>NW_028270159.1:99106694-99412694 GCF_037043375.1 Chiloscyllium plagiosum | reverse complement strand
GGAACAGGAGGGAGTCACTCAACCGCTCGAATCTGGGACACAGGTCCAGGAGGGAGTCACTCAACTGCTCGAGACTGGGACACAGGAACAGGAGGTTGTCACTCAATTGCTCGAGACTGTGACACAGGAACAGGAGGGAGTCACTCAACTGCTCGAGACTGGGAAACAGGAACAGGAGGGAGTCACTCAACTGCTCGAGACTGGGACACAGGAACAGGAGGGAGTCACTCAACAGCTCAAGTCTGGGACACAGGTACAGGAGTTTGATTCCTGAAGAAGGGATTATGCCCGAAACGTCGATTCTCCTGGATGCTGCCTGACCTGCTGCGCTTTTCAGCAACACATTTCCAGCTCCGATCTCCAACATCTGCAGACCTCACTTTCTCCTCAGGAGGTAGTCACTCAACTGCTCGAGACTGGGACACAGGAACAGAAGGCAGTCATTCAACTGCTCGACTCTGGGTCACAGGAACAGGAGGGAGTCACTCAATTGCTCGAGACTGGGACACAGGAAGAGGAGGCAGTCACTCAACTGCTCGAGACTGGGAAACAGGAACAGGAGGGAGTCACTCAACTGCTCGAGACTGGGCCACAGGGACAGGAGGGAGTCATTCAACTGCTCGAGACTGGGAAACAGGAACCGGAGGGAGCCACTTAACTGCTCGAGATTAGGACACAGGAACAGGAGGGAGTCAGTCAACTGCTCGAGACTGGGACATAGGGACAGGAGGGAGTCAGTCAACTGCTCGAGACTGGGACATAGGGACAGGAGGGAGTCACTCAATTGCTCGAGTCTGGGACACAGATACAGGAGGGAGTCACTCAACTGCTCGAGACTGGGACACAGGAACAGGAGGGAGTCAAACAATTGCTCGAGACTGGGTCACAGGAACAGGAGGCAGTCATACCACTGCCCGATATTGGGACACGGGAACAGGAGAGAGTCATTCAACTGCATGAGACTGGAACACAACGACAGAGGGGAGTCATTCAACTGCTCGAGGTTGAGACACAGGAACAGGAGGCAGTCATTCAACTGCTTGAGATTGGGAAACAGGAACAGGAGGCAGTCACTCAACGGCTCGAGACTGAGACACGGGGATAGGAGGGATTCACTCCACTGCTTGAGACTGGGTCACAGGAACAGGAGGCAGTCGTTCCACTGCACGAGACTGGAAATAGGGACAGGAGGGAGTCACTCAACTGCTCGAGGAGGGGACACAGGAACAGGAGGCAGTCATTCAACTGCTCAAGACTGGGAAACAGGAACAGGAGGGAGTCATTCAACTGCTCGAGACTGGGACACAGGGATTGGAGGGAGTCATTCAACTGCTCGAGACTGGGACACAGGAACAGAAGGCAGTCACTCAATTGCTCGATACTGGGACACAGGAACAGGATGGAGTCACTCAATTGCTCGAGGCGGGAACACAGGGACAGGAGAGAGTCATTCAACTGCTCGAGACTGAGACACAGGAACAGGAGGGAGTCATTCAACTGCTCGAGACTGGGAAACAGGAACAGGAGGGAGTCACGCAACTGCTCGAGACTGAGACACGGGGATAGGAGGGATTCACTCCACTGCTTGAGACTGGGTCACAGGAACAGGAGGCAGTCGTTCCACTGCACGAGACTGGAAATAGGGACAGGAGGGAGTCACTCAACTGCTCGAGGAGGGGACACAGGAACAGGAGGCAGTCATTCAACTGCTCAAGACTGGGAAACAGGAACAGGAGGGAGTCATTCAACTGCTCGAGACTGGGACACAGGGATTGGAGGGAGTCATTCAACTGCTCGAGACTGGGACACAGGAACAAGAGGCAGTCATTCAACTGCTCGAGACTGTGACACAGGAACAGGAGGTAGTCACTCAATTGTTCGAGACTGGGACACAGGTACAGGAGGCAGTCATTCAACTGCTCGAGTCTGGGACACAGGAACAGGAGGCAGTCACTCAACTACTCGAGACTGGGTCACAGGGACAGGAGGGAATCGTTCAACTGCTCGAGACTGGGTCACAGGAGCAGGAGAGAGTCATTCAACAGCTCGAGACTGTGACACAGGGACAGGAGTGAGTCATTTGACTGCTTGAGACCCGGAAACAGGAACAGGATGGAGTCAGTCAACTGCTCGAGACTGGGACACTGGAACAGGAGGTAGTGGCGCAACTGCTCCAGACTGGGACACAGGAACGGGAAGGAGTTACTCAACTGCTTGAGACTGGGTCACACGAACAGCAGGGAGTCAGTCAACTGTTCGAGACTTGGACATATGGACTGGAGGGAGTCAGTCAACTGCTCGAGACTGGGACACAGGAACGGGAAGGAGTCACTCAACTGCTTGAGATTCGGTCACACTAACAGGAGGGAGTCAGTCAACTGCTCGATACTGTGAAACAGGAACAAGAGGGAGTCACTCAACTGCTCGAGATTGCGACATAGGAACAGGAGTGAGTCATTTAACTTCTTGAGACTGGGAAACAGGACCAGGAGGGAGTCAGTCACTTGCTCGAGACTGGGACACAGGAACAGGAGGGAGTCATTCAACAGCTCTAGACTGGGTTACAGGAAGAGGAGGCAGTCACTCAACCGCTCGAGACGGGGCCACAGGAACAGGAGGGAGTCACTCAACTGCTCGATATTGGTACACTGGAAGAGGAAGTAGTCATTCAACTGCTCGAGATTGGGACACAGGAACAGGAGGCAGTCATTCCACTGCACGGAACTGGAAATAGGGACAGGAGGGAGTCACTCAACTGCTCGAGAAGGGGACACAGGAACAGGAGGCAGTCACTCAACTGCTCAAGACTGGGAAACAGGAACAGGAGGCAGTCACTCAACTGCTCGAGATTGGGACACAGGGATAGGAGGGAGTCATTCAACCGCTCGAGACTGGGACACAGGAACAAGAGGCAGTCATTCAACTGCTCGAGACTGGGACACAGGAACGGGAAGGAGTCACTCAACTGCTTGAGACTCGGTCACACTAACAGGAGGGAGTCAGTCAACTGCTCGATACTGTGAAACAGGAACAAGAGGGACTCACTCAACTGCTCGAGACTGGGAAACAGGAACAGGAGGAAGTCACTCCACTGCTCGAGACTGGGCCACAGGAACAGGAGGGAGTCAGTCAACTGCTCGAGACTGGGACACAGGAACAGGAGGGAGTCACTCAACCGCTCGAATCTGGGACACAGGTCCAGGAGGGAGTCACTCAACTGCTCGAGACTGGGACACAGGAACAGGAGGGAGTCACTCAATTGCTCGAGACTGTGACACAGGAACAGGAGGGAGTCACTCAACTGCTCGAGACTGGGAAACAGGAACAGGAGGGAGTCACTCAACTGCTCGAGACTGGGACACAGGAACAGGAGGGAGTCACTCAACAGCTCAAGTCTGGGACACAGGTAAAGGAGTTTGATTCCTGAAGAAGGGATTATGCCCGAAACGTCGATTCTCCTGTTCCCTGGATGCTGCCTGACCTGCTGCGCTTTTCAGCAACACATTTCCAGCTGGGATCTCCAGCATCTGCAGACCTCACTTTCTCCTCAGGAGGTAGTCACTCAACTGCTCGAGACTGGGACACAGGAACAGAAGGCAGTCATTCAACTGCTCGACTCTGGGTCACAGGAACAGGAGGGAGTCACTCAATTGCTCGAGACTGGGACACAGGAAGAGGAGGCAGTCACTCAACTGCTCGAGACTGGGAAACAGGAACAGGAGGGAGTCACTCAATTGCTCGAGACGGGAACACAGGGACAGGAGGGAGTCACGCAACTGCTCGAGACTGAGACACGGGGATAGGAGGGAGTCATTCAACTGCTCGAGACTGGGACACAGGAACAGAAGGCAGTCACTCAATTGCTCGATACTGGGACACAGGAAAGGGAGGGATTCACTCCACTGCTTGAGACTGGGTCACAGGAACAGGAGGCAGTCGTTCCACTGCACGAAACTGGAAATAGGGACAGGAGGGAGTCACTCAACTGCTCGAGGAGGGGACACAGGAACTGGAGGCAGTCATTCAACTGCTCAAGACTGGGAAACAGGAACAGGAGGGAGTCATTCAACTGCTCGAGACTGGGACACAGGGATTGGAGGGAGTCATTCAACTGCTCGAGACAGGGTCACAGGAATAGGAGGCAGTCACTCAACCGCTCGAGACTGAGACACGGGGACAGGAGGCAGTCACTCAACTGCTCGAGACTGGGACACAGGAAAGGGAGGGATTCACTCCACTGCTTGAGACTGGGTCACAGGAACAGGAGGCAGTCGTTCCACTGCACGAGACTGGAAATAGGGACAGGAGGGAGTCACTCAACTGCTCGAGACTGGGAAACAGGAACAGGAGGGAGTCATTCAACTGCTCGAGACTGGGAAACAGGAACAGGAGGGAGTCATTCAACTGCTCGAGACTGGGACACAGGGATTGGAGGGAGTCATTCAACTGCTCGAGACTGGGACACAGGAACAAGAGGCAGTCATTCAACTGCTCGAGACTGTGACACAGGAACAGGAGGTAGTCACTCAATTGCTCGAGACTGGGACACAGGTACAGGAGGCAGTCATTCAACTGCTCGAGTCTGGGACACAGGAACAGGAGGCAGTCACTCAATTGCTCGAGACTTCGACACAGGAACAGGAGGCAGTCATTCCACTGCACGAGACTGGAACACAGGAACAGGAGGGAGTCATTCAACTACTCGAGACTGGGTCACAGGGACAGGAGGGAATCGTTCAACTGCTCGAGACTGAGACACAGGAACAGGAGGGAGTCATTCAACTGCTCGAAACTGGGAAACAGGAACAGAAGGTAGTGACGCAACTGCTTGTGACTGGGACACAGGAACAGGAGCGAGTCATTCAACTGCTCGAGACTGGGAAACAGGAACAGGAGGGAGTCACGCAACTGCTCGAGACTGAGACACGGGGATAGGAGGGAGTCATTCAACTGCTCGAGACAGGGTCACAGGAATAGGAGGCAGTCCCTCAACCGCTCGAGACTGAGACACGGGGACAGGAGGCAGTCACTCAACTGCTCGAGACTGGCACACAGGGACAGGAGGAAGTCAGTCAACTGCTCGAGATTGGGACACAGGAACAGGAGGCAGTCACTCAAACGCTCGAGTCTGGGACACAGGTACAGGAGGGAGTCACTCAACTGCTCGAGATTGGGACACAGGAACAGGAGGGAGTCACTCAATTGCTCGAGTCTGGGACACAGGAACAGGAGGCAGTCATTCCACTGCAGGAGACTGGAACACAGGAACAGGAGGCAGTCACTCAACTGCTCGAGACTGGGAAACAGGAACAGGAGGGAGTCACTCCACTGCTCGAGACTGGGCCACAGGAACAGGAGGGAGTCACTCAACCGCTCGAATCTGGGACACAGGTCCAGGAGGGAGTCACTCAACTGCTCGAGACTGGGAAACAGGAACAGGAGGTTGTCACTCAATTGCTCGAGACTGTGACACAGGAACAGGAGGGAGTCACTCAACAGCTCAAGTCTGGGACACAGGTACAGGAGTTTGATTCCTGAAGAAGGGATTATGCCCGAAACGTCGATTCTCCTGTTCCCTGGATGCTGCCTGACCTGCTGCGCTTTTCAGCAACACATTTCCAGCTCCGATCTCCAGCATCTGCAGACCTCACTTTCTCCTCAGGAGGTAGTCACTCAACTGCTCGAGACTGGGACACAGGAACAGAAGGCAGTCATTCAACTGCTCGACTCTGGGTCACAGGAACAGGAGGGAGTCACTCAATTGCTCGAGACTGGGACACAGGAAGAGGAGGCAGTCACTCAACTGCTCGAGACTGGGAAACAGGAACAGGAGGGAGTCACTCAACTGCTCGAGACTGGGCCACAGGGACAGGAGGGAGTCATTCAACTGCTCGAGACTGGAAAACAGGAACCGGAGGGAGCCACTTAACTGCTCGAGATTAGGACACAGGAACAGGAGGGAGTCAGTCAACTGCTCGAGACTGGGACATAGGGACAGGAGGGAGTCAGTCAAATGCTCGAGACTGTGACACAGGAACAGGAGGGAGTCACTCAATTGCTCGAGTCTGGGACACAGATACAGGAGGGAGTCACTCAACTGCTCGAGACTGGGACACAGGAACAGGAGGGAGTCAAACAATTGCTCGAGACTGGGTTACAGGAACAGGAGGCAGTCATACCACTGCCCGATATTGGGACACAGGAACATGAGCGAGTCATTCAACTGCTCGAGACTGGGAAACAGGAACAGGAGGGAGTCACGCAACTGCTCGAGACTGAGACACGGGGATAGGAGGGAGTCATTCAACTGCTCGAGACAGGGTCACAGGAATAGGAGGCAGTCACTCAACCGCTCGAGACTGAGACACGGGGACAGGAGGCAGTCACTCAACTGCTCGAGACTGGGACACAGGAAAGGGAGGGATTCACTCCACTGCTTGAGACTGGGTCACAGGAACAGGAGGCAGTCGTTCCACTGCACGAGACTGGAAATAGGGACAGGAGGGAGTCACTCAACTGCTCGAAGAGGGGACACAGGAACAGGAAGCAGTCATTCAACTGCTCAAGACTGGGAAACAGGAACAGGAGGGAGTCATTCAACTGCTCGAGACTGGGACACAGGGATTGGAGGGAGTCATTCAACTGCTCGAGACTGGGACACAGGAACAAGAGGCAGTCATTCAACTGCTCGAGACTGTGACACAGGAACAGGAGGTAGTCACTCAATTGCTCGAGACTGGGACACAGGAACAGGATGGAGTCACTCAATTGCTCGAGACGGGAACACAGGGACAGGAGAGAGTCTTTCAACTGCTCGAGACTGAGACACAGGAACAGGAGGGAGTCATTCAACTGCTCGAAACTGGGAAACAGGAACAGAAGGGAGTGACGCAACTGCTTGTGACTGGGACACAGGAACAGGAGCGAGTCATTCAACTGCTCGAGACTGGGAAACAGGAACAGGAGGGAGTCACGCAACTGCTCGAGACTGAGACACGGGGATAGGAGGGAGTCATTCAACTGCTCGAGACAGGGTCACAGGAATAGGAGGCAGTCACTCAACCGCTCGAGACTGAGACACGGGGACAGGAGGCAGTCACTCAACTGCTCGAGACTGGGACACAGGAAAGGGAGGGATTCACTCCACTGCTTGAGACTGGGTCACAGGAACAAGAGGCAGTCGTTCCACTGCACGAGACTGGAAATAGGGACAGGAGGGAGTCACTCAACTGCTCGAGGAGGGGACACAGGAACAGGAGGCAGTCATTCAACTGCTCAAGACTGGGAAACAGGAACAGGAGGGAGTCATTCAACTGCTCGAGACTGGGACACAGGGATTGGAGGGAGTCATTCAACTGCTCGAGACTGGGACACAGGAACAAGAGTCAGTCATTCAACTGCTCGAGACTGTGACACAGGAACAGGAGGTAGTCACTCAATTGCTCGAGACTGGGGCACAGGTCCAGGAGGCAGTCATTCAACTGCTCGAGTCTGGGACACAGGAACAGGAGGCAGTCACTCAATTGCTCGAGACTTCGACACAGGAACAGGAGGCAGTCATTCCACTGCACGAGACTGGAACACAGGAACAGGAGGGAGTCACTCAACTACTCGAGACTGGGTCACAGGGACAGGAGGGAATCGTTCAACTGCTCGAGACTGGGTCACAGGAGCAGGAGAGAGTCATTCAACAGCTCGAGACTGTGACACAGGGACAGGAGTGAGTCATTTAACTGCTTGAGAGTGGGAAACAGGAACAGGAGGGAGTCAGTCAACTGCTCGAGACTGGGACACTGGAACAGGAGGTAGTGACGCAACTGCTCCAGACTGGGACACAGGAACGGGAAGGAGTTACTCAACTGCTTGAGACTGGGTCACACGAACAGCAGGGAGTCAGTCAACTGTTCGAGACTTGGACATATGGACTGGAGGGAGTCAGTCAACTGCTCGAGACTGGGACACAGGAACGGGAAGGAGTCACTCAACTGCTTGAGACTCGGTCACACAAACAGGAGGGAGTCAGTCAACTGCTCGATACTGTGAAACAGGAACAAGAGGGAGTCACTCAACTGCTCGAGATTGCGACATAGGAACAGGAGTGAGTCATTTAACTGCTTGAGACTGGGAAACAGGACCAGGAGGGAGTCATTCAACAGCTCTAGACTGGGTCACAGGAAGAGGAGGCAGTCACTCAACCGCTCGAGACGGGGCCACAGGAACAGGAGGGAGTCACTCAACTGCTCGATATTGGGACACTGGAAGAGGAAGTAGTCATTCAACTGCTCGAGATTGGGACACAGGAACAGGAGGCAGTCATTCCACTGCACGGAACTGGAATTAGGGACAGGAGGGAGTCACTCAACTGCTCGAGAAGGGGACACAGGAACAGGAGGGAGTCATTCAACAGCTCTAGACTGGGTCACAGGAAGAGGAGGCAGTCACTCAACCGCTCGAGACGGGGCCACAGGAACAGGAGGGAGTCACTCAACTGCACGATATTGGGACACTGGAAGAGGAAGTAGTCATTCAACTGCTCGAAATTGGGACACAGGAACAGGAGGCAGTCATTCCACTGCACGGAACTGGAAATAGGGACAGGAGGGAGTCACTCAACTGCTCGAGAAGGGGACACAGGAACAGGAGGCAGTCACTCAACTGCTCAAGACTGGGAAACAGGAACAGGAGGCAGTCACTCAACTGCTCGAGATTGGGACACAGGGATAGGAGGGAGTCATTCAACCGCTCGAGACTGGGACACAGGAACAAGAGGCAGTCATTCAACTGCTCGAGACTGGGACACAGGAACGGGAAGGAGTCACTCAACTGCTTGAGACTCGGTCACACTAACAGGAGGGAGTCAGTCAACTGCTCGATACTGTGAAACAGGAACAAGAGGGAGTCACTCAACTGCTCGAGACTGGGAAACAGGAACAGGATGGAGTCACTCCACTGCTCGAGACTGGGAAACAGGAACAGGAGGGAGTCACTCAACTGCTCGAGACTGGGACACAGGAACAGGAGGGAGTCACTCAACCGCTCGAATCTGGGACACAGGTCCAGGAGGGAGTCACTCAACTGCTCGAGACTGGGACACAGGAACAGGAGGGAGTCACTCAATTGCTCGAGACTGTGACACAGGAACAGGAGGGAGTCACTCAACTGCTCGAGACTGGGAAACAGGAACAGGTGGGAGTCACTCAACTGCTCGAGTCAGGGACACAGATACAGGAGGGAGTCACTCAACTGCTCGAGACTGGGACACAGGAACAGGAGGGAGTCAAACAATTGCTCGAGACTGGGTCACAGGAACAGGAGGCAGTCATACCACTGCCCGATATTGGGACACGGGAACAGGAGAGAGTCATTCAACTGCATGAGACTGGAACACAACGACAGAGGGGAGTCATTCAACTGCTCGAGGTTGAGACACAGGAACAGGAGGCAGTCATTCAACTGCTTGAGATTGGGAAACAGGAACAGGAGGCAGTCACTCAACGGCTCGAGTCTGAGTCACCGGAACAGGAGGGATTCATTCAACTGCTCGAGACTGGGACACAGGAACAGAAGGTAGTCACTCAATTGCTCGATACTGGGACACAGGAACAGGATGGAGTCACTCAATTGCTCGAGACGGGAACACAGGGACAGGAGAGAGTCATTCAACTGCTCGAGACTGAGACACAGGAACAGGAGGGAGTCATTCAACTGCTCGAAACTGGGAAACAGGAACAGAAGGTAGTGACGCAACTGCTTGTGACTGGGACACAGGAACAGGAGCGAGTCATTCAACTGCTCGAGACTGGGAAACAGGAACAGGAGGGAGTCACGCAACTGCTCGAGACTGAGACACGGGGATAGGAGGGAGTCATTCAACTGCTCGAGACAGGGTCACAGGAATAGGAGGCAGTCACTCAACCGCTCGAGACTGAAACACGGGGACAGGAGGCAGTCACTCAACTGCTCGAGACTGGGACACAGGAAAGGGAGGGATTCACTCCACTGCTTGAGACTGGGTCACAGGAACAGGAGGCAGTCGTTCCACTGCACGAGACTGGAAATAGGGACAGGAGGGAGTCACTCAACTGCTCGAGGAGGGGACACAGGAACAGGAGGCAGTCATTCAACTGCTCAAGACTGGGAAACAGGAACAGGAGGGAGTCATTCAACTGCACGAGTCTGGGACACAGGGATTGGAGGGAGTCATTCAACTGCTCGAGACTGGGACTCAGGAACAAGAGGCAGTCATTCAACTGCTCGAGACTGTGACACAGGAACAGGAGTTAGTCACTCAATTGCTCGAGACTGGGACACAGGTACAGGAGGCAGTCATTCAACTGCTCGAGTCTGGGACACAGGAACAGGAGGCAGTCACTCAATTGCTCGAGACTTCGACACAGGAACAGGAGGCAGTCATTCCACTGCACGAGACTGGAACACAGGAACAGGAGGGAGTCACTCAACTACTCGAGACTGGGTCACAGGGACAGGAGGGAATCGTTCAACTGCTCGAGACTGGGTCACAGGAGCAGGAGAGAGTCATTCAACAGCTCGAGACTGTGACACAGGGACAGGAGTGAGTCATTTAACTGCTTGAGTGTGGGAAACAGGAACAGGAGGGAGTCAGTCAACTGCTCGAGACTGGGACACTGGAACAGGAGGTAGTGACGCAACTGCTCCAGACTGGGACACAGGAACGGGAAAGAGTTACTCAACTGCTTGAGACTGGGTCACACGAACAGCAGGGAGTCAGTCAACTGTTCGAGACTTGGACATATGGACTGGAGGGAGTCAGTCAACTGCTCGAGACAGGGACACAGGAACAGGAAGGAGTCACTCAACTGCTTGAGACTCGGTCACACTAACAGGAGGGAGTCAATCAACTGCTCGATACTGTGAAACAGGAACAAGACGGAGTCACTCAACTGCTCGAGATTGCGACATAGGAACAGGAGTGAGTCATTTAACTGCTTGAGACTGGGAAACAGGAACAGGAGGGAGTCAGTCACTTGCTCGAGACTGGGACACAGGAACAGGAGGGAGTCATTCAACAGCTCTAGACTGGGTCACAGGAAGAGGAGGCAGTCACTCAACCGCTCGAGACGGGGCCACAGGAACAGGAGGGAGTCACTCAACTGCTCGATATTGGGACACTGGAAGAGGAAGTAGTCATTCAACTGCTCGAGATTGGGACACAGGAACAGGAGGCAGTCATTCCACTGCACGGAACTGGAAATAGGGACAGGAGGGAGTCACTCAACTGCTCGAGAAGGGGACACAGGAACAGGAGGCAGTCACTCAACTGCTCAAGACTGGGAAACAGGAACAGGAGGCAGTCACTCAACTGCTCGAGATTGGGACACAGGGATAGGAGGGAGTCATTCAACCGCTCGAGACTGGGACACAGGAACAATAGGCAGTCATTCAACTGCTCGAGACTGGGACACAGGAACGGGAAGGAGTCACTCAACTGCTTGAGACTCGGTCACACTAACAGGAGGGAGTCAGTCAACTGCTCGACACTGTGAAACAGGAACAAGAGGGAGTCACTCAACTGCTCGAGACTCGGAAACAGGAACAGGAGGGAGTCACTCCACTGCTCGAGACTGGGCCACAGGAACAGGAGGGAGTCAGTCAACTGCTCGAGACTGGGACACAGGAACAGGAGGGAGTCACTCAACCGCTCGAATCTGGGACACAGGTCCAGGAGGGAGTCACTCAACTGCTCGAGACTGGGACACAGGAACAGGAGGGAGTCACTCAATTGCTCGAGACTGTGACACAGGAACAGGAGGGAGTCACTCAACTGCTCGAGACTGGGAAACAGGAACAGGAGGGAGTCACTCAACTGCTCGAGACTGGGACACAGGAACAGGAGGGAGTCACTCAACAGCTCAAGTCTGGGACACAGGTACAGGAGTTTGATTCCTGAAGAAGGGATTATGCCCGAAACGTCGATTCTCCTGTTCCCTGGATGTTGCCTGACCTGCTGCGCTTTTCAGCAACACATTTCCAGCTCCGATCTCCAGCATCTGCAGACCTCACTTTCTCCTCAGGAGGTAGTCACTCAACTGCTCGATACTGGGACACAGGAACAGAAGGCAGTCATTCAACTGCTCGACTCTGGGTCACAGGAACAGGAGGGAGTCACTCAATTGCTCGAGACTGGGACACAGGAAGAGGAGGCAGTCACTCAACTGCTCGAGACTGGGAAACAGGAACAGGAGGGAGTCACTCAACTGCTCGAGACTGGGCCACAGGGACAGGAGGGAGTCATTCAACTGCTCGAGACTGGGAAACAGGAACCGGAGGGAGCCACTTAACTGCTCGAGATTAGGACACAGGAACAGGAGGGAGTCAGTCAACTGCTCGAGACTGGGACATAGGGACAGGAGGGAGTCAGTCAAATGCTCGAGACTGTGACACAGGAACAGGAGGGAGTCTCTCAATTGCTCGAGTCTGGGACACAGATACAGGAGGGAGTCACTCAACTGCTCGAGACTGGGACACAGGAACAGGAGGGAGTCAAACAATTGCTCGAGACTGGGTCACAGGAACAGGAGGCAGTCATACCACTGCCCGATATTGGGACACGGGAACAGGAGAGAGTCATTCAACTGCATGAGACTGGAACACAACGACAGAGGGGAGTCATTCAACTGCTCGAGGTTGAGACACAGGAACAGGAGGCAGTCATTCAACTGCTTGAGATTGGGAAACAGGAACAGGAGGCAGTCACTCAACGGCTCGAGTCTGAGTCACCGGAACAGGAGGGATTCATTCAACTGCTCGAGACTGGGACACAGGAACAGAAGGCAGTCAATCAATTGCTCGATACTGGGACACAGGAACAGGATGGAGTCACTCAATTGCTCGAGACGGGAACACAGGGACAGGAGAGAGTCATTCAACTGCTCGAGACTGAGACACAGGAACAGGAGGGAGTCATTCAACTGCTCGAAACTGGGAAACAGGAACAGAAGGTAGTGACGCAACTGCTTGTGACTGGGACACAGGAACAGGAGCGAGTCATTCAACTGCTCGAGACTGGGAAACAGGAACAGGAGGGAGTCACGCAACTGCTCGAGACTGAGACACGGGGATAGGAGGGAGTCATTCAACTGCTCGAGACAGGGTCACAGGAATAGGAGGCAGTCACTCAACCGCTCGAGACTGAGACACGGGGACAGGAGGCAGTCACTCAACTGCTCGAGGTGGGGACACAGGAACAGGAGGCAGTCATTCAACTGCTCAAGACTGGGAAACAGGAACAGGAGGGAGTCATTCAACTGCTCGAGACTGGGACACAGGGATTGGATTGAGTCATTCAACTGCTCGAGACTGGGACACAGGAACAAGAGGCAGTCATTCAACTGCTCGAGACTGGGACACAGGTACAGGAGGCAGTCATTCAACTGCTCGAGTCTGGGACACAGGAACAGGAGGCAGTCACTCAATTGCTCGAGACTTCGACACAGGAACAGGAGGCAGTCATTCCACTGCACGAGACTGGAACACAGGAACAGGAGGGAGTCACTCAACTACTCGAGACTGGGTCACAGGGACAGGAGGGAATCGTTCAACTGCTCGAGACTGGGTCACAGGAGCAGGAGAGAGTCATTCAACAGCTCGAGACTGTGACACAGGGACAGGAGTGAGTCATTTAACTGCATGAGACTGGGAAACAGGAACAGGAGGGAGTCAGTCAACTGCTCGAGACTGGGACACTGGAACAGGAGGTAGTGACGCAACTGCTCCAGACTGGGACACAGGAACGGGAAGGAGTTACTCAACTGCTTGAGACTGGGTCACACGAACAGCAGGGAGTCAGTCAACTGTTCGAGACTTGGACATATGGACTGGAGGGAGTCAGTCAACTGCTCGAGACTGGGACACAGGAACGGGAAGGAGTCACTCAACTGCTTGAGACTCAGTCACACAAACAGGAGGGAGTCAGTCAACTGCTCGATACTGTGAAACAGGAACAAGAGGGAGTCACTCAACTGCTCGAGATTGCGACATAGGAACAGGAGTGAGTCATTTAACTGCTTGAGACTGGGAAACAGGTCCAGGAAGGAGTCAGTCACTTGCTCGAGACTGGGACACAGGAACAGGAGGGAGTCATTCAACAGCTCTAGACTGGGTCACAGGAAGAGGAGGCAGTCACTCAACCGCTCGAGACGGGGACACAGGAACAGGTGGGAGTCACTCAACTGCTCGATATTGGGACACTGGAAGAGGAAGTAGTCATTCCACATGCTCGAGATTGGGACACAGGAACAGGAGGCAGTCATTCCACTGCACGGAACTGGAAATAGGGACAGGAGGGAGTCACTCAACTGCTCGAGAAGGGGACACAGGAACAGGAGGCAGTCACTCAACTGCTCAAGACTGGGAAACAGGAACAGGAGGCAGTCACTCAACTGCTCGAGATTGGGACACAGGGATAGGAGGGAGTCATTCAACCGCTCGAGACTGGGACACAGGAACAAAAGGCAGTCATTCAACTGCTCGAGACTGGGACACAGGAACGGGAAGGAGTCACTCAACTGCTTGAGACTCGGTCACACTAACAGGAGGGAGTCAGTCAACTGCTCGACACTGTGAAACAGGAACAAGAGGGAGTCACTCAACTGCTCGAGACTGGGAAACAGGAACAGGAGGGAGTCACTCCACTGCTCGAGACTGGGACACAGGGATTGGAGGGAGTCATTCAACTGCTCGAGACTGGGACACAGGAACAAGAGGCAGTCATTCAACTGCTCTAGATTGGGTCACAGGATGAGGAGGCAGTCACTCAACCGCTCGAGACGGGGACACAGGAACAGGTGGGAGTCACTAAACTGCTCGATATTGGGAAACTGGAAGAGGAAGTAGTCATTCAACTGCTCGAGATTGGGACACAGGAACAGGAGGCAGTCATTCCACTGCACGGAACTGGAAATAGGGACAGGAGGGAGTCACTCAACTGCTCGAGAAGGGGACACAGGAACAGGAGGCAGTCACTCAACTGCTCAAGACTGGGAAACAGGAACAGGAGGCAGTCACTCAACTGCTCGAGATTGGGACACAGGGATAGGAGGGAGTAATTCAACCGCTCGAGAATGGGACACAGGAACAAGAGGCAGTCATTCAACTGCTCGAGACTGGGACACAGGAACAGGAGCTAGTCACTCAATTGCTCGAGACTGGGACACAAGTACAGGAGGCAGTCATTCAAATGCTCGAGACTGGGACACAGGAACAGGAGGGAGTCAGTCAACTGCTCGAGACTGGGACACAGGGACAGGAGGGAGTCATTCAACTGCTCGAGACTGGGACACAGGAACAAGAGGCAGTCATTCAACTGCTCGATACTGGGACACAGGGACAGGAGGGAGTCATTCAACTGCTCGAGACTGGGACACAGGAACAAGAGGCAGTCATTCAACTGCTCGAGACTGGGACACAGGAACAGGAGGTAGTCACTCAATTGCTCGAGACTGGGACACAGGAACAGGAGGCAGTCATTCCACTGCACGAGACTGGAACACAGGAACAGGAGGGAGTCATTCAACTACTCGAGACTGGGACACAGGAACAAGAGGCAGTCATTCAACTGCTCGAGACTGGGTCACAGGGACAGGAGGGAGTCGTTCAACAGCTCGAGTCTGGGTCACAGGAACAGGAGAGAGTCATTCAACTGCTCGAGACTGTGACACAGGGACAGGAGTGTGTCATTTAACTGCTTGAGACTGTGAAACAGGAACAGGAGGGAGTCAGTCAACTGCTCGAGACTGGGACACTGGAACAGGAGGTAGTGACGCAACTGCTCGAGACTGGGACACAGGAACGGAAAGGAGTTACTCAACTGCTTGAGACTGGGTTTCACGAACAGGAGGGAGTCAGTCAACTGCTCGAGACTGGGACACAGGAACGGGAAGGAATCACTCAACTGCTTGAGACTGGCTCCCACGAACAGGAGCGAGTCAATTAACTGTTCAACACTTGGACATAGGGACAGGAGGGAGTCACTCAACTGCTCGAGATTGGGACACAGGAACAGAAGGCAGTCGTTCAACTACTCGAGACTGGGACACAGGAACAGGAGGCAGTCACTCAATTGCTCGAGACTGGGACACAGGAACAGGAGGGAGTCACTCAATTGCTCGAGATTGGGACACAGGAACAGAAGGCAGTCGTTCAACTACTTGAGACTGGGACACAGGAACAGGAGGGAGTCACTCAACTGCTTGAGACTCGGTCACAAGAACAGGAGGGAGTCAATCAACTGCTCGAGACTGTGAAACAGGAACAGGAGGGAGTCACTCAACTACTCGAGATTGGGACACAAGAACAGGAGGGAGTCAGTCAACTGCTCGAGACTGGGAAACAGGAACAGGAGGGAGTCACTCAATAGCTCGAGTCTGGGACACAGGTACAGGAGGTTGATTCCTGAAGAAGGGAGAATGCCCGAAACGTCGATTCTCCTGTTCCCTGGATGCTGCCTGACCTGCTGCGCTTTTCCAGCAACACATTTCCAGCTCCGATCTCCAGCATCTGCAGACCTCACTTTCTCCTCAGGAGGTAATCACTCAACTGCTCGAGACTGGGACACAGGAACAGAAGGCAGTCATTCAACTGCTCGAGACTGGGTCACAGGAACAGGAGGGAGTCACTCAATTGCTCGAGACTGGGACACAGGAAGAGGAGGCAGTCACTCAACTGCTCGAGACTGGGAAACAGGAACAGGAGGGAGTCACTCAACTGCTCGAGACTGGGCCACAGGGACAGGAGGGAGTCATTCAACTGCTCGAGACTGGGAAACAGGAACCGGAG
Source organism: Chiloscyllium plagiosum (assembly GCF_037043375.1). Taxonomy (NCBI): domain Eukaryota; kingdom Metazoa; phylum Chordata; class Chondrichthyes; order Orectolobiformes; family Hemiscylliidae; genus Chiloscyllium; species Chiloscyllium plagiosum. The sequence goes on along the minus strand of NW_028270159.1, from coordinate 99,395,879 downwards.
GGAGTCACTTAACTGCTCGAGATTAGGACACAGGAACAGGAGGGAGTCAGTCAACTGCTCGAGACTGGGACATAGGGACAGGAGCGAGTCAGTCAAATGCTCGAGACTGTGACACAGGAACAGGAGGGAGTCACTCAATTGCTCGAGTCTGGGACACAGATACAGGAGGGAGTCACTCAACTGCTCGAGACTGGGACACAGGAACAGGAGGGAGTCAAACAATTGCTCGAGACTGGGTCACAGGAACAGGAGGCAGTCATACCACTGCCCGATATTGGGACACGGGAACAGGAGAGAGTCATGCAACTGCATGAGACTGGAACACAACGACAGAGGGGAGTCATTCAACTGCTCGAGGTTGAGACACAGGAACAGGAGGCAGTCATTCAACTGCTTGAGATTGGGAAACAGGAACAGGAGGCAGTCACTCAACGGCTCGAGTCTGAGTCACCGGAACAGGAGGGATTCATTCAACTGCTCGAGACTGGGACACAGGAACAGAAGGCAGTCACTCAATTGCTCGATACTGGGACACAGGAACAGGATGGAGTCACTCAATTGATCGAGACGGAAACAGAGGAACAGGAGGCAGTCATTCCACTCACGAGTCTGGAACACAGGGACAGGAGGGAGTCATTCAACTGCTCGAGACTGAGACACAGGAACAGGAGGGAGTCATTCAACTGCTCGAAACTGGGAAACAGGAACAGAAGGTAGTGACGCAAGTGCTTGTGACTGGGACACAGGAACAGGAGCGAGTCATTCAACTGCTCGAGACTGGGAAACAGGAACAGGAGGTAGTCACGCAACTGCTCGAGACTGAGACACGGGGATAGGAGGGAGTCATTCAACTGCTCGAGACAGGGTCACAGGAATCGGAGGCAGTCACTCAACCGCTCGAGACTGAGACACAGGAACAGGAGGTCGTCACTCAATTGCTCGAGACTGGGACACAGGTACAGGAGGCAGTCATTCAACTGCTCGAGTCTGGGACACAGGAACAGGAGGCAGTCACTCAATTGCTCGAGACGTCGACACAGGAACAGGAGGGAGTCATTCCACTGCACGAGACTGGGTCACAGGGACAGGAGGGAATCGTTCAACTGCTCGAGACTGGGTCACAGGAGCAGGGGAGAGTCATTCAACAGCTCGAGACTGTGACACAGGGACAGGAGTGAGTCATTTAACTGCTTGAGACTGGGAAACAGGAACAGGAGGGAGTCAGTCAACTGCTCGAGACTGGGACACTGGAACAGGAGGTAGTGACGCAACTGCTCCAGACTGGGACACAGGAACGGGAAGGAGTTACTCAACTGCTTTAGACTGGGTCAGACGAACAGGAGGGAGTCAGTCAACTGTTCGAGACTTGGACATATGGACTGGAGGGAGTCAGTCAACTGCTCGAGACTGGGACACAGGAACGGGAAGGAGTCACTCAACTGCTTGAGACTCGGTCACACTAACAGGAGGGAGTCAGTCAACTGCTCGATACTGTGAAGCAGGAACAAGAGGGAGTCACTCAACTACTCGAGATTGGGACACAAGAACAGGAGGGAGTCAGTCAACTGCTCGAGACTGGGAAACAGGAACAGGAGGGAGTCACTCAACAGCTCGAGTCTTGGACACAAGTACAGGAGGTTGATTCCTGAAGAAGGGAGAATGCCCGAAACGTCGATTCTCCTGATCCCTGGATGCTGCCTGACCTGCTGCGCTTTTCCAGCAACACATTTCCAGCTCCGATCTCCAGCATCTGCAGACCTCACTTTCTCCTCAGGAGGTAATCACTCAACTGCTCGAGACTGGGACACAGGAACAGAAGGCAGTCATTCACCTGCTCGACTCTGGGTCACAGGAACAGGAGGGAGTCACTCAATTGCTCGAGACTGGGACACAGGAAGAGGAGGCAGTCACTCAACTGCTCGAGACTGGGAAACAGGAACAGGAGGGAGTCACTCAACTGCTCGAGACTGGGCCACAGGGACAGGAGGGAGTCATTCAACTGCTCGAGACTGGGAAACAGGAACCGGAGGGAGTCACTTAACTGCTCGAGATTAGGACTCAGGAACAGGAGGGAGTCAGTCAACTGCTCGAGACTGGGACATAGGGACAGGAGGGAGTCAGTCAAATGCTCGAGACTGTGACACAGGAACAGGAGGGAGTCACTCAATTGCTCGAGTCTGGGACACAGATACAGGAGGGAGTCACTCAACTGCTCGAGACTGGGACACAGGAACAGGAGGGAGTCAAACAATTGCTCGAGACTGGGTCACAGGAACAGGAGGCAGTCATACCACTGCCCGATATTGGGACACGGGAACAGGAGAGAGTCATGCAACTGCATGAGACTGGAACACAACGACAGAGGGGAGTCATTCAACTGCTCGAGGTTGAGACACAGGAACAGAAGGCAGTCATTCAACTGCTTGAGATTGGGAAACAGGAACAGGAGGCAGTCACTCAACGGCTCGAGTCTGAGTCACCGGAACAGGAGGGATTCATTCAACTGCTCGAGACTGGGACACAGGAACAGAAGGCAGTCACTCAATTGCTCGATACTGGGACACAGGAACAGGATGGAGTCACTCAATTGATCGAGACGGAAACAGAGGAACAGGAGGCAGTCATTCCACTCACGAGTCTGGAACACAGGGACAGGAGGGAGTCATTCAACTGCTCGAGACTGAGACACAGGAACAGGAGGGAGTCATTCAACTGCTCGAAACTGGGAAACAGGAACAGTAGGTAGTGACGCAAGTGCTTGTGACTGGGACACAGGAACAGGAGCGAGTCATTCAACTGCTCGAGACTGGGAAACAGGAACAGGAGGTAGTCACGCAACTGCTCGAGACTGAGACACGGGGATAGGAGGGAGTCATTCAACTGCTCGAGACAGGGTCACAGGAATAGGAGGCAGTCACTCAACCGCTCGAGACTGAGACACGGGGACAGGAGGCAGTCACTCAACTTCTCGAGACTGGGACACAGGAAAGGGAGGGATTCACTCCACTGCTTGAGACTGGGTCACAGGAACAGGAGGCAGTCGTTCCACTGCACGAGACTGGAAATAGGGACAGGAGGGAGTCACTCAACTGCTCGAGGAGGGGACACAAGAACAGGAGGCAGTCATTCAACTGCTCAAGACTGGGAAACAGGAACAGGAGGGAGTCATTCAACTGCTCGAGACTGGGACACAGGGATAGGAGGGAGTCATTCAACTGCTCGAGACTGGGACACAGGAACAAGAGTCAGTCATTCAACTGCTCGAGACTGTGACACAGGAACAGGAGGTAGTCACTCAATTGCTCGAGACTGGGACACAGGTACAGGAGGCAGTCATTCAACTGCTCGAGTCTGGGACACAGGAACAGGAGGCAGTCACTCAATTGCTCGAGACTTCGACACAGGAACAGGAGGCAGTCATTCCACTGCACGAGACTGGAACACAGGAACAGGAGGGAGTCACTCAACTACTCGAGACTGGGTCACAGGGACAGGAGGGAATCGTTCAACTGCTCGAGACTGGGTCACAGGAGCAGGAGAGAGTCATTCAACAGCTCGAGACTGTGACACAGGGACAGGAGTAAGTCATTTAATTGCTTGAGACTGGGAAACAGGAACAGGAGGGAGTCAGTCAACTGCTCGAGACTGGGACACTGGAACAGGAGGTAGTGACGCAACTGCTCCAGACTGGGACACAGGAACGGGAAGGAGTTACTCAACTGCTTGAGACTGGGTCACACGAACAGGAGGGAGTCAGTCAACTGTTCGAGACTTGGACATATGGACTGGAGGGAGTCAGTCAACTGCTCGAGACTGGGACACAGGAACGGGAAGGAGTCACTCAACTGCTTGAGACTCGGTCACACTAACAGGAGGGAGTCAGTCAACTGCTCGATACTGTGAAACAGGAACAAGAGGGAGTCACTCAACTGCTCGAGATTGCAACATAGGAACAGGAGTGAGTCATTTAACTGCTTGAGACTGGGAAACAGGAACAGGAGGGAATCAGTCAATTGCTCGAGACTGGGACACAGGAACAGGAGGGAATCATTCATCAGCTCAAGACTGGGTCACAGGAAGAGGAGGCAGTCACTCAACCGCTCGAGACGGGGACACAGGAACAGGATGGAGTCACTCAACTGCTCGATATTGGTACACTGGAAGAGGAAGTAGTCATTCAACTGCTCGAGATTGGGACACAGGAACAGGAGGCAGTCATTCCACTGCACGGAACTGGAAATAGGGACAGGAGGGAGTCACTCAACTGCTCGAGAAGGGGACACAGGAACAGGAGGCAGTCACTCAACTGCTCAAGACTCGGAAACAGGAACCGGAGGCAGTCACTCAACTGCTCGAGATTGGGACACAGGGATAGGAGGGAGTAATTCAACCTCACGAGACTGGGACACAGGAACAGGAGGCAGTCATTCAACTGCTCGAGACTGGGACACAGGAACAGGAGGTAGTCACACAATTGCTCGAGACTGGGACACAAGTACAGGAGGCAGTCATTCAAATGCTCGAGACTGGGACACAGGAACAGGAGGGAGTCAGTCAACTGCTCGAGACTGGGACACAGGGACAGGAGGGAGTCATTCAACTGCTCGAGACTGGGACACAGGAACAAGACGCAGTCATTCAACTGCTCGATACTGGGACACAGGGACAGGAGGGAGTCATTCAACTGCTCGAGACGGGGACACAGGAACATGAGGCAGTCATTCAATTGCTCGAGACTGGGACACAGGAACAGGAGGTAGTCACTCAATTGCTCGAGACTGGGACACAGGAACAGGAGGCAGTCATTCCACTGCACGAGACTGGAACACAGGAACAGGAGGGAGTCATTCAACTACTCGAGACTGGAACACAGGAACAAGAGGCAGTCATTCAACTGCTCGAGACTGGGTCACAGGGACAGGAGGGAGTCGTTCAACTGCTCGAGACTGGGTCACAGGAACAGGAGAGAGTCATTCAACTGCTCGAGACTGTGACACAGGAACGGAAAGGTGTTACTCAACTGCTTGAGACTGTGAAACAGGAACAGGAGGGAGTCAGTCAACTGCTCGAGACTGGGACACTGGAACAGGAGGTAGTGACGCAACTGCTCGAGACTGGGACACAGGAACGGAAAGGAGTTACTCAACTGCTTGAGACTGGGTCACACGAACAGGAGGGAGTCAGTCAACTGCTCGAGACTGGGACACAGGAACGGGAAGGAATCACTCAACTGCTTGAGACTGGGTCCCACGAACAGGAGCGAGTCAATTAACTGTTCAACACTTGGACATAGGGACAGGAGGGAGTCACTCAACTGCTCGAGATTGGGACACAGGAACAGAAGGCAGTCGTTCAACTGCTCGAGACTGGGACACAGGAACAGGAGGCAGTCACTCAATTGCTCGAGACTGGGACACAGGAACAGGAGGGAGTCACTCAATTGCTCGAGATTGGGACACAGGAACAGAAGGCAGTCGTTCAACTACTTGAGACTGGGACACAGGAACAGGAGGGAGTCACTCAACTGCTTGAGACTCGGTCACACGAACAGGAGGGAGTCAATCAACTGCTCGAGACTGTGAAACAGGAACAGGAGGGAGTCACTCAACTACTCGAGATTGGGACACAGGAACAGGAGGGAGTCAGTCAACTGCTCAAGACTGGGAAACAGGAACAGGAGGGAGTCAGTCAACTGTTCCAGACTGGGACACAGGAACGGGAAGGAGTCACTCAACTGCTTGAGACTGGGTCCCACGAACAGGAGCGAGTCAATTAACTGTTCGACACTTGGACATAGGGACAGGAGGGAGTCACTCAACTGCTCGAGACTGGGACACAGGAACAGGAGAGAGTCACTCAATTGCTCAAGACTGGGTCACTGGAACAGGAGGCAGTCATTCCACTGCCCGAGAGTAGGACACGGGAACAGGAGGCAGTCATTCCTCTGCATGAGTCTGGAACACAACGACAGGAGGGAGTCATTCAACTGCTCCAGATTGGGACACTGGGACAGAAGGTAGTCAGTCAACTGCTCGAGACTGGGAAACAGGAACAGGAGGGAGTCAAACAACTGCTCGAGATTGGGAAACAGGAACAGGAGATAGTCATGCAACTGCTCGAGACTGGGACACAGGGACAGGAGGCAGTCACTCATCTGCTCGAGTCTGGGTCACAGGAACAGGAGGGATTCATTTCACTGCTCAAGACTGGGAAACGGAGGGAGACAGTCAACTGCTGGTGATTGGGATACAGGATCAGGAGGCTGTCAGTCAACTGCTCGAGACTGGGACACAGGAAGGGAGGGAGTCACTCAACTGCTTGAGACTGGATCACAGGAACAGGAGGCATTCATTCCACTGCACGACATTGGACATAGGGACAGGAGGGAGTCAGTCAACTGCTCGAGACGGGGACACAGGAACAGGAGGCAGTCACTCAACTGCTCGAGACTGGGAAACAGGAACAGGAGGGAGTCATTCAACGGCTCGAGACTGGGAAACAGGAACAAGAGGGAGTCAGTCAACTGCTCGAGACTGGGACACAGGGACAGGAGGGAGTCACTCAACTGCTCGAGATTGGGACACAGGAACAGGAGGCAGTCACTGAACTGCTCGAGACTGGGACACAGGAACAGGTGGGAGTCACTCAAATGCTTGAGACTGGGACACAGTGACAGGAGGGAGTCAGTCAACCGCTCGAGACTGGGACAGAGGAACAGGAACGAGTCACTCAACTGCTGGAGACTCGTTCACAGGAACAGCAGGGAGTCACTCAACTGCACAAGACAGGGTAACAGTAACAGGAGGGAGTCAGTCAACTGCTCGGGACTGGGACACAGGAACAGGAGGCAGTCACTCAATTGCTCGAGACTGGGACACAGGAACAGGAGGGAGTCACTCAATTGCTCGAGATTGGGACACAGGAACAGAAGGCAGTCGTTCAACTACTTGAGACAGGGACACAGGAACAGGAGGGAGTCACTCAACTGCTTGAGACTCGGTCACACGAACAGGAGGGAGTCAATCAACTGCTCGAGACTGGGACACAGGGACAGGAGGCAGTCACTCAGCTGCTCGATCTGGGTCACAGGAACAGGAGGGAGTCATTCAATTGCTCGAGACTGGGACACAGGGACAGTAGGCAGTCACTCAACTTCTCAAGATTAGGACACAGGAACTAAAGGGAGTCATTCAACTGCTCGAGCCTGGGACACAGGAACAGGAGTGAGTCAATTAACTGCTTGTGACTGGGACACAGGGACAGGAGGGATTCAGTCAACCGCTCGAGACTGGGACACAGGAACATGAGTTAGTCACTCACCTACTCGAGACTGGGTCACTGGAACAGGAGGGAGTCACTCAACTGCTCGAGTCTGGGTCACAGGAATAGTAGGGAGTTACTCAACTGCACGAGACTGGAACACAGGGACAGGAGGGAGTCATTCAACCGCTCGAGACTGGGACACAGGAACAGGTGGGAGTCACTCAATTGCTCGAGACTGGGTCACAGGAACAGGAGGCAGTCATACCACTGCCTGAGATTGGGACACAGGAACAAGAGTGAGTCATTTAACTGCTTGTGATTGGGACACAGGGACAGGAGGGATTCAGTCAACCGCTCGAGACTGGGACACAGGAACAGATGGCAGTCACTCACCTGCTCGAGACTGGGTCACTGGAACAGGAGGGAGTCACTCAACTGCACGAGACTGGAACACAGGGACAGGAGGGAGTCATTCAACCGCTCGAGACTGGGACACAGGAACAGTTGGGAGTCACTCAAATGCTTGAGACTGGCACACAGTGACAGGAGGGAGTCAGTCAACCGCTCGAGACTGGGACAGAGGAACAGGAGGGAGTCACTCAACTGCTGGAGACTCGTTCACAGGTACAGCAGGGAGTCACTCAACTGCACAAGACTGGGTAACAGTAACAGGAGGGAGGCAGTCAACTGCTCGAGACTGGGACACAGGAACAGAAGGCAGTCTTTCAACTGCTCGAGACTGGGACACAGGAACGGAAAGGAGTCACTCAACTGCTTGAGACTGGGTCACAGGAACAGGAGGGAGTCATTCAACTGCTCGAGTCTGTGAAAGAGGAACAGGAGGGAGTCACTCAACTGCTCGAGATTGGGACACAGGAACGGGAGGTAGTTACGCAACTGCTCGAGACTGGGACACCGGGACAGGAGGCAGTCACTCAGCTGCTCGATCTGGGTCACAGGAACAGGAGGGAGTCATTTAACTGCTTGAGACTGGCAAACAGGGACAGGAGGCAGTCACTCAACTGTTCGAGACTGGGAATCAGGAACATGAGGGAGTCACTCAACTGCTCGAGACTGCGATACAGGAACAGGAGGTAGTCACGCAACTGCTCGAGACTGGGACACAGGGACAGGAGGCAGTCACTCAACTTCTCAAGATTAGGACACAGGAACTGGAGGGAGTCATTCAACTGCTCGAGCCTGGGACACAGGAACAGGAGTGAGTCATTTAACTGCTTGTGACTGGGACACAGGGACAGGAGGGATTCAGTCAACCGCTCGAGACTGGGACACAGGAACAGGAGGCAGTCACTCACCTGCTCGAGACTGGGTCACTGGAAAGGAGGGAGTCACTCAACTGCTCGTGTCTGGGTCACAGGAACAGTAGGGAGTTACACAACTGCACGAGACTGGAACTCAGGGACAGGAGGGAGTCATTCAACCGCTCGAGACTGGGACACAGGAATAGGAGGCAGTCACTCAATTGCTCGAGATTGGGTCACAGGAACAGGAGGCAGTCATTCCACTGCCTGAGATTGGGTCACAGGAACAAGAGGGAGTCATTCAACTGCTCGAGACTGGGAAACAGGAACAGGAGCGAGTCACTCAACTGCTCGAGACTGGGACACAGGGACAGGAGGTTGTCTCACAATTGCTCTAGACTGGGACACAGGAACAGGAGGGAGTCACTCAACTGCACGAGACTGGGTCACAGGAACAGGAAGCAGTAACTCAACTGCTCCAGACTGGGACACAGGAACAGGAGGCAGTCACTCAACTGCTCGAGACTGGGACACCGGGACAAGAGCAGTCACTCAACTGCTCGAGACTGGAACACAGGAACAGGAGGCAGTCACTCAATTGCTCGAGTCTAGAAACTGGAACAGGAGGGAGTCACTCAATGGTCGAGACTGGTACACAGTAACAGAAGATTGTCATTCAACTGCTCGAGACCGGGACACAGGAAGAGGAGGCAGTCACTCACCTGCTCGAGACTGGGACACAGGAACAGAAGGTGGTCATTCAACTGCTCGAGACTGGGACACAGGAAGAGGAGGGAGTCACTCAACTGCTCGAGACTGGGACACAGAAAGAGGAGGCAGACATTCAACTGCTCGAGTCTGGGACACAGGAAGAAGAGGCAGTCATTCAACTGCTAGAAACTAGGGCACAGGGAAATCTGGAGGCGAGTGAGGCCCGAGGAGCCTGTTACGCTGGAACAGGAGGTGGTGACTCACTCCCCACCAGAATGGGACACTGGGAGAGAAGGGGAGTTTGCCTGTTACAAATAGAAATATATGAATAAGTTGCATTCGTGGTCCACACAATCCTGCCCCACCATTCACTCAGAGCACGGCTGATCTAATAGTGATTCCCTCATGCCATTTTATGTAGGCTGCCCTCTCTGCAGCCTCTGCTCCATTTGTTGGTCATGTTGCAGACCCAGATGCCGTAACAACAGTCACCATCACTCATCCAGAGGGTCGGGTCAAATCGGATGAGTCAGGATTTGAAGGGTCCAATCACAAGAATGAAAACACAAAATAAAGGCTTTGCCAGATGTTTCATTCTCTCACATTCGTAATCCAACTCACATAACCTGACCCTCCATTGTACGTTCAGGATGGAGCACTGTGTAGACCCGGCTATCGAACTGCTGAATGCAACCCAGCAATGTCCAGAGTGGAACTCTGTGCAGCCCACACCAATGCTTGATCTATAATCCTGTGCTAAATATCCAGCGTGAGGAGCTGTGCAGACCGCACTGGTTCATTCATATATAAACCCAGGCTTTTGCATTGTTCATTAGCAGTGTGTTAGATCACTGCCCAGTGTGGGGAATCTTGCAGCTGATCCTGGCAGTGACAGGATGCGCTGCTCCCATCCATTTACAGCTCTATGTCTCCACTGTGCCTTGACAAGGGGCGCTGTGGGTGTGAAAATCATTGCAAAGGAGAGATGTAAATGGAAACAGTTTAAATACCAATAGTTCCGATTCAGGCGCATAACGCTCCAGTATTTAAAGATGAAATAACTGAGATAATGTCCAGTGTGCTTTTGTGGATGGTGTAAAGCAGTAAGAGGGGGCTGGTGATGTTATAGTGGTTGTACTGTGAGCCTCCAAATAATCAATGCGAATTGGAGAAACAAATATGCAGGGACACTGGGGAGACTTGCAGTAACAATAGGATTGTCATAATAGGTGAGTTTAATTATACTAACGTGGACTGGAACGTCCAGATTGTTAAGGACTTAGATGGAATGAAATTTGTTAAGTGTGTTCAGGAAAGTTTCCATAAGCAGTATATAGAGGGTTCAACTCGGGAAGGGACAAACTCGACCTACTGTTGGGGCATAGGGCAGGATAGGTGACAAAGGTAAAGTGGGGGAGCATTTTGGGATAAGTGACTAGAGCTGTATTAATTTTAAAATAGTTATGGGAGGGACAAAATTAGTCCACAGATTCAAGTTCTAAATTGGGGCGAGGCGAATTTGTTGGAATTAGACAGGGACTTGCAAAGGTTGATTGGAGTTGCTTGTTTCCAGGCAAAATGACCTCTGGTAAGTGGGAGGTCTTTAAACGTCGAGGTCCATATGTTCCTGTGAGGGTGAAGGGAACGTGAGGCAGGAAGAGAGAATCCTGGATGACAAGAGATAATCAGGCTCTGACCAGCAAAAAAGGAGGCGTGGCTCAGGTTCAGGCAGCGGGAATCAATGGAATCTCTGGAGAGACACAAGGGAAACAGGAATTTACTGAAGAAGGAAATCAGGAGGGCGAAAAGGGGGTATGAGATAGCCTTGGCTGAAAAATGAGGGTGGATCCAAAGATGTGCTTTCAGTGTCGTAAAGAAAGAGAACGGCTAGAGAGAAAATAGGACGCCTTAAAATCCAAAGTAGGCATTCATTTGTATCATGCAATCCGGGTCAGTATTATGAAGAATTATGAGTGAATGGTATACTAGTGTGAGTTCAGGCGATTGAGAGTTTTGAATGAGCATTTGTCCTGCAGCTTTGCAACTGGGAGGGAGGACTAAAGAGTCTTCGACACATTGAGCTGTATAAAACAGTAATTTGTCTCAAATTAATTTTCATTGACTGTGACAGAGGGATTGTCTGTACGAAGCTGAGCTAGATTCCTGGTGCTAACTTATCGAACTCACCTCATTAGCTACCTACCCGACCCCATGGTGTCCCTCTTATTCAATACCAGCCCGATTCTCCCACCCATCATGACTGGAGGTACACACAGTCGCCCGGGTGCCCCTGGGTATTCCGTGATCCCTGGCACTGGTGCCATTTTTAAAAGGCCAAGGGGCACACGGTTGAGCTTTCTCAGGTTGGTGCTGCCCTGCACAGATTACCCCGAGCATGGCATATAAGGGGAAATTACACCACGGTTTGTTGACAGAGCATGGCGGGCATAGTGGATGGGCTAGTACAGAGGGGGACCATTCCCTTCCCAGAAGGGGCCATACCACCAGACCCACCGAGCATGGTCTGTGCTCACCACCCAGCTCAGTGCAATGTCTGCGGTCTGAAGAAATATCCAGCAATACAGGACAACCATCAATAACCTTCCTCACTCTAACAGGGTAAGTGTCACCGTATTCTCTCTGTTCCCTCACAGTCACTGTATATCTGTTATAGCACTGACCCCCATCAAGGCTCATGCTCCAACACGCTCACTGCAGCGCCTTCTCTCTCTCTCTCTCTCGTTTTCAATTCCCCCCGCTACGACAGTTATAGAATATTCTGGAGAATGCCGATTATGGAAAATTCCAAATAATGTTCCAAATAATTCCCAGTTTCAGGAAAATGGCAGTGCCCCAGTGTGTAACACATAAGAGGAAGGAGTAGAGATGTACATTTTTCAAATCACACACAATTCAAACCACGCTGAGGCCATTCAGCCCTTCAAACTTGCTCTAGCATATAATAAGGTCCGGCTGATCTGATGGTTTTCTCAGCTCCATATTACAGGAACCTTCAGTCATTCAACTTCCTGGGTTCCTGTCACTGACCAGACGGCACTCAGGCACTTTTACCCCAGTTTTCTTCAAGTTCCTGTTCGAGGGCATTTCCTATGGAATGAACTCTCCTAACAATATATTCCATCAGCTATATACTTTCATGCAACGGTCAGCATACTTAACACTGACCAAACAAAAATCTACACTTTTTTTTTGGTTATAGATGTCCAATCACACTTAATCATTCTGGTTATTTCACTTGACTCACCTTAATAATATTAAATCAAAGACAGCTTCTAAGCACGTCGTGTTATAAAATACAATTTCGAGCAGAGAACATTTTAACCCTCAGCCGTTATCTTGACCGTTATCTAAATTGTACCCTTTTTATTGTTATGAAAGTTTCTCTTGCCCTTTGCCTGTGACTGCTTCTGTCTGTAACAGTTGCTCTGTCGCCCCTCAAATGGCTGGACGGCAGGTTTGTGGTGTAGAGGGAGGCCCACTGCGCAGGTTCAGTTCCTCACACTGACTGAGATGACCATGAAGGGGATGCTCTCTCAACGTCACCCCATCACCCGAAATGTGGTGACGCTCACGGTAAAGAAGAATGAGTGGTCTCTCTAATGAGAGTTCTTTGGGACTCTATTCTATCAATGTTAGCATCTTAATTTTAAAAATAGTAATTTTATTGAAAAAGAGATTTTTAATATTATAATAACCCAATAACAACACAACTCAAATAACAGATCAAAATTACACTCATGTGCATGTACATACAAAATAAGTTAAAAACACTAAATAGACAGAGAAATAAACAAAAATAAACAATAAATAAAGAATACATAGTACAGCTCAGCATAACAAAACGATCGGTCTCGTTCTTCAAGAGCATTAACTGTTACACATTTTTATGTTCATAATTCTTCCTCGCTGGATATTAGATTCATTAGACCATATCGTCATGGCTATATACAAGCCCTTATTAATGTGACAGATAAACCTGTATCGTGGTAATCCAAAAAGGGCTGCCATGTCTTACATAAATCTTTGTTTTTTGATGTACCACACTGGTGAGAAAGTCCAAAGGAATATTATCCATGAAGAACTTACGACGACCCAACAGACCCGGGATTTTCATACATCCAACACAACAAAACATTTTTCCTAGCACAGAAAGTAAGAATATAATTTTTCCTCGTGTGCATCTCTGTAAAGTACCCTGGGCAGACCCAGGAAAAGGAAAACCGTGTCCATCTCCAATTCAGTCCCCAAGACCCATTCTATCACAACTAACACAGTGCTCCAATATATATGAAGCCTGAAGCAGGACAACGAGCAATGAATAAGAGTGCCTGTAGTCATTCCTCATTTACGACATGCTGAAGGTAATCCCACTTTGAATTTTGAGAGACAATCTGGGGTCAGATAGACCCTATGAAGAATTTTCAACTGCATGGAATGGGTCATATTACAGATCAAAATCGTTCGAGCATTTTCACAAATGTCCTCCCATGTCTCCGAGGTTTTCTGAACCCCAACTCTCTCTTGCAGACATCACAAAGCTGCACAGTCTCGTCTGAGGGGACATTCTCCAACTAATATTAAAGGGTACTGACAGAGAGTGTATTCTGAGCATTAAGCACCCGCTTCTCTCTATCGGATTTGTAAGAGTCTGTTAAAAGTGTAATTTTTAAAATCAAATCTCTGATTTGAAAAACAAACCAACAGAAGCGGTCTCTACTAGGTAGTCCATACTTCCGAATTATTTGATCAAATGATGTCATTGTTTCTCCATCAAATAAAACGTCGTGGCTCAGTAGATAGCACTGCAGCCTCACAGCTCTAAGATCCAAAGATGTGCAGGTTAGATGAATTGGCTATTGATAAATTACCCATAGTGTTCAGGGATGTGTAGGTTGGTAAATATAGGATGGTAGGGGAATGGGTCTGGGTTGGTCGAAGTCGACTTGTTGCGCCCAAAGACCTGTTTCCACACTGTTGGGATTCTTTTAATTCTAAATCACTGAAGCAAGGTACACCCGTGGCTTCCCACAGTTTAAACATGGAATCCATATTCCCCGATAGACAACTTGGTGTACCAATTATAGGGATAAGAAACAAGGTTTTGGCTGTATTGCCCTCGATCTGACTCATTGTCATTCATGCTTTAACTTTATTGATAATTATTGGGTTATGAGAATACTCCATAAATTTGTCATTTTGTCTAAGAACAACAGACTTATAAGGGTTCACTTTGTCTGAGAGGGTTCAATATCTCACCGTATTGACGCTGAGTCCTCAGTGGCCCAGACACTCACGTAGGATAATAAAGAGCTTAATTGATAGCTTTTGATCTGGGAGATCTACTCCCCACAATCTGTGGGGTAGTTGCAATTTGGTTAGCTTGATAAAGAGTCGTTTATGGTGCCAAATAAAAGAGCTAAACCAGCCATTAAGTCTCCTAAATATCTGTCTGGGAAATATCAAAGAAAGCATTCACATGGGGTATAGCAAATAAGGAAGGACATTCATTTTAATAACAGCTTTCCGACCTAGCCTGGATATTGGAAGTGCCTCTCATCTTTGAAGGTCTTGTTTTATTTTGTCAAACAAATGGACACGGTTCACGTTAAATAAATGATCAAAGACAGATGCAATGAATATAGTGAAATAGGGAAACTACCCCCGTGATCATTTAAAAGGAAACCAGGATATGCCTTCAATATCAGGTATTTCCCTACGACCACCCATAGGCTTGGCCACAAACTTTGTAAAATTAATCTTATAACCCGAAAAGGCGACAAGCACATTAATGCATTGCATCGCGTGAGCTGCCGAAACTGTGGGATTTGACAAGAACATAAGACCCTCATCTGCATACAACATAATCTTATGTGACTTCTATCTTAATTCTGGGGCAGGTATATTGGGGTAATATTCCCAATTGTGCAGGATGCCACTGTGTCTAAGATTGTTGCAGGGATGGGGAAGAGATCAACCCTCGTGTGGCATTTGTGCGGGTTAAAGGAGAAAATAACATCCCTACCTGTGAGGTAGATCTGCCTCCAGGTATCCACCAGCTCTAACCCATTAATTGCTTACATTATAACGAGGGTATTGCGGGACCTTCGGACATTCTGTCCACCGTGGGACCATAAGACAGTCGAGAACTCCTTCTACAATAACGTGCCATGATGAAAGATAACTTACTTTGGAAAATGCATCTTCCAGGATTTTAAGACGGTGCGCCAGGGGGCAATAAACATTAAAAATACTGTATTATTTCCCATAGTTCAAGACTTTGGGTATGATGATCCTTCCGTGAGTGTCTAATACAATCTAGTAATTTAAATGGAAGATTCTTCTTCACTCGTATGGCTTCTCCCCTACTCCTAGTATTAAAAGATGAGAAATAAACCCGATCAAACCCACTCTGCTGTAACGTCAAATGTTCCTTGTCATCAAGGTGCATCTCCTGCAATAGGACAAGATCCAACCTCTCTGTTTTAAGACTAGAAAGTACATTTTTCCTCTTGACTGGCAGATGGAACCCCTAAATGCTCCAGGTACAACATTTCAGCACATCATTATCCAGAACACACTGTAGCAGCATTTCAACTCTAGAGTTTCACATCGAATAACACATCGCTGATCATTAATAAAGAAAAGACTCATTGGCCTAAAAATTGTACAAACTAAAACCACTACAACCAACAAGCTCTCAAAACTTTCCAAAGCTAAACACATAAAAATCCAAAAAACGAAATAAAATCCAAAATGCCAATGACACTCGATTGGGGAATTTACCCCCCACTGCCCACTGGGGATGCTTACATATCTCAAAACTTTATCTTCTGCCCGCTACCAATATGGATTCCAGGGCAATTAATAACAAAAATCGGGCTTGAACTGCTCTTCTGTCGGCACTTAGTAATCACAACTACCTTTGTAACTCCCTCCAGCTTGAGCTGCACCCCAGACACAAGCAAAGAAAGAAAAAAAAGAATAGTAATACTAATGAAGAAGTTAAAAATGAGGACTCTACCCATTCCCGGCTATAATTTAACACTGGTTAATAGCAGAAAAATCCAACAAAATTTCTTTAAGAGGGAAACAGGATTATCTAAATATCCAGTTTACTTTAAAATGTCCACAAAGTTTTCGCTTTCTCTGGAGAGTCAGTCGAGTTCGTGGATCCCTTGAAAGCAGTATGGAGCATCGCTGAGTACCGTAAGGAATACTCAATCCAGAGTTCCCTTACTCTTCTCTTGAAATCATCAAGAGATTTTCTTTTCTGAATCACCGCCGTTGACAAGTTCTGAAAGAACATAATACTGGAGCCCTCGTGAATTAAACCAATCGGATCTTTCCCCTGGGTTCTGGAAGATTCCATTAGTCTTTGTTTGTCCCCATAACTATGTAACCGAACAAGGATGGGATGAAGGCGTTGGTCTGAGTCTCACTTCCGCGCCTTAATCCGATGAACGTTTTCACTCTTCACCCGTTCCTCCTCAGTTTTGAAGTGAAGAAATCGCTGCAGCCAGTTCTTGAAAAAACTCGCTGGCTGACCACCCTCTGTCTGCTCCAGCAAACCGACAATGTGAATATTCTTCATCTTACCCCTGTTCTCGAGGTCGTCATCTTGTTCAGTTAAGGTATGGACCTGGTTTTCAATGGTGAGGATCCTCTCCTGAGAGGAATCGATCACGGTCTCTGTCGCTGCAGTTCGACGCTTGGCATCGTCTGTTCTGTTTCCAAGGCTGTCAAGTTGCTGCTCATGTTTTTGGAGCACGGCTGAGAGCGGCCCGAACCACAGCTGAACCCTTCTTCAATCATGGCTTCAATCATTTCACATAATTTGGTGAAATCAGTGACCAAGGCCTGGTGAGGAACTGGGTCCATGGAACGAGCAGAGTGGGTTGCAGCTACAGCCTCAGGCAGGCTCGATGCTTCTGACGGGTGCACCGTGTGTTGGGACTTACTTGATCCTTTCCTATGTTTTGTCATTTCCACTTGACAAAACGGGATTAGTAAAGATTCTATCCCTTTTTAGTGTTGAATTTTACATAAATGGCTGGGATGGAGTGGGTTAGAGAACCACTTTGCCCGTGTGTTGATGCAGAGCCCAGCAAAGAAGACCTTCTGGATCGCCGTCATCTTGTATTCCCCCTTAACATATTATCGATATTATCATTTAAGTTTGCATTAATTTGTGAAGCCGTGTTATTTGATACCACTATCTACATTTCCCCCCACACTGCACATTGCCGCCCATTCCTCGATAATCCTTGACTCTGTTGTTATTTATGAACCTTCCATCTGTGACTCAAAAATATTCAATATTTCTGCCTCCAATGGTCTGTGGGGAGGAGTGTTCCAAAGACTCACAGCACTTGGAGAAAACAATTATAAACATTATGATCTGAGTGTGAGATTAGTTTTTGTGTCTCCTTATGTGAGAAAAGATAGAATTACATTGGAAGCAGTTCAGAGATATTTCATTTCACGTATTCCTGGGGTGAAGGGCTTATATTATGAAGGTTTTAACAGCCTACTCTTGGAATGAGAATGAAACATACAAGACCTTGATAAATGTGGATTAAGTATGTAACCACTGGGTGTTTGTACAGTCCAAATTTATTGTCATTGTCATAGAACCTCTACAGTGTGGAGGCAGGGCATTCCGTCCATGAAGTCCGCACTGATCCACCAAACAGCATCCCACTCGGACGTGCCCCCAACCTTTTCTATGTAACTCTACATTTCCCATAACTAACCCATCTAACCTACGCATCCCGAGGTACTACGGCAATTCACTTTGAACTGCACATCTTTGGACTGTGGTAGGAAACTGGAGCACTGAGAGGAAACCCACACAGGCACGGGGACAATATTCAAACTCTACATAGAGGGTCGCCAGAGGTTGGAATTGAACCCAGCTACTTGGTGATGTGAGGAAGCAGTGCTACCCACAGATCCACCATACACCTCCGTTATTTCTGTTAGTAACTTGTGGCTGACTAAAGAAATCTGTCTGACTTGTTCTTATCACTGAACCTAACCAGTCTGAGACCTTTATCATCAGCCATATCACCAACCTGATTACATTTAAAATTTGTTGTGAGCAGTGGAAGAGTGGGACTAGAAAAGGAAAGAGTGACACCCTTCATCCTCAGTCACAACTGGAGTGAGAAAAAATCACAAAGTGGGAATTCATTCAAGTGGGAATTCTCTTTCCCAGAAGTTTGGGATGGCTGAATCTTTATATTATAAGGAGGCTAGCTTCGTCTGATTTTCCATAGACCGGTAAATCAGGGATAATGGTGCTTGGAGAGAAAAGTGCAGCTGGGACCACAATGAGATGAACCACGACTTTATTTACTGGTTCAGTAGTGACAAAGGGCCGAATGGCCCACTCGTGTCCCTCAGCCCTATGTTCTGATGTTCCAATCAGCCCTTCGGACCTGCTACACGGGGGCTGACCAAGGCCACTCCGATGGTTCGGTGCAGGTTTGGACTTGTACTTGGAAAATCCAGGCTGGGTCAGGAAGTGATACTGACGCCCAATCTCTGTTTCCAGGCTTCCCCTCTCCGCAACGTCTGCTCCAGATGTGGGTCATGTTACAGACCCAGATTTGCTGTCAATACAGCCCCCATACCCCATCCAGCGTTAACTCAAACAAATCCTCTGCTCACCCGAATGTAGCGTTACACAACACAACTTCCGGGAAAATAACAAGTTACTTTGCAAAAGCATAACATGTGAAATTAATAAATAGGAACAAGTGTAGGCTATTCGGCCCCTCAAGATTGCCCTGTCATCAATAACGAACATGGCTGATCTACTCCAGGTCTAACTCCACTTTCTTGCCAACTCCTTGTATTCCTCCACACTTCTCTGGGTTAGGGAATTCCAGACATTCGCTACCTTCTGAGAGAAGACATCACTTTGCATCTCAGATAGAAATCGATGTTCCATATTCGGTATCTATGTCATCGAGTTCGAGACTCCACTCAGGAATGGTAACAACTTCTCAACATCTACCTTCTCAAGTCCCTTCTGTGTCTTGTATTTTTCAGCAGTATCACTCCTCATTCATTTAAACCCCAATGAATAATCGCCTCTCCATTTTACAGATTCTCAATTACACAACCCTTTCATCCCTGGAAGCCGGCTAATGAACCAACCTAGTTACTTGCTGCATCACCATGCTGAATTTATGTTTCATATAAAGGAACACTCCAATCCCTTTGTACTGTTCTTTTTCTGGAAGTCCTCTGCATTAAATAACCGCCTGCCTTTTGATTCTCAGTGTCATCCTCAAACTCGGATGTATACTCAGCTAGCTCCTTCAGACTATCAGTATAGAGTGTAAATAACTGATGCCATCGGACTGACAGCTGCGGTCCTCCAGCAGATATATCTTTATCATGAAGATCCATTAACCCTGACTCTCCGATTTCTATATGTTAAGCAATCATCATCCCATGTTAATACATTCTCCATCATCCTAGGAGCTTCTGTCTTGTGTAAGAACTTTTATTTTGTAATATCCTGTGGTAAAACTCTGGAAAGCATGGTGTTTAACAGATCCCCTTTATCAAGTCCGCTTGTTACATCCTCAGGCATCTCCAGAAATACTTTGCATGATTTTACAGGCAAAATACAACTTCCCTTTCACAAAACCACTCTGAACCTGCGTGAAGGTTTTCTAAATGTCCACGTGAGCCAAGTTTTCCAAATTAAGCTCGTCCCATCTGCTTTCATTTGGCCCATATGCCTCTAAATGTTTCCCATCCATATGTTTGTCCAAATGCGTTTGAAATGTTTTAGCTGTACATGCATCTACCACTCTTCCTCTGGCAGCTCATTCCATACCCACACCACCCTTTGTGTAAAAACACTGCCCCTGCGTCCCTTGTAAATTTTCCCTCTTTCACCTTAAACCTATGTCTTCTACGGTTGAACTTAACCCTTTCTGTGGAAAATACCTTGGCTTTCACCCTATCCATACCTCTCCTGATTTAGAAACTTCTATAAAGTCATCTCTCAACCTTCTACACTCCATCCAATACTAACTTCAAGAACAAGCATTTAAAGATAAATACTGCAAATTTGAAACTATAGTCAACATGACAGGTAAACAATACTCAGGCCAAACCTCATACTGTGATTTGGTATTTCTCCCTATTACTATGCTAAGGCAGCAAGAAACGCTTCCTAGTGCCAATAAGAAGTCAAGCACCTGGTATCCTTTGTCTAAAGGGGGTGATGATCTCGACAGTGAAAACATATTTATGGCCAGATCTTAAAAATGCCACATAGTCAACATTCTCCCTCCTGGTCTCCCTATGACCTTGTGTGATTGTGTCTTCTTTATCTTGTACTTAACAGAGAGAACCCCTTTCCCCATTCACACCTTAATTTAAAGCCATTTTATATCATCTTCTCATTCACTGCTAAAAGCTGGTTTATCTTTGCACTCCCTCTTTCCCCTGTCACCCATCCCCCATCTCTAGCAAGATATTGAAAAGCCAAGGTTCCAATCCTTTTCAGTTCTGAAGAAATGTCACACTGGGCTTGAAATGCGAACACTGTTTCTCTGTCTCTGCAGCTGCTGATAGACCTGCTGAGTTTCTCCTGAAATGAATAGGCACGGAACAAAGTTTCGCAAAACAAATAACTATGGATACTGGTAATAAAAATACTAAAAATGCTTGATAAACTGGGGGCCTTCTCAAGGGTCACTGTACCTGAAAGATAAGCACTGCATTCATTCCAGAAGATGCTGCAATTTCTTCAGCAATTTCTGTTTTTGGACAATTTCCAAAGAAGTATGTCAAAGATGCTCAAACATCCTGTCCAACATGGAGTGCCGTACACTGGGGCCTGAACAATAATGCATGATGGACAAGTTTCTTGACTCTGAAACTGCATAAGACTGGCATCACTGACACTACAGAGCTCTTAATCATGGTCAGGGAGAAAAACGAAGGGAAACACATTCACTTCATACAACAGAAGTTGACATTGTGGACGAGAAACGATTTTGATCATTACTTTAAATGGATTGAGTTAAAGTAACAAATTAGATGCGTGGCACCAGGGAGAGGCCCTCAGCAGAATGAGAATATGAAAATGCAAGTGTTACCGCATCAGAAACCAGGTTAGTTAGAGAATACAGGGCTGATGGGTGAATGGGTTTCGGTGTGAACTGGGGGACAGTCAGTAGAATTGAATTGTAGATATTGCAACTCAAACTGGGTTATCATTTGATGCTGCAGCAACAGCAGAAGCAGAACTGTATTCAACGACAATGTGTAACACTTTTCCGACGATAATACATCAGTCTACCATTACCATCAAGCCGATTCATGGTTCAGTGATGAGTGTGGCTGAACATGCCAGGGTCAAAGTCACGTGGACCTAAACCTGTTGACAACCCATTAAAGCTACCACACTCGACTGGTTAAATTCCGACCAGCAGAACTAATGTCTGATGGAGAGGGGAAATGATCCCAAGACTAACAGATCTGATCTAAGGTCTGTCTGTACTGACAAATCCAAACATAAATGTCGACGGACTATTAAACAATTTACTGGAGGAGAGGACTCCACAAATATCTTCATCCTAAATATCGGAACAGCTCTGTACGTCAGTGGAAAAAAGCCAGGGATGTGGTGTCTGCACTATCCTCAGCCAGACGGGTTGAATGGATGATCCACCTCACACTCATCATGATTCCCACAGAATCGCAGATGCCAGTGTTCAAGCAATTCGATTTGCTGTACGGGCATGAAGTAACACCTGAAGATATAACAAAGGCAATGGGCCCTGACCCCATTCCTGCAATAGGACTGAAGACTTGTGCTGCACAACAAGCCGTGTCCCTGGGGAAGCTGTTTCATTCCAGCTCCAATTCTGACATCTCCCTGGCAATGTGGAAAATTATTCAACTATGTCCAGTCCCTGAATAGGAGAATAATTACAATCTGACCAATTACCACACCCTCAGCCCCATCACGACAGTCAAATTAGTGGGAATACTTTTTGATAGAGCTGTCAAGTAGCACCGAAATAATCAGGTCAGTGTGATTTCCGATAGGTCCCCATGTGGAGATAATGCTGTAGTGAACACATCATTGGATTATTAATCCAGACCAGGCCAATGCTCTGGCAGCTGGTGGAAGTTAAAAATAATTAATAAAATATCGATACCTAAAATCTGGTGTCAGTAACAGTGATCTTGTGTCCAATGTTGATTGTAAACATCGATCACCAATATACTTTCAGGAAGTGAATCTCCCGTGCTTTCTTTGTCTGGCTCCAGATGCACAGACATGGTCTCTGAATCGGCCAGGTGAGACACTCAATTATATCAAACTACTCTGAGGTCTTAAAGGGTAAAACCTGACAGATCACCCGGCATCAACCTCGTTATCTCCTCAATGCAGTTTTCCCCACGCATATGTTTATATGTATGAAAATATGTTTAAACATTATGAACTACAGTGCCTTCGGTCCATCAATATATAGGAAGTTCTCTGATAATGCTTTTTTATTAAGTATGATTTGACTGCAATGCGATTCGTGAACCATTTTCTATAAAGTGAACTATCATCCCTGCTTCCAATCTGTCACACCCTGTCAGAGTTTTATATATCTCACTGAGATCTCCACTCATTTTCCTAAAGCCCATGGAATACAGGCCCAATCACCCCAAACTCTGCTCCTACAACGAATTGTCATCCCAGAGATCAGTCTGGTCATCCTTCACTGCACTCCTTCAATGTCAGGTTTGCCCTTTATTAGGTAAGGACACCAAAACTACACACAATACTACACAATGTTCGAGATGGGGTCCCACCAAGGCCCTGTACAGTTGCAGTAAGTGACCCTTACTCCTGTATTCTAAATCCCTCTGAAATGAAGGTGAATAAGCCATTTATCTGCCTACCTGCTTTCTGCTCCTGCAATATTGCTTTCAGTGACTGGTGTACAGGAAGATCCAGATTCTTTTCAATGCTACAGCTCCGCACGTGCTCGGTCTATGTACACTGTATACAGCGTGCCAACGCCATTCCCAGTGTTGACTTCCGTGTTCAGAAGTCACTGCCCTACATGGATTCGGAAGGCTGTGCAGAAATAAACAAAAATGCAGCTTAAGTTCATTTATGTATCGACATTTTTCAACTAATCCCTATTCAAATGATAGGCTGCCATTCAATTGATCGCATCAATGTTCACGACCTCTCATCTCTGCCATTGCTCTCCATCTGCCAGGTATTTGCCCAGTCACTCCACTTGTCACAATCAACCTGCAGCCTTTTTTACATCCTCCTCATCCACTCACAAGCTGACTGCTGTCAGCAGTCTTGGGAATATTGCAATTGAGCTCCTCAACCAAAGATATGATGTGTATTGGGATTAACTGGATCCCAAAACCCGACCCTTGTTATATTCTCCAAGCCTTCCATTAAAAAAAAAACATGGTTTTGTTCATACTCACTGTTTCCTGCCAGCTCTCCCATTCTAAAACCATGACCATATATTAGCCCCAGTCCCATAGGATTTGAATTTGCACAATAGGCTTCGGGCTTTATCAAAAATCTTTCTGAAAATCCAATCGTATTGCGTTGATACCTTCTCCATAATTTTGCTAAAAGCCATTTTCTCAAACATGGTTCCTATTTCATAAACCTCTGTTGACTTTGTCTACGCCCATTAATTTCAGTCCTATATATTTTTCTAAAACGTTTTAGTTACTAATTTCATTCTATTCCCTTTTTCTCACCAGACTAAAGTTCCCCAGTATTGCGAGGAAATTTTATTTTATTTTTTCTTCTTCTGTGAAGGCATAACCGAAGTATTTGCTCCATTGATCTGCTACTTCCATGTCCTCAATTATCTGGTATCAGACTGTAAGAAAGCTGCACCTTTTTCTCTTAATTTTGCCGTTAACGTATTTTCAGAAGATATTACAAGTTCAGTCATATACACTGTGATAAGATATTCTTCAGAAACCCATCAATTCCTATCTTAAGCTACTGAATGATTGACCTCCCACAGCCATACAATCACAGAAGCACAGACATGTACTATAGGAAATACAGCACGGTCTACATTTGCCCCACTTTGCAACACAAAACCCGTTGCTGTGAATCTTATGGCATTCCAAGTGCTCAACCATGTATTTTCTAATGGTTTTGAGGTTACCAAGACAATTCCCCTCTCACGAAGTGCATTCCAGACCCCAACACACTTTGGTTGAAAAACAGTCCTCAAGTCCTCACTAAGCCTCAAACCCTTCACTTTAAAAGTGTGTCACTTTGATTAAAAGAACTAGCTGCTGTCTATCCACCCCGTCCATATCCCTCGTAATCTTATCCTCCTGATTCCCGTCCTCCTTAGCCTTCTCTGCTCCAAAGTAAACAACCTGAGCTTATCCAGGCTCTCTCCATAGCTGATATGCTCCATCCCAGGCAACATCCCAGGGAACATCTCCTCTGTACCCCCTCCAGTACAATCACATCCTTCCTTTAATGTAGCTCCCAGAATTACACACAGTATTCCATATTGGCTAATGAAAGTTCTGCACAGCTCTTATAATCTATGCTTCGATGTGTGAAGGCTATGTTTACGCTCCCGTAGGCTTTCTCAAATTGTGTGTTACCCTGTCCAGTCACATTCAGGGATGTGTGGAGAAGCACCCTCTGAGCTTCCTAGTGTGCTGCCATTCATTGTGTCCTCCCCTGCCTGGTTCCTTCTTCCAAAGTGCATGACCTCATATTTATCAGGGTTACATTGCATCTGCCATTGATGTGACCATCTGACCATTCCATCTGTATCTTCCTGTCACATAAAGCCTTCCTCCTCACTGTCATCTACTCGGCCAATCTTTGTATTAATCACAAACTTACTTATGACATCCCCAACCCTTGTCCATATTCACAGCTGCATCCTTTATGATAAGGTTGAAAATCAGAAAATATCAGCTTATAGTCCAACAGGTTTATTCAGAGGCACGGGCTTTAGAAGCGCTGCTTCTTCATCAGGTGGTTATCCGCTTTGATTAAGCGCTTCGAAAGCTGGTGCCACCAAATGAACCTTTTGGACTATAACCTGGTGTTATGCAATTTTTAGCTTTATCCACCCCAGTCCAACACCAACTCTTCAGAATCCCAAATATTAAGAGACACAGCACTGATCCCCGTGATACATCATTGGACATTGGACTCCAATCGCACAAACAGCCTTCCACCACCACCCTCTGTCTCCTACGACTAAAGTTGGCATGTCACTAATGAGTCGTACCTGTTACCTGGTTATTCTGTTCCGCTGGACACACTTGGAGAATATCTGGAGATTCTCACTAACCTTGCCTGCCAGTAGGTTTCCATGACCCTGTATTAGTCAGTCCCCTCCAAGTGATGAATTCCCTCCTTATTGTAGCCTTAACTGGCTTGTCCCAGATCCTGCCATTATTTGCCTTGACTGTGGAACAGACAGTAAGGGAAGCGTTCTGTTAATTTCCAACTTGTCAGATGTTTTGTGAATTTTCTAAATTTCACTGTGACCCATCTCTCATTCTTTGAAACCCGAGAGAACACCAGGCCGAGTTTCCTCATCAGGCAATCTCGCCATCTGAGGGATTAATCTGGAGAATGTCCACTGCACTTCCTCTCAGGTCAGTATATTCTTTCTGAGATTCGGTCACCAAAACTGTACACAATACTCCAGCTACAGTCCCACCAACCCGCTGTGAAACTGCTTCAAAATGTCTTTATATCAATGTACTGACTCCCTTTAATGGAGGCGAACTAAACTTTAACTTTCCACTTGCATATATTCCTCCAAATACCCTTCACATGCATTGCATTTACGAACTCACTGAGATCTTAAAGAAACCCTTCCGAAAATCCAATATATGCCACTTCTACTGTTTCCCCATTATCTATGCTGTAAGAAACAACTTCAAATAATTCCAAAGTTATTCAAGTATGATGTTTCGTTCAGAAATGCATGCTGATTCTCTCCATTATTGCTGTTAATTTCTAAATAGTAAAAAGGTCATCCTGTGTAATAGATTCCAACAGTTTCCCTACAAATGTCAAATTAACTGGTCTGCAGTTCTCCACACTACGTCTTTTTCCCTTTGTAGCTGTTTGGATCCCTTCCCTTCACCTATAGTTTATCCACCATAGTTTCAGGTCTCTGCAGAATGTACAGGAAAATAAAACACAGTCATCGACAGTGCAATTAATACTACTATTGGTGGTTTATTTCTGACATTTTGATATGAAGTACATCTGTTTCATCAGTCTTAGCAATGCTTAATCCAGCTCCATGTACAAGTACTACCTTGTTACTGATACGAATTGACTTTATGTCTTTAGCTCCATGAGTCCGATATGATCACTTGGTATTACTGGGTGAGTTTCTGGATCTTCGTCCATGAAGACAGATGCAATATAACTGGTTATTTTCTTGGCCATTTCCCTGTTATCCACAATGATCTCTCCTCTCCCGATTATAAATTTCCACATTTGACCTTGCTTTTATTTTGATTCCTTTGAAATATAGATGCAGATTGATGCAGTCTTTGTATTCCTGTTTGTTAGCATGCATATTCGCTTTTTGATTTCCTTATCAGTTTCATGGCCTTCCTTTCCTGGATCGTTAATTTCTGAGAATTCTCAGGTTTTCACAAAAACTGGAATTCTTCTAAAGTCACTTCCTACGATGAACATATTTTCTAATTTGTTATGTTAACCATCACTGAGTCACTTTCTCACTCTATGGTGTTTGTACCTGAAATAAATAGATGTATGTTTCAGACTTTGCAGTATTTCTAAAAACTCCTGGTCAAGACCAGTTATATTCAGGAACACAGCAGGAGGATAGGAGGATAGAGAAAAAATTGCGGGAGCACTAATTGGCTCTTTTCTGTCATCGCTGGCCATTGAGTGCCGTCGTGGACGACTGGAGCATAGCAAATGCTGAGTCCGTATTCAAGAAATGCTACAAAGATAAACCTGGGAACTAAAGACCAGTAATCCTAAAATCTAGTGGGTAGGTTACTTTAGAAGATTTGGAGAGATTGGATATACATGCATTTGGAAAGACAGGGTGTGGTTCGGAGTAAGATTAGAATGGTGCTGGAAAAGCAGAGCAGGTCAGGCAGCATCCGAGGAGCAGGAAAATCGATGTTTCGGGCAAAAGCCCTTCATCAACTTCAGCACGGGAGTTTGTGCAAGGGAGATCATGACTCACAATTTTGTTGGAGTGACCAGCAACTTTGAGGAGGTCCGGGTGGTATACGTAGTCTGTTTTAATTCCAGTTAGGCCTTCAATAAGTCTTCACATGGTACGTTGCTCTGGGAGGTTAGATCGCATGGAATTGAGGGGGAGCTGGCAAATTCGGTACAAAATTGCCTTGATGGTAGGAAGGAGAGATTAATACTGGAAACATGCTGGTCAGACTGGAGGCCTGTGAATAGTGGAATGCCTCAGGGGTCGATGCTATTACCACTACATATTACATATATCTATGATTTACATGAGAATGTACAAGCATGATTTGCTGAGAAATTGCAAATTGATTTTAATATTGATCAGTGTAAGTTCTTGCTTTTATAAAGTCAAATCAAGTTTAGAGTTTCATGGTGAATGGTTGAGTCCTAAGGAGTGTCGTGGAACAGAGGGACCTTGGAATTCAGATGCATGATTCTCTGAAAGTTGGTTCAGATGTAGACAGTGAAGAAAGCTTTTGGCACACTGGCCTTATCGGTTTATATCACTAAGTATCGAAATTAGAGAGTTATGCTGCAGTTATACAGGATGCTGGTGAGGCCATATTGGTAGCGTTATGTTCAGTTTTGTTCACTTTGCTAATAGGAAGGATGTTATTAAACTGGAAAGAGTGCAGAAAACATTTACAAGGATATTGCCAAGGTCTCAATGGTCTGAGTTACAGAAAGGGGTTGGGCAAGCTAGGATTTTTTTACTTTTGTGTGCATGAGGTTGAGGGAAGATCATATTGAAGTTTATAAGATCATGACAGGCATGGATAGAATGAATGCACCCAGTCTTTTTTCCCCAGGGTTGGGCAATCACAGATTGGAGGGCATCAGTTTAAGGCCAGAGGGGACAAAATTAAAGGGAACTTGAGGAACAGCTTTTTAACACAAGGGCTGTTGCGCATATGGAATGAGAAGTGGTTGAGGCGGATACATTAACAATATTTAAAAGGCATTTGAACAAATACATGGATAGTAAAGGATTAGAAGGAAACGGGACAATTGCAGGGAAATGTGTTTAGCGTGGATGGGGAGCTTGGTTGCAATGGACCAGTTTGGGCTAAATGGCCTGTCTCCGTGCTGTCTGCCTCTATGACTCTAACAACCATTGCTTGTCTCCCACTGAATGTTATATTGTACTTTCCCAATTTACTGAAGATATCTTGACACTCTAGCCTCCAGTCTTCCATGATGTTTGACTGGAATATTCAAGCATTCTAAATTGTATGCAGACACCTTGTAAACTGCACCTTATAACTGCCATTATTCCTTAAAACTGCTTCAGACCAAGGTTAATAATTCGTCCTTCTGACCACACAACATCAAATCCGAAATAACCTGCTCTCTAGTTTCCTTCACAACATACTCTTCAACCCACCTCATATACACTTACGGAACTTATTTTTCACAGCTTCAGCAGTCACTTAGTTAACGCTTTTAACCATTCAATAAGACTACGGTATCCACAATACTTGCCTATCTAATTTCCAGAGCATATGATGCTCCGATTTTCAGCTACCGTTTTGGTTTCAATATATAACACAACAATCTTTGCTTCTCCTTACTATCTGTAAGCTCTACCTAAACTGATTCTGTGGAAGCTGAGGGACAGGTCTGTGTCGTTATTAGTGATAGACCTGGACAAGACATTCAGGGAGGCTCACCTCGACGCTGAGATGATCTGAAGAAATGTCCCACAATACTGGACAAGCAACAATATCCTCTCGCTCTGTTAGGATAAGAGTTACCATATACTCTCTGCTCCCTCACACTCACTGTATATCTGTTATAGCACCAACTCCGAACAAGGTTCACGCTCTGTCTCCATTAAGGTTCAGGCAGTACCACTCTCACTATTAAATTCAGCAACTAATAATACTATATGGATTCAAAACTGTCGACTGACTCATTCCAGACACCTCACAATTTTCCCCACCTACACCAGCACAAACAGCAGCGTCACCCATTCACACTCTCCCTCCATCCCT
This sequence comes from Chiloscyllium plagiosum, assembly GCF_037043375.1. NCBI lineage: Eukaryota > Metazoa > Chordata > Chondrichthyes > Orectolobiformes > Hemiscylliidae > Chiloscyllium > Chiloscyllium plagiosum. The sequence continues at coordinate 99,366,357 of NW_028270159.1, read as the reverse complement.
TTCTCCCATTCAAGGAGAAACTGCCTGGAATAGGATAGAAAGGTCCAAGCCGGCTAGTGGAGTGCCCGATATCCGTTCCCTCACTCCCCTCACCCCGCCATGTGGGGAGGACTCTTAAAAAGCTGGAGAGGACAAGGACGCCTCGTGTGGAGAACCTGAAACATCCACGTCCTACTGACCAGTTAAGGAGCAATGTTCAGTGAAAGACAATTCTCAGTTTAAACCCACTGGCAGTTCCCACAACAGTCAACAGTCCTTTAACTTAAAAAAAACCCCACAGATTCCTCACTGCACAGAGACGCAGACACAGAAGTACACAGACGAACACACACAATACTTACAAGAAGATAGGCATAAACACACGTATAAACACACAGAGACATATGCAGTCACATACAAATAGACATAAATACAGACAGCAACACAGGCTGAAACACAGACAGACAGATGTAGACACGGAAACATCACAGATAACAAGCACACAGACACACACACATGCAGGCGCACACACACACACACACACAGATACAGACATACAAAAACACAGGCACACACAGATACACGCACAAACACTTACATACAGACACACAGAGGCACAGACAATAGTGTCATTAAGACACAAATCGATATACTTTTGATTTGTAAGGGGATCGAGGATTCCAGGGAGAAGGCAGAAGAATGAGATCGAGGTACTAATAAGAAATTATTGAACGGAATTTCAGACTCGATAGGCTGAAATGCCTCAATCAGCTCATTTCCTTAAAACTCCTGGGGTGTTATGCTATCAGGCATTCTCTTCCTGAGACAGCAGCAGAGACTGGTTTTGATACATATTTGATTGGAAAGGGTCAGTGGGAATGTGGGATACATTTGGAGTCCGGAATGGTTTATCTTTATTCCTAATTATTCTGTCCTTATATCTGAAAAGAGGTGGGGATTTGATGTTCAGTTAACACAGCTTTAAATTAACAATTGTCCCACAATGAAATAAGGACATCCCTTTGACTTTAGTCTTGTGCTACCTGTGGTGTCCTCATCCTCAGGGAGCAGTGAAGACTTGGTTATAGAAGATAGTCCAGTGTGAGATTTTTCCTGGATAGAAGGGTCAGTGTTTATTGGGAACAGACAGGAAATGGATGGTCAGGCACACTCGGATCAGCCATGAGCATTCTGAATGGTGCAGCCGGATGGGCAACATCTGCCCCTATCCCACGTGTTGTTCCCTCAATCCACCCTTCGAGGCTGTTACAGAGTCAGGTACTATTCCATTAAGTCAGACAGGATCGTTACATGAGACAGGAGGAGATAATTCTGCCCCTCTAAGGAATTACACAGGAATATAGAATGAAGTAATTCAGCTCGTTCAGTACACTACGCAGTCTACGAGGAGGCCTTTCAACCCACCTGAGCCGCTACACAGGAACAGGCAAGCTGTCGCCAACAGGGAATAGAGAATAGAGACAAATATTTATTTTCAGGCTGCAAAGCTGTAACTGATGGAGTCCCTCAGAGATCACTGTGGGGTCATCAATGATCAATAATCTTTATCAAAGAACTGGAGGAAGGGGAGGGAATAGCTTGGAGCTCAATTAGCTCGTACACCAAGATGGCCATTCAATGTGTTGTCAAATGGAGGTAGTGAGTCTGCAACGTGATGCAGGCAGGGAAGGTTAGTGAGCAAACCTTCAGCAGAAATATCATAAGGTAAGTTATTTATTTTGGCATGAAAGATTAAACAGTGGTAAGAAATTACAATGGAGAGAGATTGTAGAACTCTGTGATACAGGAGGTTTCCATTTTCTTGCGACATGAATCATATGAAGTCAGATGTAGCAATTGATTTGGAAGGTAAGTGGAATAATGCTGTTTTTGGCAAAAAAAAGCATCAGGTTTAATTGCAGGAATGTTTTACTGCATCTGTACAGGGCATTTCTGAGACCACACTTAATACACTGTATGCAGGTTTGATCCCCTAAACTAAAATAAAAAGATATAATTCTTTTCGAAGATTTTCAAAGAGGTTTCCCTTTACTCATTCCTGGAATGCAGGTCTTTTGTTGTGGGGGATTATCAGTTTTGATCTTAGCTGCGAAATAGTATTGAACCATCCATGACTTTCTGAAAAGTGTATCAGCTGGATGCATATTATCTCCTGTCAGGGAGACTATAGCTAGACAATAAATTTTAAGGAAAAGATACATTGATATTATCACACATACTTTGAAGACACCTACCAATATTTACAAATTACACAGACACATATAAGCATGTCATCAAATTATAAAGTGGGGACATTTTTGGGATTGGAAGGAATTCTGTACAACAAGAGCAATAACGCACCTGCATAAAATCCATAATCAGGTTTTCCAGAGAATGTTCCAGGAGATCGCATATGGTCCAGTTTGGTGTTCAGTTGACATAATTGTTTGTTCCAACACAGAAAGGGAGAAAAATGTTCCCTGCCTGAGAAGCAACAGCCGATTGATCCCTCTCTCTTACTTTGTTCCGCCCGATAGCAAAGTGTGAGACCAGAAAATCCCTGAGTTATCTTTACCACTTGTGAAGGATTCCTGGTGAGGATCATTGGAATCTCTCCACTGCCTGAAACGAAGGGAAATGAGCCAAATCCAACTGTTCCAGAAAGAAATCCCACTAGCAGTAGCTTGTGTGAGCAGAGTAACTTCAAAGGCAGAATAACATTTGGGGCACTCTGTCATTTTACCATTTGTTATGAGTTCAACTTTCTGTGTCTCACATTTTTCTCGAAAATGACCTACTCTGAGATCTATATCATTGGCTACATCGCTAAACTGGTTGCATTTAAGATTGGTGTAACCAGTGGAGGAGTTGGACTGGAAAAGGACATAGTGACCCTCCAATATTTGTTGGAACACAAATGAGAAATTCTCAAAGGGCTGTTCAAGTGGAAATTCCCTTCCCCAGAGGATTGTGGTTTCTGGGTGTTTGCATTTATGCAAAGTTGTTTTTGGTATGCAGTAAAATGGCATACAGACAGAAACGCGCTGCTGAGACCAAAAGCACATGGAGCGGTGATAAAGTATCTAATGGCCCACTCCTGCTGCTCAGCCCTATGTTGCTATGTTCTATTCAACCCCTCACAGCTCCTTCTAGGAGCAGATGGAGGCCACTTGTCCCAGATACCTGGTCAACAGTAACATAGGATCTCATTCAGTCCCTCAAGACTGTCACACATGGTTTGGTGTAGGTTGGAAAATGTTATTTGGTTCAAAAGACGCCTCTGGTCTCTTTACAGAGTGTTTCCTCTCTGCAACTTGTGATTCATTTGTTGGTCAAATTATAGACCCAGATTCACTGTGAATACCGTCCCCATACCTCAACCAGAGATGACTCACAAAATACTTTAATCTCTCTGATTGCAAAGTTCAATAAAAGAACGTTCAGGAAAATTACAGACATTAACTTTGCAATTACTGAATATGAGGAAAAAAGGAACAGGATCAGGTAATTCGGATGATCAAGCCATTGTATACCATTATGGCTGATCTACTGTTGACATTAACTCCTCTTTAATGCCCAATTCTTCACCCCTTAGCTCTCTGACAGGTCAAAAATCCATCTAACTCCTCCATAAATGCTTTCAGTAATTTAGCTCCTCTCGCTCTCTTGCCCAGATAATTTCTAACAGTGATTACCTTCTGTGAGAGGAAAACACTCCCTACACATACATTGTCACCTCTTGATATGAACAAGAGACGAACACAGGGTCTCAGGAAAGAATGAATGGCTATGATACCAATGCAGCATTTGACCGAGAATGGCATTGGGACCACGTATGTATTTGAGCTGAATGGGAATCAGGTGCAACTTTCCCACTGGACGGGGTCTTTCAGAACACAATAAGGTTTGGGGTCAGTCGCCAACAATCCTCTCAGTCCCGGGACATCTCTGCAGGAGATCCTCACGTTAACCTCCTCAGCACAAACATCTTCAGTTGCTCCATCAATGTCTTTCCCCATCATAAGATCGGAAGTGGGTATGATGACTGAATATCACACAATGTTCAGAACATTTTGTCCCCCATCAGCTTCTGAACCATTCTGTGTCCATGTGCAGCAAGACACGGACATCATTCCGGTTTGTGCTGTTAAAGTGTCGGTAACATTTATGTAACAGCACGGCCAGACACTGCCCATTTCCGCAGTGAAAAGAGGAGCTCATTCAGCATTTCAAGATGGTTGCACACGGGTATGAGCTAGCATTCAGGAACAGGAAAAGTGACAGCACATTCAATATTCCTGCCTGTTACACAGGAAGAAGAGTGGTCTGTTCAGTGCATCGAGCTGTTAAACAGGAACAGGCAGAGCCCAATCAGACCCTTAAACCTGTTCCATGAGACCAGGAGGAGGCTATTCATCCCCACGAGACAGTTATACAGGAACAAGAGGGGGCCATTGATATTCCAACACGACAAACTAATGAAACAGAGACAGCACTGATAGAGGAGACCATGATGTTAATCATGGTTCCATTGTTGGTAGAAAGTGTTCTACTTTAACAAGGTTTGCTGGCAGTGAGATGGGAAGCCAAATGATTTGTGCCAAGTCTCAAGGAGACAACTTCCATCTCCGAGAAGACACATCCATTTTATCCATGGGGGTCAGAATCTGGTGGGAAAAGTTAACTGTTTTAGCATGAACGTATTGTGGCTGCTGTAGGGATTGTGGATAACGAGACTTTCAGTGTAGGAGCACACACCGAATGTACTATATTAATGTGGGGAGGGTTTATTCAAAGACTGGTCCGCTGTCTCTCTCACGCGAAATGGGGATTGGATGCGGAGTGAGGGGAATATTCTCAGATGCTCTTAAACTATTGACAGTCATGTAACCCGAGTAAAAAAGAAGCCATGGAATTTTTCCCTGTATCAGTGTCTATTTAGAACATCGTGAGTGACTGTCCCTTCCCCCAAGGTTCAATGCAATCACCTCTCATTTTCATCATTAATCATCATTCTCTCCTCATAGCACCACCATCCCAGGGATTAGTCTGGTGAAACCCCATGGAATCTCTCTGTGGCAAGGCGATCATTCCTTATAAAGGAGAGAAAGTCTGTCCACAACATCCCAAATGCTGCCTCAACAACACTCTCAGCAATGATCAAAAAAACTCTTTTTCCTCTGAGACATCTCCGTTTCTTTCCTGCAGCGTAAAAAGACTTATTTCTCTCCACGCAGTTGGAAAGAATTAACACTTTTATAATGACGGTATTATGGATAACATGACGTTCATTGCAGGATCACGCAGCAATTGAACTGTAATTATGTTGGGAGAGTTTATTCAAAAGCCTGAACCCCCCTCTCTCCCCCACGCCCCCCCCCCTCTCTTTCTCCTCTCTTTCTCCTCTCTTTCTCAGTTGAAATAGGGAGTGGGTGTGGTTAGGTGGAAAGTTCTCAGAGGCTCTTAAACTATCGAGAATCATGTAATCTTAGTGAAAAAAAGCCATGGAACTTATCACCGTATCAGTGTCTGTTTAGAACATCATGAGTGATTGTCCACCCCTCTTAAGGTTCAATGCAATCACCTCTTATTCTCTCACTGAGCTTCACTTACTGCTCATGGTGCCGTCATCCCAGGGATTAGTCTGGTGAAATTTGAGAGAAAGTCTATCCACAGTACCCCAAATACTGCCTCAACAGCACTCTCCTGGATGATCACAAAGCACCTTTTCTCTCACTTAGACATTGTCATTTATTTCCTGTGCTACAAAAAGCCATTCCTTCTCCATGCACTCCGACTGACATGGAATTTATAAGTGCCTTACATCTGTACGTCGGCATCAATAAAGCCAGCACCAAAGGTGTCTATGGAGCTGTGCATCGCTCTCGGGGAGAATTTCAATGAGATTGAATAGACTTAAAATAGGGGATGATCACGTACCTGAAAGGAAATAAGATGTAGCAATACAGAAAACAGGTAGAGAAAGGGAGCTATCTTTACTTCTGTTCTTCTCTTACAGGATGTATGCAGCCCTGGTCAGGACAGCATGTTATGCAGATCTTGAACTGAGTGGCTGGTTCAGCTGTTCCACAGTACCGTAAAGAGTAAATCGCATAGCTGTGGGTTTTGTAGTGTTACAACACAGGATAAATCTTCCTGCTTAATTAAAACCAGCAACAGAGAAAAGATTTATCCCATGCAGTAATCTGTCATGATTCTTGAGTCCAAATCTATTTAAAGTAAAAATTAACAACTTTATTTCTTAAAGTATAACAGAGAATAATAAACGAATGACTATTTACAACTTTTTCCTCTAACCTGTCGTTTACCTTCCCCCTCCACAAGACTGGTCCGATAAGACTCCTAATTAAGATTTACAAAACAAAACTTCTTATCTCAAAATCAGGAAGCTTTCGGTTCTTCTCCATATTCCTGTCTTCTTTTCTTCTTGGGGACTCTGCTTCACCAGTTACTAATCAATAAAGGCACCAAAGGAGAGCTATTTTTCAGGCAGTCTTTGCATGCTGGTAGCTTGGCAGTTCTCCTCTCAACTGTTGAATTTTCCACGGTCTTGTACCGCCAAACTATTGGGGATTGTATCATTGGCTTTTAAGATTGTCAATATAATAAATTCATACTTGGTTGGAGGTGGGTATTTTGGGGTATAATTTAAACTGTTTTACTGAATTTGTTTTTGTTTCAAGACAATGAGCTAATCGGGTTGTTCGAACAAATGTTACATTATATCCATTTTTCAGAACACTTGGTGCTGTCATATAGTTATTGATGGCTTTTAATTCTCTCAATGGGACAGTACACCCATGTGCTCATCACAGAAGTCACATTGAAACCTGACGAAGGAAGCATGACACATTGACTCCCTTAAAGGTCTTGAGGCAAGCAGATTGTTTTTTTATAACAAATGATAATGTTAGCCAATTTTCAATTTCCTTCATGAGATATCAACAGACCATTATTCTGTGGCTCTGGATTATCAGTCAATCGCTTGACCACCATAAACTGTCTTCCCGTACGTGCAGTTAACAAGTTAAACATACTTAAGAGCAATTATTTAGTGACGGACATGTGGTTAGAAGGAACGTGAAACTATTGCATTCGGATTGAACAAAGGCACAAATGGTTTATTCAGAAGTTGCACTGAGACTGAGGACGAGACTGGGATACATGATGGTGGTATTGGACAGGATTGGTGAGTGGGGAGGACATGGAGATGTAAATCTGTGAAGGACAAAATGGATTATGGAGTTTGGGAACAGTCTGGTTTCTTCTCGCATATAAGTCAGTAATTTATAAATAGTAGTATGATAGTTATAATATATAAGGAAATGAATTATTGTTTGGAACTGAAGGCATTGGCTTGCACTTTCCAAAATTATATATAATGAGTAGAAATTCAGGTCAACCCGGTATAAGTAGACAAATATAATGACTTGAAAGCTGAAAAATGTGTTGCTGCAAAAGCACAGCAGGTCATGCAGCATCCAAGGAGCAAGAGATTCCAATTTTCAGGCATAAGCCCTTCTTCAGGAACTTATGCCCGAAAGGTCGATTCTCCAGCTCCTTGGATGCTGCCTGACCTGCTGCGCTTTTCCAGCAGCACATTTTTCAGCTCTGATCTCCAGCATCTGCAGTCCTCACTTTCTCCTATAAAATATAATGACTTTACCAGGAATACCAACTATAGCGAGGATGGGATAGTAACCACCTTGAATAATCCAAAGGATATCCTGCATCCGTGGTGCTAATGATATCCAAGGCCGAGAAAGCCAGTAAAGACCCGAGGATAAGCTCCTGTCCATTGTTGGAACATTCCAGTCTACTTTTCTCAGATTCTGAGCTCTCCTCCCCGTCTCTCTCTCTTTCGAGCTGCTGATCCATGTTAGTGCTGTCAGTGATGCTCCTACTCATACTATGGGATAGCACATTGAACAGAGCCCATTTATCTTTCAACAATGAAAACTCTCCATTGTGATAATTAGGATCCACGGAGATTCACATTAATCACAGTCACTGAACATATAGCTTCAGTTAACCCCTTTGAATTCAATATTGATTTTATTAAAATTCAGAAAAATGTCTAAAGCTACACATTTGGCATGGGATATGTGTAGGGGCGGGGTGAACAGAGGGAAGAAATATTTGAGATGGTAGATTGATTGTATGTAATCATTCAATCTGCCTAAGATATGCGAGTAATGTCAAAGCATTGTCAGAACTTTAAAAAGTTTCTCCGTTTATAAATCGAAACATACAGTCTGTAACTACTGATCAGTGATTATAATGTCAGTAAAATATGGAGAGAACTTTTCTAGTCCATAATCTGACAGGAAAATGTGCATACAACAACATGAGTGATAACAGACAAATGGCATGGATATGTTAACAGAGAATATGATGTGATACACAATTCAGATGGTTATTCGAGGATCAGAGAGGGCAGGTGAGGGTCATGCTGTTCATGTGATCGATGTCAATCAACTATGATGAAGTAAATTTCACTGGATTTCATTTGCAGTGTGATTATGATATTGGGACATGGCTGCTGAGACTATGGGAGGGAATATATTATTTCCCAGTCAGCAGTATTGGAATTTTATTCTTCATAAATCATATGAAGACCAAATTCCGGGAAACAACTCCAATGAGGAATGAGGAGAGCCAATATTAACCATACAACCAGAAGATATTGGAGCAGAAATTTGGCTATTCGACCCATTGAGCCTGCTCCGCCATTCAATGATGGCTGTTAAGCTCCTCAACCGCATTCTCCCGCTTTCTACCTGTAACCCTTGATCCCCTTTACAATCAAGAACCTAACTGTCTCACTCTTAAATATGCTCAATAACCTGGACTCGACAGGTCTTCTCTTTACTCTGTCCCCTCGGGTCCTAGTGTCTCCTACCATTGGTAATACCTTCCCAAAATCCACTCTGTCCAGGCCATTCAGTATCCTGTAAGTTTCGAGTAGACCTCCTAACATCTTGTGAACTCTATCATCTATAGATCCAGAGCCCTCAGATGATCTTCATATGTTAGGCTTTTCATTCCTGGGACCATTCTCATGAAGCTCCTTGGAAAATGCTCCATGGCCAGTACATCCTTCCTGAGATATGGGACCCACAACTGTGCATAATAATCCAAATGTGGCCTGACCAAAGTCTTATACAGCCTCAGAAGTACATCCCTGCTTTTATATTCAAGCCCTCTTGAAATAAATGCCATCATTGTATTTGCCTTCCTAACTACTGACAACCTGCAAGATTACCTTTCGAGACTCCTGGATTGGAACTCCCTCGGCTTTTTGCACTTTTGACTTCTGAACCTGCTCGCTATTTAGAAAACAGTCCATGCCTGTATTCTTCCAGGCAAAGTGCATGATGTCACACTTGCCCACGTTATACTCCATCTGCCATATCTTTGCTCACTCCCCTAACCTGTACAAATCCTTCAGTAGGAGAAAGTGAAGACAGCAGATGCTGGAGATCAGAGTCAAAAAGTGTGATGCCAGAAAAGCACAGACTGTCAGGCGGCATCCGACCAGCCGGAGATTCGATGTTTCAGGCATAAAGTCTTCATCAGGAACGAGGAGTTTTGGCGCGAATGGGGCTGAGAGATAAATGGGAGCGGCTGGGGCTGGGAGGAAGCTAGCTTGGACAGCGATAGTTGGCTGAAGGTGAGTGATGATAGCGAAAGGTCAGAGTGGAAGTTGGAGTGGATACATGGGAAGGAAGATGGACAGGTTGGACAGTTCAAGAGGGCTGTACTGAACTAGAGGGCTAGATCTGGGATAAGGTGGTGGGAGGGGAGATAAGGAAATTGGCGAAATTGCCTTTAATACCATGTGGTTGGAGGGTCCCTCGGTGGAAGGTGATGCGTTCTTTCTCCAGATGACTGCTGGCTAGAAATTGGACATGGAGGAGGCCAAAAACTTGAATGTTCTTGTTGTAGTGGGACGGAGAGTTGAAGTATTCAAGGATAGGGAATTTGGGTGTGTGTGTCCGAGTGTGTTACCTGAACTGTTCTGCAAGTTGATGTCCTGTCTCCCCAATGGAGAGGAGACCCGGTGCAATGGACAGAGTAGATGTGGTAAAAACAATAACTGCAGCTGCTGGAAACCAGATTCTGGAACGGTGGTGCTGGAAGAGCACAGCAATTCAGGCAGCATCCAACGAGCAGCGAAATCGACGTTTCGGGCAAAAGCCGTTCATCTGATGAAGGGCTTTTGCCCGAAACGTCGATTTCGCTGCTCGTTGGATGCTGCCTGAATTGCTGTGTTCTTCCAGCACCACTGATCCAGAGTAGATGTGGTGTTTGGATGCACAGGATGTTCTTTGCCTGATGTGGAAGGAAACTTTGGGGCCTTGGGGACGTGAGTAGGGAGTGTTGACATAGGTTTCATACCTCTTGTAGGTGGGAAAGAAGGTGTCAGGAGTGGAAGGTGGCGGGGTGGGGTTTGGGAGGCGGAACCTCACGAGGGAGTTGTGAAGGGAATGCTCTCTGCTGATATGGGTGGGGAGGGAATTATACCTCTGGTGGTGGGGTCTGACTGTTGGTGGCGGAAATGGCGGAGGATGATACGTTGTATCCTGTGGTCGGTGGAATAGAAGGCGAGCACCAGAGGGCTTCTCTCCTTGTTGTAGTTGGAAAGGTGGAGATCAAGGGCGGAGGTGCGGGAAGTTGAGGAGATGCGCGAGAGCACCCTCCTGCAGCCGAACCACCTCTTCAATGCTACCTGTCCCTCTATCTATCTTTGTGCTGTTTGAAAACTTGCCAGAATCCCCTCAGTTCCTTCATGTAAATCATTAATGCATAAAGGGAAAAGTTGTGGCCCCAACATTGAGTCTTGTGGAACACCACTTCTCAGGCTGCCATCCTGAGAAAGACTCTTTTCTCCCAACTCTCTGCTTTCTGTCAGACTGCCATGTTACTATCCATGCTCGCAGCTTGCCTTTAACACCATGGGCCCTTATCTTTCTCAATAGCCTCCTGTGTGGCACCTTGTCAAAGGATTCTTGAAGAGCAAGCGGATAGCATCTATTGTTCTTCTTGGTCTAATCTGCTCGTTACTCCCTCAATGAATTCTAACAGGTTAGTCAGGCCTGACTCTTTTGATGAAACCATGTTGACTCTATTCTATTTTTCCAAAGACCTCCAAGTATTCAGAAATCCCATCCTTCACGACGGATTCCAGGTTGTTACCCACAACTAAGGTAAGGCTAATTAGTCTGTAATTTTCCATTTTCTGTTTAACTCCCTTATTCAACGGGGTGTGACGTTAGCAATTTCCAGCCTCTTGCCCCTTTCCTGATGTTAGTCATTCCTGAAAGATTATTACTTATACTTGCACTACCTCTTCAGCTATCTCCCTTACAAGGTTGGGGTGTAGTCCATCTGGTCCAGGTTATTTATCCACATTCAGGCCATTCAGTTTTCTAACATGTTCTTCTTGATGATGGCCACCATACTCAACTCTGCCCTCTCACTCTCTTCAACATTTGTGAAATTATTCATGTCTTCCACCATGAAGACTGATGCAAAGTTCTTAATTCATTTCTTTGTTCCCCACTACGGTCTCCAGCATCATTTTCTAGTGCCCAATATTACTTTTACCTCTCTTTTGCACTTTATATATCTAAAGAACCTCTTACAGTCTCCTTTATATTGCGGGTTCGCCTCCCCCTATTTTTAATCTTCTCGCTGCTTATGTTTTTGCCCTCTGTTGATCTTTATAAGTTTTCCAGTTCTCTAGTTTCCCATTGCCCTTCACCACATTATATGCTTGCTCTTTTGCTTGCATGCAATCCCTGACTTCCCTCGTCAGCCCTGATTGCCTTATCCTCCCTGTACCATGCCTCTATTCCTCAGCATGAATCTCTGCAGTGTCTGCTGAATTAATCTTGGAATCACCTGCCATTGCTGTTCCACTGTCTTTCCTGCTATACCCCTCTCGACATATCGGAGATTGCTTCCAGTTCAGGTCTATCCTGTCCTTCTTGTTTAGGTCCTACCGACTCGGGAAACCCAATGATCCACATATCAAAAGTGCTGCCTCCCCTGCCAGCTGTATGGTCATGTATTTAACTGTGATACTTTCCTATTCCTAACCTCACTCACACGTGACATATTCTAGTGTCTCCAAAATTCAAATATCCTTTCAACACAACTCCAGCAAGGCCTTTTCTTAAAGTGGAGAGACTTGATAATAAAAACTTAAGTGTGACCTCTGGAAAGTGGAGTCCACAGAATCAGTCCAATGCCCAGAGGATCTGATATCTATCCCGGCCTGTTTGACAAGGTATACATATGGATTAGTGGTGCTGGAAGAGCACCACTGAACTGATGTACTCTTCCAGCACCACTAATCCAGAATCTAGTTTCCAGCGTCTGCAGTCATTGTTTTTACCAAGGTATACATCTGAACCATATATTTGCAGATGGACGAGGATAAACAGAAAACTAGAAAATGTCAGAGCAGATGGATGTCATGCAGCTTGTTTACTCTGCTTTGCTATTCAATTGAACTTTAGTTATTCTGTTCCTTTCAATGGCAGGATCTTTACCCAGCATCCCCAGTGGGTCAGAAAGTTCCCAGTGTCGTTTTGTGCACAATCCTGCGAAGGGAGTGTCCAGTGCCAGGCAATGGGGTGTGGGGAGTCCCAGGGGTGGCACAAGAAAAGGCTGCATGCAGTGACGATGGACTGAGGGACTGAAAGGGATAGAATGGGTATCCAGGGACACTGCACACACGGAAAGGGCCGGGCAAGATTCCTAAACAACCAGGGAACCCGCGATGCAAGGCTGCTTTTTCAAACATCTGTCACGTTTGCTAGATTTCTCTGTCGAACCAAAGCAAAAATACTGTAGATGGTAGAAATCCGAAACAAACACAGAGACATACTGGGGGAGAGACGAAATAGTTAATGTTCCCAATGCAGACACGGGAAGAATTTATAAAATCCACATAGACAGGGTCCAGAGATTGGAATTGAACCCGAGTCCCTAGCACTTTGAAGCAGCAGTGCTGTGTCACCGTGCCGCCCAATGATGGATAATCGCAGTTAGAGACATAGCTACTGTCCTCTGTGACTGGGATTGTGAGTCCTGAATGATGTGTTGCCTACCTGGTGCTTGTGTTTGGGATATATCATTTGGGCTGCCAAAGAACTTGGGTTGGGCGGGAAATGATGCAGTGGTCAGGGTCCATGTAGGTACCAACGGCTAAACAAACAAATGACAGTGAAAAGAGCGACGGGTAATACAGGACTAAACTATCATCTCGAAATGCTTGCAGCATAAGGAATAAGGTAAATACGCTTGTGACTCATTCACAAATTGGTAGGTACGACATGGGCATTACAGAGATATCACTGCAAGAGGATCAGGATTAGGAGCTGAATATTCAAGGATATTCATCCTGTCGAAAAGATAGGAAGGTGGGCAGAGATAGAGTTGTTTCATTATTAAGAATGGAATTGAATCAATAATCAATAATAAGAAATGAAGTAAGGTCAGAGCGTGTAGAATCTGTGTCGGTAGAATCTCGGAATCAAAAAGGTGAAAGAATGCAGTTGGAGTTATGTACAGAGAGCTAGGGTGCAAGATACACCAGGAGCTGGAAAGATCTGTAGGAAAGTCAAAGTTACATAATCATGTGGGATTTCATTATGCAGGTGGACTGGGAATTCAGGTTGGTAGTGGTTCGCTCGGAAAGGAATTTGTGGAATGTCTATGAGATGGCTTTTTGGAGCAGCTTGTACAGGCGAACTAGATGAGGGAGCTTAAGATGAAGGAATTCTTAGCAGGCAGTGATCATAATATGATTGAACTTACTCTGCAATTTCAGGTGGAGAAGGTAGAATCAGTAGTAACGGTATTACAGCTGAATAAAGGCAATTACAGGGACATGAGGGAGGAGCTGGGTAGGACTGACTGTGAGACGGGCCCAGCAGGAAAGATAGTGCAATAGCAATGGCAGGAGATTTTTGGAGTAATTCAGGATACAGCAGAGATTTATCCTGAAGAAAACGAGGCATGGTACAGGGATGATCAGACAATCATAGCTGACGAGGGGAGTCAGGTATAGCATAAAAGCATAAGAGAAAGGATATAACGTGGCAAAATGCAATGGGAAACCTGAGGATTGGGAAGCTTACAAAGATAAACAGAGCGCAAACAAAATAAAATAAGGAGGGAGATAATTAAGTCTGGGGTAATATAAAGGAAGACTGTAACAGTTTCTGTCGATAAATAAAGTACAAATGAACGGCAAAAGTGAACATTGGACTGCTGGAAATGATACTGCAGCGATAGTAGTGGGGAACGAGAAAATGGCCAAGGAACTGAAGAATTACTTCGCATCAGCCTTAACGATGGAAGACACGAGTAATACATTAAACATTCAAGCGATTGAGAGGCCAGAGCTGAGTATGATGACCACCGCAATGGAGAACATGCTAGAAAAGAATTGAAGGTGGTTTAATAATCTTGACCAGGTGGACTACATCCTAGTGTTATAAGGGAGATAGCTGAAGAGAGAAGGGAGGCGATCGTGGTGATCTTTCAGGAATCACTACAGTAAGGAACAATCTCAGAACACTGGAAACCCACTAACGTGACTTCCCTCTTTAACAAGGGAGTAAGGAAAAAGACAAAAAATCCACAATGAATAGCTTAACCTTGGTCGTGAGTAAGATCCTGGAATCCATTGTGAAGGATGAGATTTCTGAATACTTGGAAGTGTTTGGTAAAATAGGGCAAAGTCACTACGGTTCATCAAGGGAAGGTTATGCTTGATAAATCTGTTGGAATCCTTTGAAGACGAAATGAGCAGGCTCGATCAAGCACAGTTATCCACCTTGTCTTCAAGAAGGTCTTGAACAAAGTTTCACACAAGAGATGACTGAGTACAATAAGGGTCCATGGTGTACGAGGCAAAGTAGTGGCATTGTTAGAAGCTTGGCTGTCTGGCAGAAAGCAGAGAGTGGGGATGAAATGGTCCTTATCAGGAAGGCAGCCGGTGATATGTGGTGTTCCATAAGGCTTAGATTTGGAATCATATTTTTTAATTGTAACGTTAACAATCTAGATTTGGGAATTAACGGCACTCTGGCTAAGTTTGCAGACGATACAAAGATAGGTGAAAGGAAAGGTCATATTGAGGAGGCGGAGAGGCTGAAGAAGGAGTTCGACAGGTTAAGAGATCGGCAGATGCATTCCAACGTGGCAAAGTGTGAGGTCATGCACTTTGGCACGAATAATAGAGGCATGGTCTATTTTTTAAATGGGGAGAAAATTCAGAAATCTGAAGTGCAAAGGGACTTGGGAGTTCTAGTGCAGGGTTCTCTCAAGGTAAGCTTGCAGGTTGAGGCAGTAGTTAGGAGTGCAATTGCATTTATTATTGATGGTATTTATTACGAGAGGAATTGAATATAAAACAGGTTGTATACGGCTCTGAATAGACCACATTTGGAGTATTGTGCATGATTTTGAGCCCCATATCTCAGGAAGGATGTACTGGCCCTGGTGTATGTTCATAAGATCTTCACGAGAATGGTCGCAGGAATGAAAAGCTTATTGTATGAGGCATGTTTAAGGATGCTGGGTCTGGTCCTAGTAATAAAAAGCTTATCGTATGAGGCTTGTTTGAGTACCCTGGGTCTATACACGATAAAGTTTAGAAGGATGAGAGGGATTGTAACGGAAGCATGCAGAATACTGAATGACCTGGACAGAGTGGATGTTGGTAAGATGATCCATTGGACTAGAAGCCGAGGGCACAGCCTTAGATGAAAGGGAATACCCTTTAGAAAAGTGATAAGGAGAAATATCTTTAACCAGAGAATGGCGAATCTTTGAAATTTGTTGCCACAGAAGGCTGTGGGGGCCAGGTCATTGAGTATATTTGGGACGGAGATAGATAAGATTTTGATTATCCAGGGGATCAAGGGTTACAAGAAGAAGGTTTGAGAATGGGATTGAGAAACCTATCAGCGATGATTGAATGGTGGTGCAGACTCAATGGGCTAAATGGCCTACTTTCTGCTCCTATGTCTTATCGCCTGATGGTTTAAAACTGAATGAGGCAGCTTGCATCTCCGAGAAGATGGATTCATATTCTTCATGAAGGTCAGAAGCTGGAGGGAATAGTTAACTGTTTTAGAATAAAGGTATTGTGGCTGCTGTCAGGGTGGTGGATAATATGACATTCAGTGCAGGATCACACACCAATTGCACTGATTTAATATGGGGAGAGTTTATTCAAAACCTGGACCTTTCCTTCTCTGTCAATTACCGTGGGGAGTGGGAGTTGGGGTGGGAGGGCGTAACGTCCTCAGAGGCACTTAAACTATCCAGAATTATGATCCTGAGTGAAACAACAGTCATGGAATCTATCACCTTCTCATAGTCTGTTTAGAATATAATGAGTGATTGCCCATCCCCCCATTGTTCAATGCAATCACCTCGAATTCTCTCACAGCGCTACAGATCAACCTTCACTCACTCCTCATGGTGCCATTATCCCAGAGATTAATCTGGTGGAACTCCTTTTCACACTTTCTGTGGTAAGGAGATCACTTCTTATAAAGGAGAGAAAATCTGTCCACAATGCCCCAAATACTGCCTTAACTACACTCAGGTTTGATCTCAATAATTCATTTCCCTCACTTAGCTGGCTCTGTTCCTTTTGTGTGAAATAGGAAATCATTCATTTACGATGCAGTGTCACTGATTTGGAATTTAAAACATCCTTACATATGAAGGTCTGCATCAATAAAAAAAGCACCGGAGGTGCCTATTCAGATGGACATCACTCTTGGGGAGAGACACAATCACAAAGAATACATCTAAAACAGTGAATGGCCACCTACCTGAATGGAAATGAACTGCTGGAATATGGGATACAAGCAGAGGAAGGGAGATATCTTCCCTTTTGATCTGCTCTTGCGGGATCTGTGCAGACCTGATCAGGCCAACATCTGATGCCGACATTGAATTGAGTGGCTGGTTCAGCTGTTCCACAGGACAGAAAAGAGTAAAACACAGTGCTGTGGGTTTGCAGTCACACAGAAACCTGACCAGGGAAGGATGACCAACTGCTTTCTCTAATGAGGTAAGCCAATAACAACAGGTTATAATTCTGTGTCTCTAGATTATGAACTAATGATGTGACCACCATGCACTGTCATCCCATCTTTCAGATTCTGTGCAGAGAACAAATTAAACACCTCAAGTGTAATTGTTTTGCAATGGACACGTGGTTGAAGGGACGTGAAACAGCTGTATCCGGAATTAACAAAGGCACAAACGAAGGTTTATTCAGGAATTGCATGAGGCTGAAGAGGACACTGGATGTCACGATGGTGGTACTGGAAAGGATTGGTGAGAGGGAAAGATATGGAGACGTAAACTGGGCAGGAGAAAATGAATCAAGGAGGTTGAGAACAATCTGTTTCATCCTCGCATATTGGTGAGCAACTTGTGTTGAGTAATTTGCTCGTTATAATTTCTAAGGAATGGAATCTTTGATTGAAAATGAAAATGTTGACTTGAACCTTTCCAAAGTTTACATATAATGAGCATCAATTCAGTTCAGACCATTTCACTAGACAGCTCCAGTGACTTACCAGGAGTACCAACTATAGCAAGGATAGGATAGTAACCAGCTTGAATAACCATCAGTACATCTTCAATCCGCGATACTAATGATATCCAAGGCTGGGCAAGCCAGTAAAGACCATCGGATAAGCTGCTGTCCATTGTTGGAATATTCCAGTCTACTGCTATCTGTTTCTGATCTCTCCTCACCCTTTCTCTGAAGCCGCGGATCCCTGTTACTGGTGTGGGTGATGCTCCTGATCATACGATGGGATAAAACACTGAAAGCATTCCCTTATTCATAGAAGAGAGAACCTCTCTAGGGATGCATAGGATCCATGTAGACTGACATAATCACAATCGCTGAATAAACAGCTCAGTTAATCCCTTTCAATTCAATACTATTTCATTAAAATTCAAAATGACTTTGAACATTCATGCTTTCTGGGTGTGATATGTGAATGCGACTGAAGGAAGGAATATTGAAGATGGAAGATTGATTGTGTGTAACCATTCAGTCTGCCTTGGATATGGAAATAATGCCAGAGGTTTAACAGACCATAAACATGTTTCTCTGCTCAGACATGGGGAAACAAATCCTGTAACTACAGATCAGTCATTGCAACATCAGTAAAACATTGAGAGAACATCTTTCATCCATAATCTGATGGCAAAATGTGCCTGAGACAATGTGGTTTTATAACAAACAAACGGCATGGTTATGTTAACGGGGAATTGTACGTGACAAACATAATTCAGATTGTTATTCCAGAATAAGAGAGGGCAGGTGTGGGTCATGTTGTTGATGTTATCGATGCTAAGGAACTGTGATAAAGTATCATATACTGGACTTCAATTACATTGCGATTATGACATTGGGGAAAAGAGAGAAGATGGCGAGGATTCGGGGACATGACTGTTCAGTCTGGGCGGAGGGACAGTGATGTTCCCCAATCACTAGCATTGGAATGTTACTCTTTATAACTCATATAAACAACAGATTCAAGGGTACATCTACAAAGAGGAATCAGCAGAGACAATAATAATAAAATGCATTTATGCAATACAAACTACAGGGAAAAGTGATTTTCTGTACAGGCGGAAATATGCACACTACAAAAAGATACGGTGGTTAAAATGCACTCCTGATATTGAGCTATATAAATTGAAATGTGGATTACAAAACTATGGAAGTGGTGTGTGATATTTATCAATCATTATTTGATCCACAGCTGAGATCCTGATTTCCCTTCTGTCAGTGTAATAGAAAAGAAACAAACTTAACATTTTCTGTGAAACCTGAAAGAGAATGCGATGCTAATTCTAAAACTTTTCTGAACGTTGCAAACACTTTGCTGAATTCTGCAGTCGAAGAGACAGCTTGACTTTGCTGAACTTTGTATACATTCAACCTGGCCTGGCGAGCAGGCTAATTCAGCAGAAAAGCAAAGGAAAACATAAAGACAGTTATGTCCACGGCAAGGGAGTGAGAAAATAAGAACTTGAATGTTTCCCAGCCCTTATCCTTGAGCGTGTGATAAGAAGAGCATAAAAGGAATACGTTAATAATGTTCAGGGCCCTTACACAAGGTGTGTTTGCCAAGTGTATTGGCTCCCTGCAGTGGTTAAAAATAAAGCTTTTCCTTTGCTCTTGCTCACATCTGAGTCCAGTCAGAATAATTTCCACGACAGTCAGCGATTCACCTGACTGAGGTTCTCTGGACCAGTCTCTCACACAGTGGGGGTTGTTATCATTTCCTGCTGTTCTTGGCATAGTCCATTTTTAAAAAATCCACCTTCTCTATGGTACTAATCTATTGGCCGAATGGATTTTGTCAGCTGTCAGTAACCTGGCTCTGTGACATTATTGGGAATAAGTGATCTGGGATGACAGCCAGTATCAGCACACTGCTCACAGTGTATGACACCCAGGCAAAGGGTTTGCAGTCCAGAGGAATTTCTAAATAAAATTTCTTACTTCTGTCTGTCCATATCTATCCATCTCATTACAGCCTTGGTTCAAACAGAGAAAAAGAAGCTGAATTCCAGCCCTTGACATCATGCTACATCCTTTCAAATGTGGCATCATGAAACCCGAGCAAAAAGGGCATTGGGGGCAAATACTCCATTATTGGTGTCATACCTGACAGGTAGGAAGATGGTCATTATTGTGGGCGGTCAGTCATCTCTGCTCCAGAACATTTCTGCTGTAGTCCATCAGGATAATGTGTATGTAGTTTTGATCGCTGAGCTGGAAGTTTCATTAGCAGACGTTTCATCACCACACTAGGTAACATCTTCAGTGACTCTTCAGATAAAGCCTAGATCCAAGCATCTCCAGCTGCTTCATCAATGACCTTCCCTCCATCATAAGTCGGACGTGGGGATATTTGACAATGACTGCACAATGTTCAGCACCATTCGCAAATGCTCAGATATGGAAGTAGTCCATGCCCAAATGCAACAAGATCTGGACCCTCACCAGGCTTGGGCTGATAAGTGGCAAGTAACATTGACACCACACAGGTGCCAGACAATGAACATCACCAATAAGAAACAATATAACAACTTGGTATTCAGCAGCATTATCATCACTAAATTGCTCACTATCAATATCTTGGGGGTTATCATTGACCAGAAACTCAACTAGACTCACCACATAAATATAAGAGCAGATCAGAGGCTAGGAATACTGTGCGAGTAACTCACCTCCTGACTTACCAAAGCCTGTTGATCATCTACAAGGCACAAGTCAGGAATGAGATGGAATTCTCCCACTTGCCAGAATGAGCGCCGCCCCAACAACACCAAGACGTTTGACACCATCCTGGACAAAACAGTCCATTTGATTGGCATCACATCCACAAGCATTCACTCCTTCCACCACCGTCTCTCAGTAGTGGAATTGTGTACTATCTACTGGACACACTGCAGAAATTCCCCAAAGATCCTCAGACAGCACTTTCCAATCCCACGAATACTTACGTCTAGAATGATAAGGGCTGCAGACTTATGGGAATACCCACCACTTACAAATTCCCTTCCAAACCAGTCAACATCCTGATGTGGAAATATATCGCCGTTCCTTCACTGTTGCTGGGAAAAAACTCCCCTGGAATTCCCTCCTCAAAAGCATTGCGGGTCAACACACAGCAGGTGGACTGCAGCGGTTCAAGAAGGCAGCTCAGTACCACTTTCTCAAGGGGGCAACGAGGGACGGGCAAGAAATGGTGGGCCCATCCAGCAATGCCTGCATCCAAAAAAGATTTTTAAACAATAGTTCCAAGTTGAGCTTCTCGATGGGACAGGTTATCTGATTTGAACAAGAACAGGAGAGCAGTGTTTCTTATATAGAACATTGTAGACGTTTCTGTTATTAGAAGGGTGTTCAGTGTTCGATGACTTATTGTTGCTGTGTGCTGTGATAAATTGCATCTGTTTTGTTTAATTCAACAACACTGGCGTAACAGGATTGATCCCTTGAAAATACCAGACTGAATATGACAATCATCGGAGAGACAATGTACTCCCACCAGATGAGTCTCACAGATCGCTGTGTATATTCAACGTTTAATGGACTACTGGCTGACACTGAATCCTCCCACCATCCATATCACAGGCGTTACCATTGAACAGAACGTGAAGTAAAATCAATATGCAAATACAAGGGTTACAAAAGCAGGTCAGAGACTTACAATTCTGCACTGAATAATAGACCCTACCACCTAAAGAGCATGGGATATAGTAATAGGTTTAGGACATTCAGCCCATTCCTTCACTCTGAAACTGCCGTTTTGTCATTGTCTGTATGACTAGTGGAACTATCTTATACGCACTGACTGTATCAATATTTGCAGTGATCAATCAGTTTCTATCGGATACCTCACCTGCCATTCTTCTAAATTCCATCGAGTACCCACACTGCCGTGCATATGACAACTCACCATCCCCAGGATGGATCACCTCCAATACCACCTGATCTTTCCCCAGAGATAGTGCCCAAAACAACTCCCAATATTCCAAATGCCATCTGAATATAGCCCATTACATTCTCAGCAGTATGTCTCCTCTCTTGTATTCTAAATCCCTTGAAATGAATGCTAACACTGCATTTGCTTTCCTAACTGTCAACGGAACCTGTACATTAACCATAAGAGAGGACGAGTGCTTCAAAATCCTTTTGTGCTTCAGATTCAATGGATCCTATTAGACATAGTGTCTGCCTCTATTCCGCCAATTAAAGTGCATAATCTCACACGATCCCATATTGTGTTCCATCAGCCACGTATTTGCCGACAGCCCTAAACTGTTCAAGCTTTAATGCAGCCTCCCCACTTCATGAATTTCGCCTGCCCATCCAACCATCACTGTATCATCTCCAAACTTAGCAAAACTGCCCTCAGGTCCTTTGTTCAGGTGGTTCATGAAAATGGCATTTCCTGACTCCCCAAGGTTTGTGCACCATTGAAAAGACGCAGCACTCAAGGTCGTTGACTCCATTCAGGTTAAAGCAGTGGCTTGAATGGAATTATACCTTTAAAATCTTCACTCCCTGCACCACTGACACCCAGTAGGTGATCACCCTGCCCCCGTTTTGTTGTGAATTTACCCCGTTATGGTGACAAAGGACTTGATGGTGCACAATCCCAATCTAATGATGTCACTCTGTCTCAACACTAACTGTGTGTTGCTCATAACAACCAATGTCACTGTGTGTTGATGATGATGGAGAGAGCTGGGGGAAGGAATGTCTATGATGAATGACTGTGTGACTGCTAGCGTGAAAACTTCCCTGACAGCCTCGGATGTACCTGTGACCGCTGTCACCACTGCAGACATGATCAGTCTTCCTGCAGTTCAAATCAAGGAAAGTGAACAGACCTGCAGAGTGTTCCTGGCTGAGCACTCAGATGCAATGAGGACCAACTGGCAGAAGTATTTAAAAACAATTTCAACTTCTTCCTCCTGAAGCCGAAATCCCAACCCACTTCTCCACAATAAAACTCAACACTAGAACTCCTGGAGGCTTTGTTCTCAGCCCCCTATTGTACTCCCCATGCACCCACAGCTGTTCCCTCAGCCCCCTACTGTACTTCTTGTACACACATGGCTGTGCCCTCAGCCCCCTACTGTACTCCCTGTACACTCACGGCTGTGCACTCAGCCTCCTACTGTACTCCCTGTACTTCCATGGTTGTGTCCTCAGCCCCCTACTGTACTCCCTGCATTCCCATGGCTGTGTCCACATCCCCATAACCTGCTCCCTCTACTCCCAAGGTTGTGTCCTCAGCCCCATATCATACTCGCTCTACTCCCATATCTCTGTCTTCACCCCCTATTTTACGCCCTGTACACACGCGGCTGTATTATCAAATTCCAAACAAAGCCAGCTATAAGTTCGCTGATAAAATCACCAAATCAGAAGGGATATCAAACAACGATGAGTCAGAATACAGAAAGGAGATCGAAGGTTTAGTGGCATGGTGTAATGATAATAACCTCTCTCTCAAATTCGGCAATCGTTAAGAATTGATCATTGACTTCAGAAAGAAAGGAGAGGAACACACCGTCATCTACATCAATGGTTGAGGAAGTGCAGAGCATCAACTCCCTCAGAGTGACGATAACTGACAACCTTCCTTGGTCTTCTTGCACAGGTGTGACAGTCAACAAGGGTGAACAACGCCTCTTCTTCCTCAGGACGCTCAGGAAATTCAGCATGTACTACTTCGACAGATACACCATTGAGAGCATACTATATGGGTGCATCACAGCTTCATACAGCAACGGTCTGCCCAGGCCCACAAGAAATAACAGAAGGTTGGGTGCACAGCCAATCTCCTAACCATTGACTCTATTTACATGGCTCATTGCCACAGAAAGGCTGCCAACATCTAGAACAAAGAACATAGAACATAGAACAGTACAGCACAGAACAGGCCCTTCAGCCCACGATGTTGTGCTGACCATTGATCCTCATGTATGGAGCCTCAAATTTCTTTAACCATATGCATGTCCAGCAATCTCTTAAATGCCCCCAATGACCTTGCTTCCACAACTGCTGCTGGCAACGCATTCCATGCTCTCACAACTCTCTGTGTAAAGAACCCGCCTCTGACATCCCCTCTATAACTTCCTCCTACCAGCTTAAAACGCTGACCCCTCGTGTTAGCCATCTCTGCCCTGGAAAATAGTCTCTGGCTATTGACTCTATCTATGCCTCTCATTATCTTGTATAATCTGTCAGGTCCCATCTCCTCCTCCTTTTCTCCAAAGAAAAAAGTCCAAGCTCAGTCAACCTCTCTTCATAAGTTAAGCCCTCCAGTCCAGGCAGCATCCTGGTAAACCTCCTCTGAACCCTCTCCAAAGCACCAACATCTTTCTTATAATAGGGCAACCAGATCTGGATGCAGTATTCCAAGTGCGGTCGAACCAAAGTTTTATAGAGCTGCAACAAGATTTCAGGACTCTTAAACTCAATCCCCCTGTTAATGAAAGCCAAAACACCATACGCTTCCTAAACCACCCTGTCCACTTCGGTGGCCATGAAAAGCGATCTATGTACCTGCACCCCAAGATCCCTCTGTTCCTACACACTGCCAAGAATCCTATCTTTAATCCTGTACTCAGTTTTCAAATTCGACCTTCCAAAATGCATCACTTCGCATTTATCCAAGTTGAACTCCATCTGTCACCTCCCAGCCCATCTCTGCATCCTGTCAATGTCCCGCTGCAGCCTAGAACAGCCATCTATGCTGTCAATGACACCTCCAACCTTTGTGTCATCTGCAAACTTGCTGATCCATCCTTCAATCCACTCATCCAAGTCATTAATAAAAAATACAAACAGTAGAGGCCTAAGGAGAAAGCCTTGTGGAACACCAATCACCACTGACTTCCAGGCAGAATATTTTCCTTCTACTAGCACTCGCTGTCTTCTGTTGGCTCGCTAATTCTGTATCCAGACAGGTATGTTCCCCTGAATCCCATTCCTCCTGACCTTCTGAATGAGCCTACCATGGGGAACCTTTACAAATTAATTGCTGAAGTCCATATTCACCACATCCACAGCTCGACTGTCATCAACTTTTCTAGCCACATCCTCAAAGAACTCGATAAGTTTTGTGAGGCATGACCTGCCCCTCACAAAGCCGTGTTGACTGCATTTAATCAAGCCATGCTCTTCCAGATGGCCATAAATCCTATCCCTCAGAATCCTTTCTAACACCTTGCAGACGACAGACGTGAGACTTACTGATCTGTAATTGCCGGGGATTTCGATATTTCCTTTCTTGAAGAGAGGAATTACATTTGCCTCCCTCCAGTCCTCAGGTACGACTCCGGTAGAGAGTGAGGATGCAAATATCTTCAGAAGTGGCGAAGCAATTGCATTTCTCGTTTCCCAAAGCAGCCAAGGATAAATCTGGTCCCGGCCTGGCCACTTTTCAATCTTAATATTTGACAAAATTTTCAGCACATCAGCGTCTTCTACCTCTATCCATTTCAGCATGCACACATGCTCTTCAAAGGTTTCATTCACTACAAAGTTCGTTTCTTTCGTAAAGTCAGAAGCAAAAGACACATTTAGGGCTCCGCCCCCCCCCACCCCCCCCCCCCACCACCTCAGACTCCACACAGAATGCCCTATGCTATCCCTGATCGGCGCTACTCTTTCTTTGACCATTCTCTTATTCCTCACGTAAGTGTAAAATGCCTTTGTGTTCTCCCTAATCCATTCTGCCTAGCCTTTTCTCGTGCCCCCTCCTGGCTCTCCTCAGACCACTTTTGAGCTCCTTCCTCGCCTGCCTGTAATCCTTTAGAACTGAGCTTGACCCTAGCTTCCTCCACCTTATGTAAGCTACCTTCTTCCTTTTGACGAGAAGCTCCACTGCTATCGCAGATTACTGAGGGAAGGGAGACAGGAAATAGCTGGCGCATTAATAGATATCTTTGTAGCATTCTTGAACACAACTGAAGTCTCGGAGGACTGGAAAGTTGTTGTTTAAGAAGGGTAGCATAAATAATCCAGTTAATTATAGACCAGTGAGCCTGTCATCAGGGGTAGGGAAGCTGCTAGAGAAGATACTGAGAGATCGGGTCTTTTCTCGTTTGGATGAAAATGGTCTTATCAGTGATACGCAAAATGGTTATGTGCAGGGAAGGTCATGTCTTACCAACTTAATAGAATTCTTTGAGGAAGTGACAAAGTTGATTGATGAGGGAGGGACTGTAGATGTCGTTTACATGGACTTCAGGAAGGCGTTTGGTAAGTTTTTTCCATGGTCGGGTTATGGAGAAAGTGAAGTCACATGGTGTCCAGGGTGTGCTCGCTACATGGATAAAGAACTGGCTGGGCAACAGGGGACAGAGCGTAGTAGAGGAAGGCAGTCTCTGAAAATGGAGAACTGTGACCAGTGGTGCTCCATTAAAGATGTTTCCAGAAAGATACATGAATGGGCAGGGAGCAAAGGGATACAGACCCTTAGAAAGTAGGCGACTGATTTAGATAGAGGATCTGGATAAGCGCAGGATTTGACCGACGAATAGCCTGTTGTACTGGAATTTTCTTAGTTCCAACATTACCAAAGACACATCACATGCCTGTAAAGATCTCCCACACCCTCTTCCATCAGGCTATAAGATACAGAAACTTGAAAACACAGATCATCTGGTTCAGTAACGGCTTCTTCCTGGCTGTTATTAAACTGATGAATGGACTCTCTAATCTCAGATAATGCTGATCTTGTTCGTGTTGAGCTCACCTAGCGCATGCTCTGTGCACTGTAACTTAGTTGCCTCTCAGACATGTTTTACAGCCATCGTTCTGTACATCCTTGTTTACTATGATCTGCATGGACATCTTGGCACAGGTCAAAATAAATCCCCACCTCACCACCACCCCCAGCGCCCTCAAGTGCTCACTCCTCGCTCTCTCCGGTCCTCACTCCCAGCTTCTCCCAACCCCACCCCACCCCCAGCTCTCTGTGACCCCATCCACAGCTCCCCATGTCCTTTGTCTCTCACTGTGTCTCTCTCCCTGTCTGTTTCCCTCAGGTTTCCTTTTCCCTGTCTTCTGTTTCTTTCCCTGAACTTATTATCTTCCCTGCTCCCTCTCCATGTGACGGTTTGTTTCCTTGTTTTGTTTCCGTTCTCTCGTTGACTGACTGTCCATCTGTTCCCCTCACTGTGGTCTCTCTCTCCTTCCCTTTGTTTCTGTCTCTTTCTCCCTCGTTGTGATGGTGATGGTTTCTCTATTCGCTGGAAGCTCATTGGTTCGATGCTGGCAATGCAATTAACTCAACTGGTTTTTTGATATCGAGGACATTATTTAAAATTAATGGATAAATTTCAATTGTTGTCAAAACAACACCCAGAACATGGGTATCCATTTAACAGTCAATTGTTACATCTTAGTATTTTAGAACAACCCATCTCCCAGTGTTCCATACACTGGCAACTGAAAACATTCTAGTCACGTGCATAATGGTCTGACATGGTAACTGCTCTGCCCAGGACCATAAGAAACTACAGACGGTTGTGTGCACAGCCCAGCCCATCACGGAAGACCACCTTCCGTCATTTATACTTGTCATTGTCGCAGAAAGGCTGGCAACATCAAAGATCTCTCCGAAACTAGTAATGATCTCCTTTAACCTCTTCCAACAGTGAGGAGACACAGAGGATTGAAAACATGGACCAGCATGCTCAGGAACACTTCCTTCCCTCCTATAATTAGACTGACGAATTGACATCTCTAACTTTTCAAATAATATTAATCTTGCTAATGTCGATTTTGCTTTGCTCACCTCTTGTGAATCTGTAACCATGTATGCCTCACTCTGTGTAAGTACCCCACGATCTCTGTTTTTGTTTACTATCATGTGCCTGCACTACTCGCAAAACAAACCATTCCATTGTACATTTGACTAAAATAAATCAAATCAAATCAGATCAATCATGTGCACTTCATTGGCTCAAGGTCTTCTCAAAGGCAACTGTGAAAGTGAACTAATGCTGGCCCAGTCAGAGATACCCATATCCCGTTAACAAATGTAAGAAGATGACCACAGGCAGGGAATACTGACAGGGGGAATCAAATCGCTTAAAACATGATCTTAGACAAACACAGGTTTCCCTCGCTATCTGAAAGAAACCGTCCGCTAGCTGATATGGTGTAAAGTGCAGTAGCACTAATGTATATGGGAAAAGCTTCGCCTTTCTTCGTAAAAGTGAAAATCCTCTTCGGATTTCTTTTGGTTAGCGAAACACGGCCCTAATGTTGGTCATTCGGGAAGGGAAGTGGCGAAAGGTGGGGAATACCTGTATGTACATTGGCATGATATTCAGGAAGATGGGAATGGCGAAAAATAAATAAGGTGAATCTCACATTTTATTTCCAGCCCAGCTAATAATCATTCTCTTTGTTTCCTCTTTTTCTTCTATATCCCTCTTTCTCTATTGATTCCTCCTTCTCTTCAAAGCAAACTTCCCTGTCAACGGTATTAATCACAATCTTTTCCAGCTGCTTTCAGTTCAGAAAAGTTCCCCAGCACTTTCTGTTCGTTTCTTTGCATTGCCTTGTATACTTTCAGATTTTCAGTATCTTCCTTTATTTGATTTCACCTTCAATTTTGTTATTTCGTGGACGTTGGCATCTCTGCCAAGGGCAGCATTTGGTGACCATCACTAATTGCCCTGACTCTGAGGCCATTCCACATGCCAATATAAAGTAAACCCCATTGCCATGGATGTGAAGTCTCACTTAACCCAGACCAGGTAATAACATTAGATTTCTTTACCAAAGGTGATCACTGAAACAGGAAGGATTTCAGACAAAAGGTTGCATTTATGGTTCTCTTTGAGAAATTCACTTTTATTCCAATTCTTATCAGTTTTATTGAAGTTCTGTCATCAGCTGTGGTGGAATTGAAACAAATTACTTGAAACAATATTTTTCGTTTAATAAGGTTTGCTTCTGAATTACATCCAGCCACATTCCTATATTCATATATTGTCCTAATCATGAAGTAACGTCCGAGACAAGAACATTTTTATGTTTGAAATATTTGCAATCGGAAAAGTAGTCAGATGAGAGCTTGAAACATTAAGTCTGCATTTTACCAACGTGTAGGCAATGAATTGTTCAGCAACAGCACTGACGCAGAGATGAAAATTGGGGATATTAGGAGCTGGTAGTGAACAGGTTTTGTGACAGAGAGAACAGAAAACATAAATCAGTTCAGGGCAAAAAGAGATCTCGAGGTTGTGCACAGTTTTGTTCTCAGATATTTGTGAGAGAGTGGTCTGCCATTCATGGATATTGAATGGAGTCTACTATTGAAACTGAAGACAATAGTTTCTTTCTCTGACAAATAACGATAACAGAAATTGCAACGAAGTTCAAACTTGTTTGCGGGATTAATGAATGGACAGAGGTAGAGAACACCAACAATAGCGAGAATAGGTTAGTAGCACACCCTCCACCCCGCCCAGAATAATCACCAGCGCTGCCAATATGGTAGAAATTCCCAGCAGGGGGAAATCTTGAAAAGATTAAAAAAAAACCCTCCTCTCCATTGTTGTAATGTTCCAGTCCGCTATTAGAACATAGAACATAGAAGAATACAGCGCAGTACAGGCCCTTGGGCCCTCGATGTTGCGCCGATCCAAGCCCACCTAAACTACACTAACCCACTATCCTCCATATACCTATCCAATGCCCTCTTAAATGCCCATAAAGAGGGAGAGTCCACCACTGTTACTGGCAGGGCATTCCATGAACTATCGACTCGCTGAGTGAAGAACCTACCCCTAACATCAGTCCTATATCTACCCCCACTTAATTTAAATCTATGCCCCCTTGTAATACCCGACTCAATACGCGGGAAAAGGTTCATACTGTCGACCCTATCTAACCCCCTAATCATCTTGTACACCTCAATTAAGTCACCCCTAAACCTTCTTTTCTCTAGTGAAAACAGCCCCAAATGCCTCAGTCTTTCCTCATACGATTTTCCTTCCATACCAGGCAACATCCTGGTAAACCTCCTCTGCACCCGTTCCAATGCCTCCACATCCTTCCTATAGTATGGCGACCAAAACTGCACACAATATTCCAGATGCGGCCGTACCAGAGTCTTAT
The DNA here is from genome assembly GCF_037043375.1 of Chiloscyllium plagiosum. NCBI lineage: Eukaryota > Metazoa > Chordata > Chondrichthyes > Orectolobiformes > Hemiscylliidae > Chiloscyllium > Chiloscyllium plagiosum. Next base: position 99,336,620 of record NW_028270159.1, on the reverse strand, counting down.
ACAACTGCATCATGACCTCAGGACTCCGGAACTCAATTCCTCTACCAATAAAAGCCAGTACGCCATATGCCTTCCTCACCGCACTATTTACCTGGGTGGCAACTTTCAGAGATCTGTGTACATGGACACCAAGATCCCTCTGCTCATCCACACTACCAAGTATCCGACCATTAGCCCAGTACCCCATCTTTTTGTTATTCTTCCCAAAGTGAATCACCTCGCACTTAGCTACATTGAATTCCATCTGCCACCTTTCTGCCCAGCTCTGCAGCTTCTCTATATCCTGCTGTAACCTGCCACATGCTTCCTCACTGTCAACAACTCCTCCGACTTTCGTATCATCCGCAAACTTGCTCACCCAACCTTCTAACCCCTCTTCCAGGTCATTTATAAAAATGACAAACAGCAATGGTCCCAAAACAGATCCTTGCGGAACACCGCTAGTGACGGCACTCCATGAAGAAACTTTGCCATCAACTACTACCCTCTGTCTTCTTCCATCCAGCCAATTCCTAATCCAAACCTCCAACTCACCCTCAATGCCATATCTCCGTATTTTCTGCAGTAGCCGACAAAAATCCATATATACCACATCTACCGCTTTCCCCTCATCAACCTCCTTCGTCACCTTTTCAAAGAATTCAATAAGGTTTGTGAGGCACGACTTGCCCTTCACAAAACCATGCTGACTATCCTTGATCACATTATTCCTATCTAGATGCGCATAAATCCTATCCCTTACAATTCTCTCTCAGACTTTGCCCACAACAGAAGTGAGACTCACCGGCCTATAGTTACTAGGGCTATCCCTACTCCCCTTTTTGAACAAGGGAACCACATTTGCTATCCTCCAGTCTTCTGGGACGACTCCTGTAGACAAAGAGGACATAAAAATCAAGGCCAATGGCTCTGCAATCTCCTCCCTTGCTTCCCAGAGAATCCTAGGATAAATGCCATCAGGCCCAGGGGACTTATCTATTTTCACCTTTTCCAGGATTTCCAACACCTCTTCTCTACATACCTCAAAGCCATCCATTCTACTTATTTGTGCCTCAGTATTCTCATCGACAACAATGCCCTGTTCCTGAGTGAATACTGAAGAAAAGTATTCATTCAGTGTCTCCCCAATCTCTTCCGCCTCCACACGCAACTTCCCACTACTATCCTTGACTGGACCTATTCCTACCCTAGTCATTCTTTTATTCCTAACATACCTATAGAAGGCCTTAGGGTTTTCCCTAATCCTATCTACTAAGGACCTTTCATGTCCCCTCCTTGCTGCTTTTAGCTCTCTCTTCAGGTCCTTCCTGGCTACCCTATAACTCTCAATCGCCCCAATTGAACCTTCACGTCTCATCTTGAGATAGGCCGCCCTCTTCCATTTAACAAGGGATTCCAATTCCTTATTAAACCACGGCTCCCTCGCACGACCCTTTCCTTCCTGCCTGACAGGTACATAATTATCAAGGACACTCAATAGTTGCCCCTTGAACAAGTTCCACATATCATTTACACTCTTGCCTTGGAGTCTACTTTTCCAAGCCACACATCCTAAGTCATGCCTCACCGCATCATAATTTCCCTTACCCCAGCTATAATTCTTGCCCTGTAGTACACACTTATCCCTCTCCATCACGAGTGTAAAAATCACCGAATTATGGTCACTATCCCCAAAGTGCTCACCTACCTCTAATTCTAACACCTGGCCTGGTTCGTTACCCAGAACCAAATCCAGTATGGCCTCACCTCTTGTTGGCCTGTCTACATATTGTGTCAGGAAACTCTCCTGCACACATTGAACAAACACTGACCCATCTAACGAACTTGAGCTATAGCTTTCCCAATCAATATCAGGAAAGTTAAAGTCCCCCATAACAACCACCCTATTACTGTCACTCATCTCCTGAATCACCTTCCCAATCCTATTCTCAGATTCAGATCTGTCCTCTCTCTGTCTACGCAGCTATTGATCTCTGTTACTGTTGAAATTGATGCACCTGCTCCGACGCTGTGATAGCGCACTGAATGAAGCCTTTCAACAATAGGAGAGGGAAACCCTCCAGTGACACAATTACATTGCATGGAGACTGACATTAATCATAGTCACTGAGCAACCAGTCCCAGCTTTCAATCGAGCACATTCAGTTCACAATATAACAGGACTGGACTACATGTTGGCATTGCTGGCTATTGGTCAAATCTCCCATCACCAATTGCTCTAGTGAAGGCAGTTGTGAGGGGGAGTGATGGATTTTACCTTTTCGTAGGCTAGATGATCCTGCTCTGTTGTCCGTTTACTATGCTGTAACCATCTCGCTCCAAATTCCTCCACCCCCACAAAAGAAACACAATCAGGATGTTGTTACTTTGCTGTTCTCTGCTCTACGGGAACAAACGCCAGCCAACACACTGTCACTGGGCACATTTGCCCTGAACATGGACAGCATGTGTGGACTTCACTGAATGTTCCTCTCACTGCTGCAATAAGGCGACTTTGGAACTTCCATAGGGAATATGCTTCACTAACTTATTTATACAAATTGACAAACTTCTAAATGCAGTTTTATTTGCTGTCAAACTGTATATTTTTACGCATTTTGGCCTCAGTCCAAAACCAAGAGTGATAATTACAATGAACTTATTCATGAAGACTTATGAATCAATGAGTCAGGTTCGAATGAACATGACATTGGCTGGGGGATAGGTCAGAATGGGGACAGTGGCTGTGGAGACTGCATGGGGAGTACAATGATATTCCCCAGTCATCATCATTCTTTCTGACCGAAAGAATTAAATCTAATGCACAACAAGGAAACAGCCAATATTTGGGAGATGCAATGCTGAATGACAATGTGAACTAAACAGGATACTTTTAAATGTGATAAAGTGAACTATATTTTATATACACACCATTCAATCAATGGGAATACAGATTGAGTAGGATCACTGGACCAGAACATTAACTTTGATTTCTCGTCACAGACACTGCCATACTTGCTGTGCTTGCCCTCTAAGTTCTGTTTTTTTTTAGTTCGATCATATTGTTCATATCTGGCAGGATACTTAAAATTAAAAGCATACACTCATAACAAAATGTGGAGGGCTATGGGACAGTACAGCAGACTAAAGTAGAGATATAGTCGTTCCAAGCTGGAAGAGAAAATGGGCAGAGTTTCCCACACTTTTGCTGTAAATAATTCTGTGATATGTAATCAAAGCCTTTGGAAAGGAGGTAGACAAGCTAGTTCAATGAAGGTCACAGAGTGCTCCACCATCAATAATTTATTCCTGTTATCTCATGAAATTTCAGCTTCCCCTGAAATGGCTTTTCAAACAAAGTGGAATTCCTGAGATTTACAGGTTATTCAGAAAAATATTCTTTTTTCCTTTGAATCTTAAAGAAGAAACAGATTTCGGCCGTAAAACAGATGTCACAGACACACCAACTATAATAGGAACAGGAAAGGATTACATTGTCCATATATAACCAAATTCAGCATGTAACCCTGTCAAGCAACATGAAATATCGTGATACGGAAGCATGAAACACAAATAAAAATGATGGAGAAGCGCAACAGATGAGAAACAGAGTTAACATATCAATATGATGCGACACTGTTCTGAAAAAGTCATATTGGAATCTTATGTTAATTCTGTGTATTTCTACTCATAGGGTGCCAGTCCTGCTCAGTTTCCCTCTATCGATTTTTTTCGTTCTGTACTGTGACAAATTGACTGATCTGAACGGTATAAGCAAAGCTGCTATCTCAGTTGAATCTCGAGTAATTTGTAACCAAAAGAGAAAGTGCTGGAAAATCTCAGCAGGTCTGGCAGCATCTGTAAGGATAGAAAAGAGCTGACGTTTTGAGTCTAACTGCCTCTGTGCAGAGAAATCAGAATTAAAGTTTCTAGTTCAGCGGCTCTTCCTCAGAACGGATGGTAGCCCTGAAAGTGTTGATTTATATACAGAAGAGGTTGAATAGCTGTTAATGGAGACTGTTAGTAGCAAACAATAGGGGGTGAGTAATGTAATGCTAAGTGAGTACTAGGCCTGGTGGTATAAGTAGGGGTCATTGAGGAGTTCAGTCCCTAAATTTATTGAATATTTTTTTGAGCCTGAAGAGCTACAGGGTCCGCCCGCGGAAAATGAGGTGTTGTTCTTCCAGTTTGCGTTGAAATGTCCTGGAACACTGCAGCAAGCCTGCCACAGGGATAATGGCCAGGGAACAGGATGGGGTATTAAACTGGCAGGCAACTGGAAAATCGGAGTCTTTTGCATTGGTACAGTTTGGATATACTGTGAAGTGTTCACCCAGTCTACCTTTAGTTTCCCCAATGTAGAGCAGACCACAATGTGTGCAGCGAATGTATTAGACCGGATTGTGGGAAATTGTGATAGGATGCTGCTTCACCTCGGAGGTATGTTTGGCCCTTGGATAGTGAGGAGAGACGAGATAAATGGGAAAGTGTAACACCTCCAGCAGAAGAAAGTGTAGTGGACCCATGGTGGGGGGTGGGGGAGATGGTGAAGGGAGATGTGGGCAGTGAATTACAAGCGGATCAGGGTGTCCTGGAGGAAATGGTCACTTCAGAAACTCGGTAAAAGGGAGAGGAGGCAAATATGTGTCTGGTGGTGGCATCTCGCTGGAGGTGGGGGAATGCAGACTGATGATCTTCTGCATGTGAATGCTGTTGGGATGGTAGGTAACGACAGGGAGAACTCTAACGCTGTTGCAGTAGGGAGGAGGGAGGGTGAGGGTAGAAGTGCAGGAGGTGGGTCAGAACTGGTTGAGAGCCCTGTCGACAAAAGTGCTTAGGAATGCTCGGTTGAGGAAGAAGGTGGACATTTTAGAGGAAACATTTTTGAAGTTGACATCATCAGAAGCAATGCGGTTGAGAGGGTGGAACTGGAGGAATGGAATGGAGTCTTTGCAGGAAACAGGGTGTGTGGGTGCATACTCCAGGTAGCTGTGGGAGTCGGTGGTTTAATAGTGGATATCAGTGACCCGTCTATCCCCAGAAATAAAAGCAGAGATGTCGAGGAAAGAAAGGGAGGAGTCAGAGATAGACCAGGTGAAAATGAGGGAGGAGTGCAAATTGGAAACGATGAACTTTTCCAATTCTGGACAAGAGAGAGGAGGAGCAACTATGATATCATCTATGCATCAGATAAACAGTTGTGGATGGGGGCTGGAATAGAACTGGAACAAGGAATGGTAAACGTACCCCATGAAGGAACAGTTATAACTTGGGCCCACGTGTGCATCCATGCACCCCTCTGTATGGCAGGAGCAGCCTGAAGCAATGGGTCTGCATGGGTAGTTCTGTTTGTGGGTTTTCAGGAGGAGAAAAAAAGTGAGCTCTGCTGTCAGAGGGCCATCAGCTTTGGGACTGTTATGTGGTGGCGAGTGGGTGGGAATCTCCTGATGAAATGTTGTCAGATTTAGTTAATAGAATGGCCTGATGTGCCATGGCAGGGTTATGGGACAGTAGTGATATGTGGAGGTATCTGAGAGCTGGCACTCAGCCTCTGAAATGGAGAGGTGAGTCCACCAGACTACAGCAGCACCACTCTTATCGGCAAAGGCTGAATAACACAGTCTGGGTTGGATCGAAGCATACAGCATACAGTCTGGGGTGACGGGGATGCAGAGAAATTAAAACAACCAGTGTCTCATTGAAAGTTCTCAAAGAACAGATTGAGTCAAAGTAAACGCCAGAGGAATGGGTCCAGGTGGAGGGAGAGTGTTGGAGCTGGGCGAAGATTCTGTGGGATGGGGAATGGACTCTTGCCCAAAGAAATGGACACTGAGGAGAAGATGGTGGAAGAGAAGTTCAACATTATGTCGTTCCTGAAATTCATTAAAGTGGGGGCACAGAGGGATAAAGCCGAGATCTTTGCTGAGTACAGAAAATTCAGCATTAGAGCGTGGAAGGTGAGGAGGGATGGTGAATACACGTCAGGAGGTGGGCTTTGGGGAGTGTAAGGACTCAGAGCGCAGGGCATGGGTGGGGTGTCAGGTTCCAGAGGCTCATAGGTATCTCTAAGTTATTACATCTTGTGGGCCTCGTATATCTGGCGAGCATGGCGAATGAGGTGGAGAATGAAGTAGAATTGTGGAATGGTGCAGCCTTGAGCCAATGTGATGAGATGCTATTTGGCAGAGAAAATGTTGATCTCAGTGGCACTGACATCGCACGACCAGTCCTCAGAAAGTAATCTGATTGAAAATAATCGGAATCGTTATCTTATTTTAATGTTCTGATTTCATTGGGGTGATACCCAACCAGCAAGGTCTTACTTTTCTGAGACGTTAGACCAAACTCTGAAAATAGATGATGTTATTAATAAGACAAATCCATGCATGATTTTGGAAGGCACTAGCAAAGGCAGAGTTTAATTGTCATTCACAATAGCTCTAGGGAAGGTGTCATTGTTCATTGAGGAAATTACCAGCACAGAATTTCCTCTGATTCCCGTTAACCACAGTTTGCTGACGGTTAGTGATGCTATATGAGTCAAATATTACTTTGATGCAAGGGAAGTTACTCTGATCTCACCTCTAATGACATTGGAAAATCAGTTAAAATGGTAAAGAGCAAAATGATAGAACATGGCTTATTTGAACAATGTGGGCACTGTCCTCACAACGTTTAAGGAAAAACGGATGCATGGACGTCTGATTCTGAGGAGAAGTTTGTCCTATTTGTGGTGAGGCTGTTTGATTAAGCGTTGTGACACAGAGACAGAAAAAAATGTCCACTCTCTATGGGGAACAAAACCACCCTGTTCACGGTGCATTGGACAGTGACACACACACACGCACACACACTATTGTCTGTTCCAATTGGACATTGGTCATCTCAATGTCATCATTCACTGATGACCAATAGCAGCACAGAAGCCAGCAGTTCTCATCACCCCAGTTGGAAATCAAACAGGGAAAGGAATGGCCAGTGGAAGTGGGAGTAACTAGAGAACTGGTGTAACTTACAGTGGGAGTGGGAGAAGAAAGATGCAAAGAGATATCATCAGTGGAAGAGTATGTCGCAGCAGAAGGGGTAGTGTAAGGGAAGTTGGAGTGCAAAAAAGAGTAGGAAGGTGGAGGAAGAATGGCTAATGATTTTAGTGACTGGCAAAAACTTGCTTGAGCAAAAGTGAGGTTGGGTGAAAAACATCACTTTTCGGGACACCACCCATGCCCTCCACCTCCTCCATGATTTTCGCTTCCCCTGTCCCCAACGCCTTAGCTTCACCATGGATATCCAGTCCCTGTACACCCTCCATCCCCCATCACGAAGGACTCAAAGCCCTCCGCTTCTTCCTTTCCCGCCGTACCAACCAGTACCCTTCCACGGACACCCTCCTTCGACTGACTGAACTGGTCCTCACCCTGAACAACTTCTCTTTCCAATCCTCCCACTTACTCCAAACGAAGGGAGTAGCCATGGGCACGCGCATGGGCCCTAGCTAAGCCTGCCTCTTCGTAGGATATTTGGAACAGTCCATCTTCCGCAACTACACTGGCACCACCCCCCACCTTTTCCTCCGCTACATCGATGACTGTATCGGCGCCGCCTCGTGCTCCCACGAGGTGGTTGAACAGTTCATCCACTTCACCAACACTTTCCACCCCGAACTCAAATTCACCTGGACAGTCTCAGATTCCTCCCTCCCCTTCCTCGACCTGTCTATTTCTATCTCAGGCGACCGAATCAACACGGACATCTACTCCAAACCGACCGACTCCCACAGCTACCTGGACTACACCTCCTCCCATCCTGCCCCCTGTAAAAACGCCATCCCATTCTCCCAATTCCTTCGTCTCCGCCGCATCTGCTTCCAGGAGGACCAGTTCCAAAAACGTACAACCCAGATGGCCTCCTTCTTCAAGAACCGCAATTTCCGCCCCGACGTAGTCGACGATGCCCACCACCGCATCTTTTCCACTTCCCGCTCCTCCGCCCTTGAGCCCCGCACCTCCAACCGCCACCAGGACAGAACCCCACTGGTCCTCACCTACCACCCCACCAATCTCCATGTACAGTGCATCATCTGCCGTCATTTCCGCCACCTCCAAACGGACCCCACCACCAAGGATATATTTCCCTCCCCTCCCCTATCAGCATTCCTTAAAGACCACTCCCTCCCTGACTCCCTCATCAGATCCACACCCCCCACCAACCCAACCTCCACTCCCGGCACCTTCCCCTGCAACCGCAGGAGGTGCAAGACTTGCGCCCACTCCTCCCCCTCACCTCCCTCCAAGGACCCAAAGGAAACTTCCATATCCGCCACAGATTCACCTGCACCTCCACACATCATCTATTGCATCCTCTGCACCCGATGTGGCCTCCTCTATATTGGGGACACAGGCCGCCGACTTGCGGAGCATTTCAGAGAACACCTCTGGGACACCCGGACCAACCAACCCTACCACCCTGTGGCTCAACACTTCAACTCCCCCTCCCACTCCACCAAGGATATGCAGGTCCTTGGACTCCTCCATCGCCAGACCACAACAACACGATGGTTGGAGGAAGAGCGCCTCATCTTCCGCCTCGGAACCATCCAACCGCAAGGGATGAACTCGGATTTCACCAGTTTCCTCATTTCCCCTCCCCCCACCTTGTCTCAGTCAAATCCATCGAACGCAGCACCGCCTTCCTAACCTGCAATCTTCTTCCTGACCTCTCCGCCCCCACCCCAGTCTGACCTATCACCCTCACCTTGACCTCCTTCCACCTATCGCATTTCCGACGCCCCTCCCCCAAGTCCCTCCTCCCTACCTTTTATCTTAGCCTGCTGGACAAACTTTCGTCTTTCCTGAAGAAGGGCTTATGCCCGAAACGTCGATTCTCCTGTTCCCTGGATGCTGCCTCACCTGCTGCGCTTTTCCAGCAACACATTTTCAGCTCTGATCTCCAGCATCTGCAGACCTCAGTTTCTCCTGAAAAACGTCACTGTTCAGGAAAATTGGGATCTGGTTCCATTGAAAATTAAGTTTTGATGTACTTCATTTTCCAGCATTTGATTCTTGTTCAGATTGCACATTCACTCTGTATTTCTGTATCTCCATCAATTGCGGTTGACATGGTTTTTGTTCCCCTGATATGGAGTTTCAAAGAGTAAATGGGTGGTTTACATGGGTGGAGGAAATGGTTAGCCTAAGGACGATAGTAACAGATGATGTCTATGCTAAGATTAATGGCCGATGAAGTTTAACACTGATAAATGTGAGATAATGCACATTTGAATTAACAAGACAAGTGTGTACTCAAACTGTGAAGTGCGCGGGCTAAATTTGCTCCTTTTTTCATTGCAGCAGGGAAGGTTGATGAGGAAACATGGTACAGGTATACAAAAGCACAAGGGGGATGGAGAGGATGAACAGACGGCAGCTGTTTACCTTACTCGAAGGGTCAAAAACAAAGGGATACATAATTAAAGTGAAAGGCAGGGGATTGAGAGAGGATTTGTGAGTCAGTCTTGAACGGAGAGGGTGGTACAGACATGGAATATACAATTCCCACAGTGTGGAAATAGGCTCTTCGACCCAACAAATCCACACTGACCCTCCAAAGAATAACCCACACAAACACGTTCCTCCTATATTTACCCCTGACTAATGCGCCTAACCTACACATCCCTGAACACAATGGCGAATTAAGCATGGCCAATCACCTAACTTGCACATCTTTGGATTGTAGGAGGAAACCGAAGTAACTAGCGGAAACCACGCAGATACGGGGAGAAAGTACAAAATCCATACAGGCAGTCACCCGAGACTGGAATCAATCCTGTATCCTCGCGGTCTAAGGCAGGAGTTCTAACCACTGAGCCACCGTTCTGCCCCTGGTGACATGTGTCTGGAATGCATTCCCTCGGCGGGTAATTGAGCAGATAATCTCACAAACTTTTAAAAAAAGCCTTTGGATATGCAATTGGTGGTGCAGGCTCGCATTTTCATTCAATTATTCTATGTGGTGGCAGCCATGAAGACTGATATGTTCTGAAGCAATAGTTAATGGAAGTTCCTGGTTTGTTCCATTGACTGTGTCAGTGAGTGAGCTTCCAGTGAAGTGCTGGTGTTATCTCCACTTTCTACTGAAGTGTTTCGGTTTCCTTGCGTTGGTAATGTAATTTTCTGTGTCGATGATGTCATTTCCGGCCCTTTTTCTCAGAGGGTGGTAGATGGAGTCAATATTAATGTGTTTGTTGATGGAGTTCCGGTTGGAATGTCATGTTTCTAGGAATTCTTGTGCTTGTCTCTGTTTGGCCTGTCCTAGAATGGATATGCAGACCTAGTCAAAGTGGCGTACTTGCTCATCAGTAAGCAAGAACTTAGTGTTGGGGTCATGTATTTTGTGGCTAGTTGATGTTCATATATCCTGGCGACTAGTTTTCTACTGGTTTTTCCGTTGTAGTGTTTGATACAGTTCTTGCAAGGCTTGTTGTTCCTGGAGCAGAACAGAGAAAGATATGCATTTATTGCGGTGCTCAAAAGTATGAATAAACTGTCAGAGTGAAAAATAATGTTCTATTAATTGGCATTATGGCATCAAAGAATTCTAATTTCAAAGTTGTCAGTAAAAGAGCTAGGAGTGAAATAAGGAAAAGTGTCTTTATTTAGAGAATTGTTACGAATTGGAATTGACTGGCTGGGAAAGTTGTGAATGAATATTCAAAGGAGAACTGGATATATATTTGGAAATTATGAAATTAACAGGCGACAGAGAGAGGGCTGGAAAATGGGAGGTTCTTGGGAGATGTGTTTGGAGCTGTTTCATACATAATAGCCAATGGCTTCCTCCTGTACTTTAAATTTTTTTACTCTATCATGTGTCAGCTGTGAATAAAAGTCAGTATCCAATTATTTCACAGTATAAATGCTCGCAAATATCTGATTATTTGGTGCAGCATAAGCATTTAAAATACAATTATTGCAAGGTCGGCTTCATTATGTAGTCTCATTATTACTTAGAACATGAATACTTTACGTGTTGTATTCCAATTACTAAAGCAAATATATCATTGCTTTGGCACAAAACCCGTTGGAAATCTCTGACATTTCACTGACATGATATTATGTTCGTTGTTTTTTTTCACTCTCCACATTTCATATTAATTATCATTCATTCTAAAATTGGAAGTTTTCAAGTTAATGTTCACTGAAATTTGATAAAACAATAATTTATTTAGTTTAATATTCACAGTCCATGTTGAATTATTGCCATTTTAAAATTGCTGGCAAATAGCTGAAGATCATACATTTCAGTGAGAAATTAAACTAATTGATATATATATATATATATATATATATATATGTGTGTGTGTGTGTGTGTGTATAAGAACGCTAATTCTATTTGTATGTTCAATCTTCTGCTCACTCTGAATATGTAATCACTCAGAAGTCAACCACTTTAAAAATATTGGAGTGGGTGGCACGGTGGCACAGTGTTTCGCACTGCTGCCTCACAGCGCCAGAGACCCGGGTTTAATTCCCGCCTCAGGCGACTGACTGTGTGGAGTTTGCACGTTCTCCCCGTGTGTGCGTGGGTTTCCTCCGGGTGCTCCGGTTTCCTCCCACAGTCCAAAAATGTGCAGGTCAGGTGCATTGGCCATGCTAAATTGCCCGTAGTGTTAGGTGAAGGGGTAAATGTAGGAGAATGGGTCTGGGTGGGTTACGCTTCGGCGGGTCGGTGTGGACATGTTGGGCCGAAGGGCCTGTTTCTACACTGTAAGTAATCTAATCTAAAAAACATTGCTTTGAATCCTGACATTGAATATCTAATTCTGATTACCACAAGAGTTATGTTCTTTCTTCGATAAAATAAAATATACATGCTTTATTTCTGAGTTAGAAGATCTTGACAGGAGTTTACATTTTAGTTCCATAAATATCGAAACAACAGAATTGATTTAAGAGATTATCATTCAGTTAAATGGTTATCGTTGACATCTTATTGTTGCCCAATTCATGAAATATAACAAACATCCGATTATTGTTCGGGTAGTAAACTCAACACCTTGCAATGAGCTACGCTGAAAATTGCTTCCAATTTATCTGAAATCATTTACAGTGTTATTGGACCTCACAGCTGCCTGTGATACAGAGACACTCAGTGGCCTGTTCCAGAATCTGTGCATAGAGCTTCTAACCTGGTTCAGGGCAGTCAGTCAAACATTACTTCAAAACAAATAATTTGGAATCCACCTTGGGCAGGGGGAGAAACCACCAACAGACTATCACTGGTCTCAGTGTAGGTACAAATATTGTCCAGGTTAAATACTAATGCTGACCAGCAACCAGATTTTGAAATTTATCTTCAGTCAGAGCCTGTCCCGGAGAGCAGACGTTTTGACATGGAGAGCCAGAATCAATCATACAAGTTACCTATGGTGATGAAACCTGACCTGCCTCCCAGACTCCATACATCTGCATCCCGGACCAGACATGGGTGAAGACGTTAACAAGTTGACAATCTATTGCAGTGCCTTGTATCTCACAAAGAAACCTCTAAAGCCATATCCAATACATGTCACCTTCACATTCTGCAGTATCAAAGTAAAATTGTACTTCTCTGTAAATGGTCAGAGATTACTACATGGATCACACAGTAGAATGCATGTGAAGTAACCAGCAGCAAACGGCAATCCACAAATCACATTAATAACTGAACTTGGCGGATTCTGTCTGATCCAAAAAACCACACTTATTATAGTGGCTTTCAGGTGACTGTAACAATGCTCACCATAACTGGAGGTTTTGCCCTTACACCTCTCCAAAGCTTCCTGATCCCCCACACATCACTCCCTCACACATTCAACAATTGATGAGAATCCACAAGCTGTGTGAAACTGGAAACATAGAACAGTGCAGCACTGTACAGGCCCTTCGGCCTTTGACGTTCTGCCGACCTTTTATCCTACTCTAAGATCAGACTAACCTACATACCTTTCATTATACTATCATTCATGTGCCTATCCATTTAAATATCCCTAATATAACTGATTTTACTACAACTATTGGCTGTTCATTGCACACACCCACCATTGTCTGTGTAAAGAACCTACCTCTGACATCTCCCCTAAACCTTCCTCCAATTACCTTAAAATCATACCCCCTCGAGATAGCCATTTCCACCCTGGGAGAAAGTCTCTGGCTGTCCGCTCTATCTATGCCTCTCATCATCTTTTATACCGCTGTCAAGTCACGTTCCATTCTTCTTCGTTACAATGAGGAAAACACCCTTGCTCCCTCAATGTTTCTTTGCAAGACATCTCCTCCAGTCCAGGCAGCATGTTGATAAATTTCCTCAGCATTCTCATCAAAGCTTCCACACCTTTACTATAACGAGGCAACCAGAACTGATCATAATATTCTTAGTGTGGTCTCATCAGAGCTCCATAGAGTTGGAGCATAAGCTTCCAGCTCTTAAACTTAAACCCTCGGCTAAAGAACACATCAAACACCTTCTTAACAACCTTATAAACCTTCGTAGAAACTTTGTAGGAGCTGTGTTGTGGCCCATATGATCCTCCATTCCTCCACAATGTAAGAATCCTGCCTCTAACCCTGTATTCTGCATTCAACTTCAACCTTCCAAAATGAATCGTATCCCACTTTCCAGATTGAACACCATCTGCCACTTAGCAGCTGGGTCCTATATCCTGTCAATGTCCTGTTGCAAACTATAATAGCCCTCCACGCTATCCACAATTCCACCAAACTGTGTTACATCATCAAACTTACCAATCTTCCCTTCCACTTCGTCATCCAAGTCATTTATCAAAATCAGAAACAGCAGAGGTCCCAGAACCGATCCCTACGGAACACCACTGGTCACCTAATTTCACACTGAATACTTCCCATTTACCACAACCCTCTGTCTTCTATGGGCTAGCCAATTCTGTATCCAGACAGATAGATCACCCTGTATGCCATGCCTCCTTACTTTCTGAATGGAACTACCACGGGGAAGCTTATCAAACACCTTGTTAAAATCCATGCACTCCGCATTCACTGCTCTACCTTCTTCAGTGCGTTTAATCCCATCCTCAAAGAATTTAATAACTGTTGTGAGGTATGACCTGCCCCTCATAAAGCCATGCTGACTATTTCTAATCAAACTATGATTTTTCAGAATCCTCTCCAATACTTTGGCCAATACTGATGCAAGACCGACTGGTCTGTCATTCTCCGGACAATCCCTGTTCCCTTGCCTGAAAAAGGGAGTAACATTTGCCACCCTCCAATCAACCGACATTTCTCAAATGGAGAGTGATGACGCAAAGATCATCGCCAAAGCACAGAAATCTCTTTCCTCTCTTCCTGTAGTAACCTAGGGTGTTGCCTGTCTGGCCGAGAGATTTATCTATCCTTATGTTTGTACTTCAATCAGTCTGTATTTCACCTCAACTTGTTTACTCTCCGTTCAACCAACCTATTGACTGCTTTCCATTTCAGAGTTCTGTACAGTGCTGCCTTCCTGAGCAAGTATGGTTCCCAATATTCTGTGTATTATGTAATGGAAAACAGGGGAATGCCTTTCTAATGAAGGGCAGATGCCAAAACTTTGACTCTGCTGTTCTTCTGATGCTGCCTGAATGGCTGTGCTTTGCTCGCGCCACACTTTTCGACTCTGATCACCAGGATTCATTCTCCATTAATGAGGGCTGTCCTCTCTGCACACTGAGCAGGCAATTAATCAGCAGAAACCCGTTGTATTTAGAGCTGACTGTTCAGTTCTGGAAAGCTGCATTTGACGAACACTGATACTAAAAACGAAATTACAATTCAACAAATTTTCTTTCAGTCCCAGAGTTACAGTTTTGGTTCATAAATTGGACAGCTTGATAACGAGCAGTGAATGACTGAAGAACTCCGAGGTACAGAGTATTCCAGTGATATATTCCCGGTAGGATGGGCTTTACATTAATGCTGCCAATATTATCAGACAGACAAATATGACAAGGAAACGAGATGACATGTGGAAGTGTGACATTTTTACCATTACAGAGATGTGATTGAGAGAGGTCATGGCGAACAACTCAATACTCTGTGGTACCAGAACTTTTGTCAGGACAGGTGAGAGGGTAAAAGAGGAGATAGTAGTGCCTTATTAATTATGGAGTCAGTTACTGGCGTAAGAAGGGACGGTATCTTGAAAGGATCTTCTAATGAGGCTTGGTGGTTAAAGCTCAGTCTCAAAACCATGACAGAAACACTGCTTGGGATATATTGTAGACCCCCAGATAAAGGAAAGTACAGGAGCAGGTATATAACCAAGTTACTGAGATGTGTAAAAACAATAATAGGATCATTATATTCAGGCATTTCAATTCCAAGCATTCATTCAGGCAGTGATAACTTCTTAAGCGGGAGCGGGTGCTTTGAAATTTATTCCAAAGAGCTTATTATAGCAACAAAGAGCAGATACAACAATGGGCAGTGCAGTGCTGGGCCTCACTGTGGGGAACGAATCCAGTCAGGTGTTCCAGGCAGAAGTCGGAAAGCATTATAGGGCCAGTGACCGTGATATCATACATTTTGACTTTACTGAGGAAAAGACCCCAAAAATGTTTGAAACATAAAACCTTTTTGGATTGGGTAGACAAATTTTATGAAAAAAATGACAGGATCTGGGCAAAGTGCAATTGCTTCTGGGTGAAACCGTAACAGAACAAGGTGGGGCGGGGGTTGAGGGATCATTTAATTAAAATGGAATTGATGACAGTGTCAGCCCAGCATGTTAAAACGAAGATAAAATTTAGGAAAACAAGCCCAGAGAACCTCAGATGTCGACACAAATTCCGAACAGGATGAAAAAGGAAAGAGAAGCTTAATGCAGGTTCCAAGTGAGAAGGTCAATGAAGGTCCGAAAAGAATATAGCAAGTGGAGGGCTAAACTTAAAAAGTCAGTGGAAGAGCAGAAGGAGGGTTGATAAAACTTTAGCAGGTAAGATTAGCAAGAATCCAAAGTCATTTTTTTTTGGTTTATTAAGGGGAAGATGATAACGTGGGAAAGAATGAGAGTGTTAGGGTCTAAGGGGACAGCCTGTTCACAGAGCCAGAGAATTTGTTAAATACATTCTACGAATCGGTCTTCAGTTTGGAGAAGCAGTTTCTGGATTCAGGGAGAGTGACCGTTTGACTATTCAGCAAATTGACATAGGAACTGAGGAAGAATTGGAAGTTTATGCAAGATAGAGTGGGCAAATCACCAGATTAAAGACCACCAAGCCTCACATCAGTGAGAGGGAAATAATTACAGAAAATTCGGAGGACTGTTGAGGCTGGATCACTAAATATCTTCAAGGCTGAGACAGACAGATTTTTATGCAAGTGTTAAGGGAAATCATAGAAAAGTGGAATGGGGGATTAACAAAATAAATGTAACCTAATCGAAGGAAAAGCAGACTCAGTGAGCGGATAGACATATTGTTGCCTCTATGTCGAATGGTGTTCTTTTCCAATAGCCCTGTATTCACATGAACATCAACCTCTCTCACTATGGAGTGAGACACAGTTTGGAATGCAATCAAGGGATTAAAGGAATTCATAAACGCGATACTAATAGACAGAAAGTACTGAGACAACACGGATTGCCTCTCGGGGTGAGGATTTGCATTGACACAGTCACCACCACCAGAAAGAAGACCTCAACAAGTCACCCTCCAAGGTCAAGCAGAGACCTGCACTGTGACCTGGTAGTCAGTGGCCATGTGTCAAGGAGTGCTGAAGGCCTAAACACTACATCATGTCGTGTCTCCTTCCTTCCTTCCCTGATCAAAACTATGTGTGGAGGGGTAGAGAGACATGCCGTTGTAGCGGAGTTAGCAGTAGGGCTTTAACACGAGGAGCTTCGGACAGCTCCAGCTCAGCAAAATGTACAGGGAAACTGAAATACAGTCCATTTAACTTTATTGCTACAGCAGTCGAGATGGCAGTTAGGGCAGTCGCACGTTCCTCGTGTGGGATGTGGGAGCTCATGGAGATTTCCACCGTCCCTGCTGGCTACACGTGTGGGCACTGCACCCAGCTTCAGCTACTGGGAGACCGTGTTAGGGAGCTGGAGTTGGGTGACACGGTGGCTCAGTGGTTAGCACTGCTGCCTCACAGCACTAGGGACCAGGGTTCAAATCCTGGCTCGGGCAACTGTCTGCATGGAGTTTGCACGTTCTGCCCGTGTCTGCATGTGTCCCCTTTGGGTGCTCCGGTTTCCTCTCACAGTTCAAAGATGTGCAGTTTAGGTGAATTGGTCATGCTAAATTGCCCGTAGTGTTAGCTGTAGGGGAGTGGGTCTGGGTGGGCTGCTCTTTGGTGGGTCAGTGTGGATTTATTGCGCCGAAGGGCCTGTTTACACACTGTAGGTAATCTAACTTAGGATGCACTCAGGGTCATCTGAGATACTGAGAACTTCATAGAGAAGTGCTTTAGTGTGGTGGCCACACCCAAGACAAGCCCCTAGTTATGTTCCTTTAATGACTGTAATATTCCAGTCCAATATTCATCGCCCTCAGTTCATTACCTTTATCTGTCAGTCCTGTTGTATTTAAATAAACACACTTTAATCCAACAGGCGTACCTTGCTTCCTGTCATGTTCCAGGTAGAGAGAAGCTATGCAACCACCAGGAATGGCAAAGCGAGTAGGCAGAGAGTACAGAAATACCTGTGGCCATTCCTCTCGATAACAATTAGACCAGTTTGAATTGTTGGGGGCGATGCCCGTTCAGGGGAAAGCAGCAGTAGCCAGGTTGGTGGTACTACTACTGGCTCTGGGGCACAGCGGGAAACGGTAAAGGTAAACAGATCGTTAAAGATAGGAGGGTCGATTGTTAGAGGGACAGATCGGAGATTCTGTGGCCACAAACGGGAATTCAGGATGGTGGGTTACCTCCCAGGTGCTAGGGTCCAGGATGTCTCCAAGTGGCTGCAGAACATTCTCAAGGGGTTGGGTGAGCAGCCAGAAATCATCATGCATTTTAGCACAAATGATACCCGTAGCAACAGGGACGAGTTCCTGCAGCGTGATTTCAGAGCGCTAGGAGAAACATTTTTAAAAAACTTTGACTGTGGTAATGTCATGAGAGGGACATTACCGTCAGAGACTTGCACTGGAGGGGGCAGCAATATCTTGGGGGGCAGTTTTGATAGTGTTACAAGGGTGGGTTTAAACTAGATTGGCAGGGGGTGGTATCCTCAAGAGCAGGGAGGCAAGTGCGAGGCTGGAAGGAGATACAGTAATCAGAAATAGTAAGATTAGGCTGGAAAACGACAGTGAAATGCCTTTTGGATTAAATTGCATCTATTTCAATGCAGGAAGGCCTCGAGGTGAGACCGATGAACTCAGGGCGTGGATAGGTAGGTGGGAGTTCGATATTATCGCCATTACACAAACATGGCTAAGTGATGGATAGGACTGACAGCTTAATGTGCCAGGGTACAAGTGCTTTAGGTGAGAAGAGATGGTGGAAGGAGGGGAGTGGAGTTGCATTTCTGATTAAGGGGAGTGCCACAACAGTGATCAGAGATAAAATAACTGATGGATCACCCAGTGAGGCTTTGTGGGTGGTGTTAAGAAATAGGAAGGGGGTTGCTGAGGTGATTGGGGATGTATTATAGGCCCCGAAATAGTCAACAGGAATGAGAGTAACAAAAATGCAGGAAGAGGGGGGAGACCTGCAGGAGCAATAGGTTTATCATAATAGGGGATTTTAATTTTTAAATACAGACTGGAATGGACAGAGCTAAGGCATTTGATGAGATAGAATCTGATAAAAGCGTCAGGAAAGTTTCCTCAAGCAGTAGACAGAGTGTCCTACTCGGGAAGGGGAAAAACTCTAAATTTTCTTAGGAAATAGGGCAGGACAGGTGACTGAGTTAACAGTGGGGGAGCACTGTGGGACGAGTAACCATAGTTCTATTAATTTTCAAATAGTTATGGAGAGGGACAATACTGGTCCACAGGTTCATGTTCGAACTTGGGGCGTGGCTCAGGTCCAGGTCGCTGGAATCAAGGGAATCCCTGGAGGTATATAAGAGATAACGGAGTTTACTGAAGAAGGAAATCAGTCGGGTGAAAAGGGGGCAAGAAAGAGCCTTGGCTGAGAAGATTAGGATAAATCCAAAAATCTACTTTAAATATGTTAAAAGAAAAATCAGTAACTGGGTAGAAAATAGAACTCCTCAAAGACCAATGTGGACAAGTATGTGTGGGACTATTAGAGATGTGTGAAGTCCTCAATGAATATTTCTACTCTATGTTTAGAGTGGAGAAAGACATGTTCACTTGAGAACTTGAGGAAGTTAGTGGTGATACCTTAGGGACAATCCATATCATAGAAGAGGAGATTTTGGACGTACTGGAATGTTTAAAAGTGGATAAATCTCACGGTCCTTACCCGATATATCCAAGAACACCTCAAGGGGCTCCAGAAGGACTCTGGCTTATAATGTTGATCATCACCGACCACAGTGACGTCCCGGAAGCCTGGAGGATAGCAAATGTTGTGCCCTTATTCAAGAAGAACTGAATACAAAAAGCCTTGGAACTAAAGACCAGTAAGGTTCTGAGGGATAAGATTTACTTGCATTTAGAAAGGCAAGCTTTGATTAGGAATAGTAAGTGTGGCTTTGTGCGAGGAAGTTTGTACCTGACAATTCTCTTAAAGTAATTGGATGATGTGACGAGGAAAATTGACTTGTGTGGAGCAGTAGACTTCAAAACATGTGGTGTTGGAAAAGCGCAGCAGGTCAGGCAGCATTCGAGGGGCAGGGGAATCTATGTTTCGGACATAAGCCTTTCATTAGGAACATCCAAAACAACGATTCTCCTGTTCCTCTGATGCTGACTGACCTGCCGTGATTTCCAGTGCCACACTTGTCGACGCTGATCTCCAGCAACTGCCGTGCTGACTTTCTCCATGGGCAGTAGATGTGATGGATTTCAGTTTCAGCGGAACAGAATGAGGCTTTTCAGCCCCTGGAGCATGATAGCTAATTACAGGAGGAGGCCAATAAGTCCCTTGGGCCTATAAAACTGTAACCAGATCATGCAGCACCAGTATCCAGTTACACAGCAACAGGATCAATTTATTCAGCTACTTGAATCAGTAACACAGGAAATGGAAGAGGCCACAATGTGACTGGACTATGGGGTATACTGTAATAAAACCAGGCCACATAGCTCCTCAGACCTGCCCTTCCATTCAGTAAGTCAGGGCTGATTTGCACGCGGCCGCAATTTCTCTTTAATGCCCAATTCTTTGTAGCCCTCGACTCTCTGACGGGTCAAAACCCATTGAAACCCACTCGCAACCCCCAAACATTTCAGTGATGTACCCTCCCCCAACTGTCTGGTCCCAACCATCACGGCTCCCTGAGAGAAGGAAACACTCCCCACACATATACCTTGGCCTGTTGACATGGATAGAAGATATGAACACAGCGTAAAGTGACTGGCCCTGATATCACGGCAGTATTTGATTGAGCAAGATGTCAAGGAGACTGAACAAAATTGAACTTGATGTGAATCAGTTGTAAACTCCCCACTGGTTGAATCATTCAGAGCACAATGGGGCTGGTGGGCATCAATCCTCCCAGTCCCTGGATATCTCTATGGGCAATCCTCAGGGTAGCTTCTTTGGCGCAAACATCTTCAGCTGCTTCATCAATGTCTTTTACTCTGTCACACAATCAGAGATGGGGATGTTCTTTTAAGATTATACAATGTTCAGAACAATAAGTATCCTCCTAAGGTACTAAAGTATCAAATCTGGACAACATTCAAGCTTGTGCTGTTAATGTAAAGGTAGCATTAATCAAAAGCACTGCTGGACACTAAACATGTCCACGGTTAAAAGAAAGAGGAACCCCTTCAGCAACTCTAGCTGGTTTCCCAGTAATATAAGAAAACCATTCAGCCCATCAGATCTATTGGATAACAAGAAGCGCAATGCGTTCAATCACTCCTGCCTATTACACAAGAAGACAATTTAAAAAAAGCAGGTGTTGGAATCCAAAATACACACGCAGGAAGCTGGAAGAACAGAATAAGCAAGGCAGCATCAAGACTTTGAGAAGTGAACGCCTTGGATATAACCCTTCGTCAGGCTTGTGGATGGGAGTAAGGGGGTCTATACATAAAGTGGAGGGTGAGGGAGGAGGAGGCAGAGTGGCGAGGTGGGGGATAAGTGAACACAGGGGAAGGGTATCAGCGAGTTGTTGACGGGAGGGCTGAATCCAGTTGGTGGCTGGACAAAAGCTTGCTCAGAGCAATGAAAGGGCGGGGACGGCTTGGAAAGGGAGTCGGGGGATTGGAAGGGAGGTTAATTGAAATTGGAGAATTCAATGTTCAGTCCCCGGGGTGTAGGCTGCACAGGTGACAGATGAGATCTTGTTCCTCCAGATTATGGTTTGGTTCATTGTGGCAAAGAAGGAGGCCAAGGATGACTATGTCGGAAAGGGATTTGGAAAGAGAATTGAAATAGAAAGTGCCTGGGAGGTCTTCCATTCCACCTAACGACCCTACATTTCAGCTCCCAACGGGATTCATCCCCCCCATCGCCTAACCAGGTTGTACCCACCACTTGTGTCCCCATATCCGTAACTCACCATCCCCCTGATCTCCCCACTCCAACCACTCCATTCCCTCTTTATCTGCAGCTCCCCCGACCCCCCACCCCAGTTCTGAAGGACAGTTATACCTGAAATGTTGACTTTCCCAGCTCATAATGCTGCCTGGCTTGCTGTGTTCTTCCAGCCTTCTGTTTGTCTCCTATAACTCAGGAAGATAGCGTCTCGTCCGCACAACGTTCTGGTAGGCAGAAACCATGGGTTTCCCACTGAGGTCCTTCAACCTCTGCCTTCGGGCCTGGAGGAAGACATTCAGTTCCTCGAGACACTGACACATGAACAAAAGAGGCCATTCAGCCCCTCCAAACTGTTAGACTGAAATAGGAGGATGTCATTGTTGCTGTAACACGACAAACCAATGAGGCATGGACTGCACAGACAGACGGCTCCATGTTGTTCCTCCTGGCCCCATTGCGAATGGTGGTACACACGTGCGATGTTAACGTGGTTTGCTGACCATGAAGAGGGAAAGTGATTGATGTGTGCCAAGTCCCAAGGATGCATCTTCCATCTCCGAGATGTTACGGACTAGGCTAGACCACTCAAAACGTTTAAGCAGGCAGCCCAGTGCATACCCTTGCAATTTGTTTTGGTAAGTGTACAATGAAAATTAGCCGGAGTAATTTAGCTAGGTTGACTACTAGATTTTAAAACAGACAAAAACTTTATTCATAAAATTACACAATGAAACACAAAGAACAGAATAAAGAATCACGACAGAATTCAACCTATTCAGCTAGACTTAATTATGCTGTTCCGTATATACACAAATGTCCCAGTAAGCAAACTCCCAATAAACCCAGTATGAATGGAACAAAAAATTTCAGGTTGAAGTTGAAGATCAGAAAAGAGTTGATACTTTCCACACAACTCCCAGTTGAACTTCCCAGTTCAAGACTCAACTGAAAACTGCTCAGCTCAGCGAGTTCAGCTAAAATAGCTCACCACTCTCCATTCATTATACAGGTCACTTATAAAGCATGACCACTTTGCCCTGAAGTCTCATCATTTTCCATGTAAACAAAAGGCCTCTGAAAATACTTTTCATCTGTGTACCAAACCAGACTGATCGGAGCTTGGCCCCGTTTTATTGTACCTCTGGAAACAAAAAACAAGAACAGAGTCTCATTGAGCCAATTAACAGCTTTTAGACAAAAAAGGGACTTGATTTGTGAAATGTCTCTCCCACCTCTTAAAAAAAAGAACCACCAGTGCTAAAAGGCGGCTGCATTTTTAACCCTTCAAACCCAGTTAGTAGTCCCAAAACTGACAGATACACTATACTAACTGGAAACATTCAAACATGCACAAACCGATGCAAATTCAGGCCGCGGTATACCCACCACCGAATAGCTCCGTATCTCATTCGAGTCTCAATAACTCATCAGCTTTCACGTTTTCGCGACCTGCCACATGCACAATGGTCAGATCGAATGGCTGCAACAAGAAGCTCCATCTAAACAGTCTGGCATTTTTGTCTTTAAGTTTTTCCACAAATGTCAATGTGTTGTGATCAGTGTATACGTTTGTCTCAGATGCATTGCTGGTAATATAAACACAGTATGGTGTAATGCCAACACCAAGTTTAAAGTCTTTTTCTCCACCGTTGAACATTTCTGTTGATAAACATTCGACTTCCCAGAAAAATACCCGATGGGTCTTTCTATTCCCTCAGCATTCTCCTGCACCAACACCGGACCGACACCCACATCAGTGGCAACAATAGCCACCTTGAAAGGCTTCGTGTAATCCATTGTAGGTAATACTGGGGGCAGTGGCTAACACAGTTTTTAGGCTGTAAAATGCCTTTTGACAGTCCTCTGTCCACTGCAAGTTCTTGCCCTTGACAATTTGATGAGTGGAGCAGCCGCACTGCTTAAAGTTTGGCACAAATTTTCAGTAAAATCCAGTCAATCCTAGGAACCGTAGTATTGCATATTTCTTTTTGTCGACGGTGTGCAACATTCCCGAACTACTTTTGTTTTTGTCTCATGGGGCCATTGGTCCATGTCCAACAACGTGACCCAGGAACGTGACTTGGGCTTTCTCAAATTTACTTTTAGCTAGGTTTACCACCAAGCCTGCCTTGTGAAGTCAATGAAACAAGTCCGATAAATGCTGTAAATGTTCCTTTCATGAGTGACTAAAAATCTCCAGGTCATCAATGTACGCCACATAGTTGGATAATCCGGCAATGACCTTATTATCAGTCTCTAAAATGTGGCTGGATCGTTTTACATACCAAATGCCACAACTTTGAACTGATATCGTCCATTTGGCGTTATGAAAGCCAAAAATGCATTTGCTCTCTCTGACAGAGGTCCTTGCTAGTAGCCTCTGAGCAAGTTCAACTTAGAAATGTACGTAGCATCTCCCATACATGGAATTGGATATCCATCAGTCTTTGTAACGAAGTTGACTTTGTGATAGTCCACACATGACCGCTGGGTAACATCTGGCTTTGGCACCATGACTATACATGAGCTCCAATCACTATAACTCACTTCGATTATGCCATCTTGGAGCGTGTGCTCTACCTCCTTCTGAATCTGTGGCAACTTTAGAGGGAAATGCCTTTAAAGATGTTGCTTAATTAGAACAACATCTCCTGTGTCTACATCATGCACAATTATGTTCGTACTTCCCAGTTTGTTTTAGCATATCTCTCCACGATATTTTAATACCTCTTTCAGGTTACTATGCTTTTCTTGAGGAAGGTAACTCAATAATGTA
Source organism: Chiloscyllium plagiosum (assembly GCF_037043375.1). NCBI lineage: Eukaryota > Metazoa > Chordata > Chondrichthyes > Orectolobiformes > Hemiscylliidae > Chiloscyllium > Chiloscyllium plagiosum. Next base: position 99,312,245 of record NW_028270159.1, on the reverse strand, counting down.
TCCCAATTTTTGACAATTTTCTCATAGTTCAATTTGATTTGAGGAATGTCCAATTCAGAATCCTCTGAACTTGGTTCTTCCTTTTGTGCTGTAATCATGAATACCTTCTCCTCTGGCTTTCCTTCCCGATCAAAATACCTGTTGAGCATATTCACTTGACAAACTCTGTGAGATTTCTGCCTGTCTGGAGTCCGTACCAAGTAGTTCACCTCATTCAATTTCTTCCCAATTTGATTAGATACACTAAAAGTTGCTTCTACAGGCTCAACTGTTACTGGAAGTGACACCAATACCGTATTCCCAATTGCAACATTGCAAACGTGTGATTACTGATCCACTTCCTGTTTCATTGTATGCTGCGATAGTTTTAAATGCTGTCTACCCAACTCTCCAGCACTATTTCGGCTGCATTTCGGAATGGCAGGCAGTGACCAGTGGGGTACTGCAGGGATCTGTGCTGGGACCGCAGCTTTTTACAATATATGTTAATGATATAGAAAATTGTATCAGCAATAACATTAGCAATTTTGCTGATGATACAAAGTTGGGTGGCAGGGGGAAAAGTGATAAGGATGTTAGGAGATTACAGGGTGACCTGGACAAGTTAGGTGAGTGGGTAGATGCATGGCAGATGCAGTTTAATGTTGATAAATGTATGGTTATCCACTTTGGTGGCAGGAACAGGAAGGCAGATTACTACCTCAATGGAATCAATTTGGGTAAAGGGGCAATTCAGAGAGATCTGGGTGTTCTTGTACACCAGTCAATGAAGGCAAGCATGCAGGTACAGCAGGTAGTGAAGAAGGCTCATAGTATGCTGGCCTTCATGACAAGAGGAATTGAGAATAGAAGCAAAGAGGTGCTTCTGCAGCTGTACAGGGCCCTGGTGAGACCACACCTGGATTACTGTGTGCAGTTCTGGTCTCCAAATTTGAGGAAAGACATTCTGGCTATTGAGGGAGTGCAGCATAGGTTCACGAGGTCAATTACTGGAATGACGGGATTCCTTACACTGAAAGACTGGAGCGACTGGGCTTGTATACCCTTGAGTTTAGAAGACTGAGAGGGGATCTGATTGAGACATATAAGACTATGAAAGGATTGGACATTCTGGCAGCAGGAAACATGCTTCCGCTGATGGGTGAGTGCCGAACCAGAGGACACAGCTTAAAACTACGGGGTAGACCATTTAGGACAGAGATGAGGAGATACTTCTTCACCAAGAGAGTGATGGCTGTGTGTAATGCTCTGTCCCAGAGGGCAGTGGAGGCCCAATCCCTGGAGTCATTTAAGAAAGAGTTGGATAGAGCTCGCAAAGATAGTGGAATCAAGGGTTATGGAGTTAGGCCAGAAGAGGATACTGATTAAGGATGATCAGCCATGATCATATTGAATGGCGGTGCACGCTCGAAGGGCAGAATGGCGTACTGCTGCACCTATTGTCTATTGTCTATTGTCTATTTAATCATTCCCTAAAATTTGACACATCGTCCAATTGGGTGGTCTCTGAATTCTGACTTATTAATTTCTCCTTAATCAATGGTAATGGTCCTTATACTTCATGCCCACAAATTAATTCAAATAGTCTGAATTTAGTCGATTCATTTCGTGCGTCTCTGATCACAAATGGTTCAAAAGCAATTTCCTTATCGAAATCATCTGGATTAACCTGACCATAAACCCTCAACATGGTCTTCACTGTTTGATGCCATCTCGCTCATGCTCACTGTGTTTCCAAACACTACGTAGTAGATTTGAATTGCTTTATTCCCAAGTTATCAATCACCTGCTTGAATAGTTCGGATGTGAGGCTTGATCTGTCTGGATCGCTGTTGGTAGTCCATACCTAGATAAAAAATAAGTATTTTTTTCCACAACTCTTTTAGCTGTGATGCTGCATAATATGTCTACCTCTGGAAATCTAGTCGACACATCCATTATTGTTAATAAATACTTATTCCCACTTTTTGTTTGAGGTAGGGGACCTACACAATCTATCAATACTCTTGTGTAAGGTTCCTCAAGGTCTGGAATACGTATTAAAGTTGCAGGTTTTATTACTGCCTGTGTGACATGTTTGAAATGTCTGGCAATATTCAACTACATCTTTGTGTAGTCCAGGCCAGTGAAAATATCTTTGTATTTCAGCCTGTAATGTCCTCAACCCGAAATGATCTCCAAGTGGTAGCTCATACGCCACTCGCAGCACCTCCTTTCTTTTCACAACAGGCAAAACAATTTGATGAATTTCTGTCCACGTCTGACCTGCTTCAATGTGTGCTGATCTCCATATCCACATTAAGACATCATTTGTTAAGTAATAACACACAGGAATGTATTCATTCTCTTTCTTGCTAAATATCTTTTGATATAAATTTTGTAACTCCTCATCTTTCAGCTGTAACTCAATCAGTTTAGCAGAGCTAAAAATACGTTCATGTTTTCCTACTTGCTCCTTCTCTGTTCCACTTATCTGATCAAAAAGAAACTATCGGATAACTCTACCTTTATCTGTGCCTTTATCCTGCTTAGACCTGTGCATGTGTGATCTTCTGGTCTCGCAATCAGGGGAAATTCCTGGATAAAAATTCTCAACGTCTTCAGTTTCCTGCATCTCCACTGGATTTCAACTAGAATAGGCAGCACGCCTACCAGTGAATCAGCTATATTATTTGCAAGAACATATTTTATTCCTGGAGCTGAGAGTTCGGGGTCCAGTACTCCTACCACACATTCTCCACTCTTCTCTGGTCTCTCTAGCCTCACTTTACAGAACTGAGTACTTTTTGCCTCATTATGAATTCCTGTTACCAGCACATTTTCTGACAATAGTCTCTCAAGAGTACATAAAGCCTCACCCCTCAGCTTTACAGAGTGAAAAGATCCTGTGTCAATTAATATTAGAACCTCCTTACCAATTACTCCTGGCCTACGTGAATAAACTTTACTCTTTCATGTAAGTTTTTTTATGCAGATTTGACACGTCTACTTATCATCTTGTACACTCTGAGGCAGTTGCCTAACTTCCCATATGCTTTTTGTTACGAGTCCAACGAAGCTTCCAGGCTTGTCTGGTTATCCTACAGCTGGTTTTCTCCCAGCCCACCAACACTGTGATTTTGTGCGGTCCACTTTATTACAATGAAAACACCATAGTATTTTAACTTCTTTGTCCCCCTCAAGGTTTTCTTTATTACTGTGGTAAATTATCCATATGATCTACACTGTGATCTACCTTTCCCTTAGCACGTGAGGATATCTCTTTGCTTCAATTTCTGTCCCTCAGAGACCAGAACTGGTTCTGGAAGCCAAACCAAGTTTATGGACCAGTTCATAATCATCAGCCATTTCAGCAGCTAACCTTGCTGCTTACACTCTCTGCTCTTCCACCTGAGTTTGCAAGACTTCAGGTCGTGAATTTTTGAATTCCTCCAAGTACCAACCTCTCTAAGGGCATTATAGCTTTGTTGAATTTTAAAGCTCTGATCCAACTATCGAAATTAGTCTGTTTGATCCTTACAATCAGGTGGATGGTCTACACCTGAACCTGAGGGGCACCAGTATCCTTGGGGGGAGGTTTGCTAGTGCTCTTGGGGGGGGGGGGGGTTTAAACTAACTCTGCAGGGGCATGGGAACCCAGATTGTAGCTTCAGGGTGCAGGGCCTGGAGTGTAGGGAGGTTAGGAACATGGCATCAATTTCCAAGGAGGGTGCCTGTAAACAGGAAAGTGGCTTGAAGTGTGTATACTTCAATGCAAGAAGTATACGAAATAAGGTAGGTGAACTTGCAGCATGGGTTGGTACCTGGGACTTCGATGTTGTGGCTATTCCGGAGACATGGCTAGAACAGGGACAGGATTGGCTGTTACAGGTTCCAGGATTTAAATGTTTTAGTAGGGTCAGAGGTGGGGGTAAAAGAGGGGGAGGTGTGGCATTGCTTGTCAAAGATAGTATTACAGTGGTGGAAAGGACGATGGATGAGGACTTGCCATCTGAGGTAGTTTGGGCTGAGGTTAGGAATAGGAAAGGTGAGGTCACCCTGTTAGGAGTCTTTTACAGGCCTCCTAATAGTCCTAGAATCATTGAAGAAAGGATAGGGAAGGTGATTCAGGAGATGAGTGACAGTAATAGGGTGGTTGTTATGGGGGACTTTAACTTTCCTGATATTGATTGGGAAAGCTATAGCTCAAGTTCGTTAGATGGGTCAGTGTTTGTTCAATGTGTGCAGGAGAGTTTCCTGACACAATATGTAGACAGGCCAACAAGAGGTGAGGCCATACTGGATTTGGTTCTGGGTAACGAACCAGGCCAGGTGTTAGAATTAGAGGTAGGTGAGCACTTTGGGGATAGTGACCATAATTCGGTGATTTTTACTCTCGTGATGGAGAGGGATAAGTGTGTACTACAGGGCAAGAGTTATAGCTGGGGTCAGGGAAATTATGATACGGTGAGGCATGACTTAGGATGTGTGGCTTGGAAAAGTAGACTCCAAGGCAAGAGTGTAAATGATATGTGGAGCTTGTTCAAGGAGCAACTATTGAGTGTCCTTGATAATTATGTACCTGTCAGGCAGGGAGGAAAGGATCGTGCGAGGGAGCCGTGGTTTAATAAGGAATTGGAATCCCTTGTTAAATGGAAGAGGGCGGCCTATCTCAAGATGAGACGTGAAGGTTCAATTGGGGCGATTGAGAGTTATAGGGTAGCCAGGAAGGACCCGAAGAGAGAGCTAAGAGCAGCAAGGAGGGGACATGAAAGGTCCTTAGTCGGTAGGATTAGGGAAAACCCTAAGGCTTTCTATAGGTATGTTAGGAATAAAAGAATGACTAGGGTAGGAATAGGTCCAGTCAAGGATAGTAGTGGGAAATTGCGTGTGGAGGCGGAAGAGATTGGGGAGACACTGAATGAATACTTTTCTTCAGTATTTACTCAGGAACAGGGCATTGTCGTCGATGTGAATACTGAGTCACAAATAAGTAGAATGGATGGCTTTGAGGTATGTAGAGAAGAGGTGTTGGAAATCCTGGAAAAGGTGAAAATAGATAAGTCCCCTGGGCCTGATGGCATTTATCCTAGGATTCTCTGGGAAGCAAGGGAGGAGATTGCAGAGCCATTGGCCTTGATTTTTATGTCCTCTTTGTCTACAGGAGTAGTGCCAGAAGACTGGAGGATAGCAAATGTGGTTCCCTTGTTCAAAAAGGGGAGTAGGGATAACCCTAGTAACTATAGGCCGGTGAGTCTCACTTCTGTTGTGGGCAAAGTCTTAGAGAGAATTGTAAGGGATAGGATTTATGCACATCTGGATAGGAATAATGGGATCAAGGATAGTCAGCATGGTTTTGTGAAGGGCAGGTCGTGCCTCACAAACCTTATTGAATTCTTTGAAAAGGTGACGATGGAGGTTGATGAGGGGAAAGCGGTAGATGTGGTATATATGGATTTTAGTAAGGCGTTTGGTAAGGTTCCCCATGGTAGGCTACTGCAGAAAATACGGAGATATGGCATTGAGGGTGAGTTGGAGGTTTGGATTAGGAATTGGCTGGATGGAAGAAGACAGAGGGTAGTAGTTGATAGCAAAGTTTCTTCATGGAGTGCCGTCACTAGTGGTGTTCCGCAAGGATCTGTTTTGGGACCATTGCTGTTTGTCATTTTTATAAATGACCTGGAAGAGGGGTTAGAAGGTTGGGTGAGCAAGTTTGCGGATGATACGAAAGTCGGAGGAGTTGTTGACAGTGAGGAAGGATGTGGCAGGTTACAGCAGGATATAGAGAAGCTGCAGAGCTGGGCAGAAAGGTGGCAAATGGAATTCAATGTAGCTAAGTGTGAGGTGATTCACTTTGGGAGGAAGAACAAAAAGATGGGGTACTGGGCTAATGGTCGGATACTTGGTAGTGTGGATGAGCAGAGGGATCTTGGTGCCTCTGCTCATACAATGCAGTTGTATAAGACTCTAGTGCGGCCGCATCTGGAATATTGTGTGCAGTTTTGGTCGCCATACTATAGGAAGATTGTGGAGGCACTGGAACGGGTGCAGAGGAGGTTTACCAGGATGTTGCCTGGTATGGAAGGAAGATCGTATGAGGAAAGACTGAGGCACTTGGGTCTGTTTTCATTAGAGAAAAGAAGGTTTAGGGGTGACTTGATTGAGGTGTACAAGATGATTAGGGGGTTAGATAGGGTTGACAGCGTGAACCTTTTCCCGCGTATGGAGTCGGGTATTACAAGGGGGCATAGCTTTAAATTAAGGGGGGATAGATATAGGACTGAAGTTAGGGGTAGGTTCTTCACTCAGCGAGTCGTGAGTTCATGGAATGCCCTGCCAGTAGCAGTGGTGGACTCTCCCTCTTTATGGGCATTTAAGCGGGCATTGGAGGATAGTGGGTTAGTATAGGTGGGCTTGGATCGGCGCAACATCGAGGGCCAAAGGGCCTGTACTGCGCTGTATTCTTCTATGTTCTATGTTCTATCTCAGTGTAGGTTTGACCAGGATCCCTCATTAGATTCCTGAAATGTCGCCTATACAGACAAAATGTTTTCTGTAACCTGCTCATACTCCCCAGATACTTCCTCTTATAGGGATGTGAATACCTCACCAGTCCTACCTACAAGTTTCGTTTGGATCAACAAAACCCACATTGCCTTTGGCCACAGCATTTGGTTCGCCAACTTTTCAAATGAGATGAAAAGGGCATCACGTTCTTCTCATCAAATTGAGGCAACGCTTGAACATACTCAAACAAATTCTCACTAGGCTTCTGACTACTAGGGGCTTGCTCATCCTCACTCTCTTCCTAAACAAGCGTACCCTCAACAGTTATCTCCAGCCTTTTACACTGACTTTCCTTTTTAAGAGTCAGTTTTTGCTATTAAAAAGTTCTCTCTTTCTCTCTCCCCTGCTGCTTTCTTCTTTGCCATTCTTTCTTTTTACTCTCTGTTCTCCTGCTCTCTCTTCCTCCTTCCCCCCCCCCCCTCCCCCTGCATTTTTCGATAGTCAAATGTTTCATTTTGGCTGCCCTTTCCTTACCTCTCGATGTTAACTGAAGATGTTTAATTTGCAACTGAATTCTTGCCATCTCTGATTCTGATGGTTTTTCCAGCAAGTTTAATTGACGGGCTACTGCTGAAATTATCTCTCCTTTCCTTACAGATGCAGTCAGTTCCAATTCCAGCTTGGAACTGACTGCATCTGCAAATTGGTCTTTTTCACTTTTCGTAAAATTTCCAAAGTCACTGCATGCATACCCAAGGAAATGTTTGGCGACTGAAAGAGCCATTATTATTCGAAGCGTTGTCAACCCAATCAAACTAATACCCGAAATAAAGACACTAGCATCTCCCACTTGCTGTTAAAAATCCAGCAATGAGCCTGCAGTCTGTTATGGATGAGGCTAGACCACTCAAAACATTCTTAAGCAAGCAGCCCAGAGCATAATTTGCAGTTTGTTTTGCTAATTATCCTATAAAAATTACCCAGAGTAATTTAGCTAGGGCGACTACTAGATGTTAAAACAGACAAAAACGTTATTCACAAAGTTGCACAATGAAACACAAAAAAAACAGAATAAAGAACCCCTACAGAATTTAACCTATCCAGCTAGACTTAATTATGCTATTCCAAATGGACACAATAGTCCCAATAATCAAACTTCCTTGAAAAAACGTTATAATGGAATGCATGCTTCCAGGTTGAAGCTGAAGGGCAGAAAATAGGGAGCGTTTCCACAGCTCTCAGTTGAACTTCCCAGTTCAAGACTTAACTGAAAACTGGTCAGCTCAGCTCAACTCAACTCGCTCAGCTAAAAGAGCTGACAACTCCCCGTTCATTATACACGTCACTTCTAAAGCATGACAACTTTGCCATGTAGTTTAATCTGTTTACATATAAATAAAAGGCCTCTGAAAATCCATTTCGCGTCTGTACCAAACCAGACTGATCGTAGCCTGGCCCCGTTTTATTGACCCTCTGAAAAACATCAAGGACAGAGTCTACTTGAGGCAATGAACAGCTTTTAGCAAGAAAGAAGGATTTGTCTGTGACAGAGAAGACAGGCTAGTTTTCCATATGGACGTCAGAAGCTGGTGGGAATGGCTAATACTATCAGAGTGTGACTAATGACAGATTTGTGAACAACATGACATTCAATGCAGGGTCACACACCAACTGTACATCCAGAAGGTGAGAGTTCATTCAGAACCTGGAGCGCTCTCTCAACCAACAGGGGGGCTTCATAGAGCTCTGTAAACTATCATAGGGGGATAGAATCCTACAGCACAGAAACTGGCCCATTAGCACAAACTGGTTCATGCTGATCAAATGTCCATCCATGCTAACCCCATTTCCCTGCGCTTGGTCCATATCCTTCTAAATCTTTCCTGCCTATGTATTTGTCCAAATGTGAAGACACGTATCATGGAAAACATGTTATATCTAAAGCTATCCGTGTTTTGTTTTGGAAATAATGAGTGTTGATTCATAACACTCCAGTGTTAATGCAATCACGTTTTTTTTTTCTCTTTGTAGCGTTACAGATTAAGCACTCATTTCTTTCACATTCTCCTCATGGTACCATCACCGCAGGGATTAGTCTGTTGAAACTCCATTACACCGTCTCTTTTTAGCAAGGAGATCATTGATTATAAATGAAAGAAAATACTGTCTCAAGTATACTCCACGACTGCATGGCGGTGTCTTCACTCTTATACTTTAATCATTTTGTCATGAACGCTCCTACTCATTTATTATGCTGATTACTTGCTGAGTCATAGGGTCATAGAGATGCACAGCATGGAAACAAATCCTTCGGACAGACCCGTCCATGCCGACCAGATATCCCAACCCAATCGAGTCCCACCTGTCAGTACCCGACTGTTCTGTAGGGATTCTGTTAGTGCCTCATGATCCAGGACATCCAGCTGCTTTTTACCAAGAGCACTTCCCATCATCTCGCCTTCTCATAAATATAAAATGAGAAGGATGGCATTTTTTGCTAATCATTTATTTGCCTTATGAAGCAAAGTCACACCAACAACAACATCACTGTTGCCATTGGAGTTGATGGGAGATACTGAGGATGCGATAATCTAGCTGTATTATCTCCGAATATTAATCCAGGGAATCAGGTAAGGATCCAGACATCCGGATCCAAATCCCACAATGGCAAATGTTGGAAATTGAATTCAATAAAATATCAGGAATTACGAATCAAAGGAAACAATGAAACCATTGTTGATTGTCTTATCTGGCACCCTCATGCCCTTCAGGAAAGGAAATCTACCATCTTCAGCTGGTCGGGCTTACATGTAACTCCAGACCCGCAGCAATGTGGTTAACTCTCAGTTGCAGTTTGAAATATCCAAGCCAGCCACTCAGTTATATCAGTTACTTCAAAGACTCAAAGAAATGAAACCGCATGGACCTCAGCACTGACTACTAACAGCCCACAGACTGCACTGGGTCAGGAAGGCGGCTCACCAAAACCTTCTCAAGGACAATGAGGAAAGGGAATTAAATACTGGGCCAGCATCCTATTAATGAATAAAGGAAGATGATCCCACTCAGGGAAGAGAGAAAAACAGATATAAATAACTGTAAACAGGGACTTTGACATATACCTTACATGGTTATGATTATCAGTATTATTGGAACAGGAGAAACATAAGCAAGGTTTAATTTCATGTTTTATTTCCATCCCAGCCGAACATCAACAATCCCTTTGCTTTCTTCTTTCTATCTATCTCTCTCTTTCTCCATCTATTCAACTCTGTCCTTCTCCCCTTCATAACAGATGTCGGTGTCACCAACATCAATCACTCTATTTCCCAACTGTGTTCAGTTCTGATGTATGGTCATAAGAATCGAATTGCCAATTCTATTTTTCTCTTGACCCGAGGGGGCTGCCAAATCTGCTCTGTTTGTCTGTCACTTTCTCGTTCTTTATTGGCTCTGATCTGTTGCATCATTCTTTGCTTTATTTAACCTTTAATTTTGTTATTACTTGGAATGTCTGCATCGCTGACAGGGACAGCATTTGTTGACCTCATCCAATGTCATTTACTGCGAGGTCATTCTTTCAGGCAGTACAGAACCAAGCACATTGCTGTGGGTCGCATATCGTTCTTAAGCCAGACCAGATAATAACGCAAGATCTATTTACCAAAGGACATCAGTGAAATAGATAAACGTATAGACAAAATGCTGGAAATGTTATGGTTGTTATTTCCAATTCCTGTCTTTTGTATTTACTTTCTGACATCGTCTGTGGTAGGATGTGGAACACTCTCTTTCTGTGTAATAACCTGTGGATCTGAATTACATTTCTTCTGACATTACTGCTCTGAGAGAAGGTTCCTGTCATTATGTTATTTTAGAGACAAGCACAAAGTTGTGATCAAAATATTTGCAACTGAAAGAGTGTTGAGAGGAGAGGTGGAGCCATAACGTCTGAATTTTACCGAAGCATAGATGGTCTATTAAGCGTCAGCATTGAAGCCAAGATGGTGACTGGGCGTATAGTCGAGCTGGTCGTGGATAGGTTTTGTGATGGACAGAATGCTGAGACACAACTGAATTTTATTTAATTAAATTCGGTATTGTGAACAGTCTCGTTCTCAGATGTTTGTGAGGGCGGGAGTGTGGGCGGTTCTGAAATTTGTGGGTAATCAATGGAATTTGCATTTGAAACTGAAGACAATAGTTTCCATCTTTGTCAAATATAGATAACAGAAATAGCAAAGATGTTCGCCATGGTTGAAGAGATTAATAAATGGATAGAGATGAAGAAACTTACCAGGAACACCAACAATCGCGAGTATAGGATAGTAACCGGCCTGGATAATCATCAGTGCACCACATATCCGAAATGGTAATGTTAACCAAGACCAGGAAACAGAGACAAGACCAACGGATAAACTCCTGTCCATTGTTGCAGCATTCCAGTCTAATGTTCTCAGATTCTGGTCAATTAATGGATCATTCCAGACTATTCTCAGATGTTTAAATCTCCCTTTTCTGTCTCTGCAGCTGCTGATCACTTTGAGCGTTGGAGTTGATGCATCTGCTGCTACAATGGCATAAACCATTGCAAGAGGCCCCTTATTAATAGGAGACGGAAAACATCCAGTGACACAACTAGGATCCATGGAGACTGGCATCAAGCACAGTCACTGAACAAACAGCTCCATTTAACCCCTTTCAGTATGGTTCCTTCAGTTCACAAAAACTACTGGACTGGATTGGATATTGCCACCGTTGGCTATTGATCACATCTCCCATCACCCATTGCGCTCGTGAAGTTAGGAGTGAGGAAGAATGATGCATGTTTTCTTATCGCAGGCTAGATGATTCTGCTGCGTTGTCCGTTTGTAATACTGTAACCGGCTGAACCTCCCACCACCACCACCTCATAAACCACAATCTACATGCTGTTAGCGTGCAGATCTCTCCTCGACTAGAACAGGCACCAGCCAATATATTTACAGTGGATATATTTGCACTTCAATACATAGGAAATGTGAATTTGCCTGGGTATTCAATTAATTGATCTAATAAGGCAATTTTGTATCTTCAACACTCAATGTGCTTCAGCACTTGTTTTAAAATATAAATTACCAAACACCTTAACACACTTTATTAAGCACACGTTTCTTCACTTTCTCCTCATGGCAACATCATGCCAGGGTTTAGTCTGGTGAAACCCCTTTGGACTGAATCGCTGACAAGATCATTATTTAAAAAGCTGATTCAACCTGTACACAATACACTAAACAGTCTTTCAACAAAACTCTATCATTGGGAAAGATACATTTACTCTGGTACTTTAATCATTTTGCATGATGAGTCACATATCATTTACTTCCTGCTGCGTAAAAATTCTGTTTTATGACCAGGCACATCCAGGTCTGTTTCAACAATACAACAGCACTTCCCAACCTCTCACTATTTAATGAACATAAATGTGAATGATGATATTTGTTGTTCATATCTGAAACATTTTATATCTTGTGAAGAGCTATTGCCCAAACTGATTCTTCTGATACCCCAAAGCCTTCACTCCAGATAATTCTATTACCCTCTTCATTCTCTCGATTATCCAACTTTTAATACATTCAGTGTATTTCTCCCCTACCTACCCATGGACTCTAACATTCCCCACTCACCTGTATTCAACCATTTCAAACGTCTGCTGAAAAATCAAATACTTCATTCCCACTGGTTCTCAATTGTCGATGTCACAACGGACAACCTCCACAAAATCCAGCAGGTTTATCAAAGATCAAGATCATTTCCCCTTTCTAAATCTAGATTGACTCTACCGAATCATGTCATTATTTTCCAAGGGTCTAGTTGTCACATTCCTCACAAAAGGTTACAATGTTTTTCTCACAGCTTACATCAAACTAACCACTGTTTAATTTGCTGTTTGCTCTCTCCGTCCTGTTTTAAATATTTAGGTTTACAATTGCTGCTTTCCAGTCTGGAGGATCCTTTCCAGAATCTAACCAGCTTTGAAGAATAATCAGGAATTATTTCACTAGCTCTACTGCCACCTCCTGAATAGTCTGGGATGTAGCTCATCAGATGCAGCAATATACCAACCATAAATTCAATGAGATTTTCAAAGTCGTACCTTTTATTAATTCTAATTTCCTGCTGTTCCCCATTTTCACCAGTCACTCGGTTCTCTTGTATTTCTGGAAATTACTTTCTTTACTTTCCTCAGGGAGATGGACACAATATATTGCTCTCAGCGGACAGATGGGTTCTGTCAGCCAGTGAATATATCGGAGGACTGCACTCCGGTGATGATGGATATGTTAGTCACTCCTGCCTGGAAAGTTTCAGAATTAATCCAGTTTAATTCATGATGAGCATCAGCACAGTCCTGTCACTGGTGTGAGGCTACACAGTATACTGAAGGAGGGGGCACAGCTCAGTTACAACCTCAATTTTGAAACAAATTGGTTTCATACCTGACACCTGGTTCAGCTTAGACAAATGTCCCGGGAAATCCCGGGAAAGATAATGCACTGTCCCGCACCTCCCTATTTATAGAGCTTCCCTTCTGTGGACCTTCATCTCTATTTGTTTACTATGGACCCAGACACTCTGTAAATGCAGTGTATAGAGTGTGGTCAGCAGACCCAGCAGCTGACGATACACACCCGAGATAATCATCCACAGAAACTCCAGTGATTTTCCAATGACAGGAGCAAGTCAATTCCTCACATGGAACGTGAGCGCGCTCAGTGTTGAAAAATATTTCCACTCCTGAGTTTCTCTTCCTGGCTGAGAAAGCTGTTGCATCTCTGCACACTCCCACAGTAACTGTTTCTCTCTCCAAAGAAGCAGTTGTCTCTCTCCAAAGAAGCAGTTGACAAGGTAACATTACCTTTCTCTATATCTCAGCAACTATGAGCAACTATTAGCATTGCTAATGGATTTTATCATCACACTCACAGAAGAGAGATACAGGAACCTAACTTACTTTAATCAGGGACAAATCTAAATGGACGCAATATTCAGGAATATGTGAAAATGGGGAAATGTGAGAATAACTTGCCATTTTGTTTTCCTTTCAGTTCATCATCAGCAAACCCTTTGCTCACTTTTCATTTCTTTTCCTCTCTTTTTCGGCCATTTCTCCATCCATTCAATTTTAACCTGGCCCCCACCTCTCTCTCCACCCCAACAATCCATGATACCAGGATAAATAATATTATTTCCCAGATTGCTTTCATTTGTGAAGCGGGGTCATTGGACTCAAACCGTTATCTGCATTTCTCCTGAGAGAGGCTGCCATACCTGCAAGATTCTCCAACACTTTCAGACGCTGGAGAATTTTATTTTTGATCTCTAGCACCCACCGTTCCTTGGTTGATTTTACCTTTAATGCTGTTGTTTCACGGGATGCCAGCATCACTGGCAAGGGCAGCATTTGTTGTCCATCACTAATTGTCTGTGACTACCCGGCCATTAGTCAAGACAAAATGGAGCCAACAATGTTGTTGTGGGCCTGAAGTCACACTGAGTTCAGACTGGATAAGAATGTTAAGTTTCTTTCGCAAAGACTATCAGTGAAATAATAAAAATAACTCTTAACGGTTTCTGGTTTTCATGAGTGAAATTAAGTTTCATTCCAATTTTTGTCATTCGAATTTAAGCCCTGTCATCGGCTGTGGTAGGAATTTAAACACTGCCTTGGAGTCACAGACCGTGCCTCTGAATTACCCGTCTAGTTACATAATCACTCTGATACAGAGCCCTTATTGCCAATCCGTATTCCCTAGTTCCTGGCAGAGAGAGATGGCGATAAATCAGTTTATTTACCAACAATAAAAAGGATTTTGGGGAAAAAAGCAAAAGGGAGATTGAGAGACAATTTCATGTAAGATCACAGGTTTCAGAATGCTGAAATGAAGGCATTTCGACAGCATCCTACAATATGAGCCAGTATTCCCAGGATAATAGGTGAAGGGGATATTGGCGTCAATAAAGATGAGGGAGAGTTTTAGATGAACATTTGTTCTGCAACTTTGTAACTGGGTGTGGGGTCAGCAGAGTCTTCGACGCTGAATCTAACAATAGTTTGTCTCAGTAACATTCTCAATGAGTGTGACAGACTGAACTAGTTTTATGGTGATATCTTATCGAACTCACCACATTAACTACCCACTCATAGCGTTCCTCGCATTCAATGCCACCCCAATTCTCCAACCCAATATGGCTGGATGGACTCACCATCGCACTGATGCCCCTGGCTATTCTATGATCACTGACTGTGATGCCATCTTTCAAAGGCCAATAGGCACACTGTTGTACTTCCTCAGTTTGAAGCCATCCTGCACAGTTGACCCCGAGCATGGCAGGTAAGGGGAACTAACACCACGGTTTTTCATCAGAGGCACAAAGGTCCTAGTGGATGGGCTAGTACACGGGGGTCCATTCTCTTCCCAGAAGAGGCCTCACCAACAGCCCCACCGAGCATGGTCTGAGATCACCACCCAGCTCAGTGCAGTATCTGCGGTCTCTCTCTGTCTCTCTCTGTCTCTCTCTCTCTCTCTCTCTCTCTCTCTCTCTCACACACACACACACACACACTTTGAATATGGAAAATTCCAGATATTGTTCCAAAGAATTCCCATTTTCAGGTACAGGAACTTTCAGTCATTCAACCCCCTGTGTTCCTGCAAAAATATGCACTTATTTTATATCCAATCACAGTTATTAATTCTGGCTATTTCACTTTGTCTCTCTTTATTGTATTCAGCCAAACACTGCTTCTCAACACTTGTCGCGTTATGAAATACAATTTTGAGCAGAGAACATTTTATCCTCAGCTGTTATCTTGACCGTTATCTGAATTATATCATTTTCCTTGTTATGAAAGTTTCTCTTGGCCTTTGCCTGTGCCTGTTTCTGTCTGTAACGGTTACACTGTCTCCCACTCAGTTGGCTGGACGGCTGGTTTGTGATGCAGAGGGAGGCCAGCAGCGCAGGTTAAGTTCCCCCACGCTGACAGGGGTTACCATGAAGGGGACGCTCTCTCAACAATGGGCAATCGAGCATGGCAAATACACTCTAAGCCGCACATCTTTGTACTCTGGGAGGAATCTGGAGCATTGGGAGGGAACCCACACAGATACGTGGGGAATATTCAAACTCACCTGAGGTTGAAATTGAACCCAGCTCCTTGGTGATGTGCGGCCGCAGTGCTAACCACATATCCATCATACTCCTCAGTTAGTTCTGTTAATTACTTGTAGCTGACTGAAGAAATCCACCTGGCTTGTCCTGATAACTGAACCTGACCCAGTATTAGACCTTTATCATCGGCCATATCGTCAACCTAGTTACATTTCAAAGTTTTTGTGAGCAGTGGAGGAGTGGGACTAGAAATGGAAACAGTGACACGCTCCAACCTCAGTCAGAACTGGAGTGAAGAGATATTCACAAAGTGGGAATTAATTCAAGTGGGAATTCTCTCACGCAAAAGATTGGGAGGGCTGAACTTTCATATTATATCGAGGCTGACTTTGTCTGATTTTCCATAGACAGGTGAATTAGGAATCATTGTGAAATCAGAGAAAAGTGCAGCTGGGAAAGCAATGAGATGAGCCATGATCGTATTGACTGGTGGGAGTGTGTCAAAGTTCTGAATGGCCCAGTCGTGTCCGTTCCATTCAGCCCTTCGGTCCTGCTGTGCAGGAGCAGGTTTGAGGCCACTCTGATGGTTTGGTGTTGTTTGGCAAATGTATAGGAAAATCCAGGCTGGGTCAGGCAGTAACCCCCCTCCCCCAATCCCTCTTTTCAGGCTTCTCCTCTCTGTAACTTCTGCTCCTGATGTAGGTCATTTTACAGGCCCAGATTCGCATTGAATACAGCCCCCATGCCCCACACAAAGTCAATTCAGACAAATCCTCTGCTGTCTCTGAATGCAACATTTTACACCGTGACTTCCAGGAAAATAATCAATTATTTTCCAAAAACATAAATAAGAACGTAAGAAATAGGAACCTGCGCTGTCATTCAATGAGAACATGGCTGATCTCCTCCACGGCTCAACTCCACTTTCCTGCTAACCCCTTGCATCCCTCAACTCGATGAAATGTCACAAACCAATCCACCCGTCTGTAAATCCAATCAGTGACCCAACTTCCACAACTCTCGGTGTTAGGAAATTCCAGCCATTCACTACATTCTGAAAGAAGACATTTCTTTACATCTCAGTTTGAAATCGATATCCCTTATTCTGTATCTACATATCTGACTTCGAGACTCTGCTCTGGTGTGGAATCACATTCTCAACACAGACCTTGTCAAGCCCCCTCTGTATCTTATCCGTTTCAGTAATGACACTCTCATTCATTTAAACCACAATGAATAATCACCTCAGCATTTTTGATGTATTCAATAATTCAATCCTTTCATCCCAGGAACCAGTCTAATTTCTGCATCAACATGCTGACGTTTCATATACAAGAACAGTCCAATTCGTTGTACTGTTCCTTTTTTGGGAGTCCTCTCCATTTAATAACAGCTGCCTTTTGGTTGTCAGTGTCATCCTCAAATTCGAATGTATATTGCACTCAGCTCCCACCGTCAGGAGCTGAGTGCAGCTCTTGTAAGCAGCTCTTGCCATCGGACTGATATTTGTGGTACTCCAGTAGGTACATTTTTTTTCATAAAGATAGATGAATCATGACTCTCCGATTTGTAAGTGTTTACCAAGTGTCATCCCATGCTAATGCATTATCCGTCAGACTATGAGCTTCTGTCTTGTGTAAGTGGTTAGCACTGCTGCCTCACAGCACCAGAGACCCGGGTTCAATTCCCGCCTCAGGCAACTGACTGTGTGGAGTTTGCACGTTCTCCCCGTGTCTGCGTGGGTTTCCTTCGGGTGCTCCGGTTTCCTCTCACAGTCCAAAGATGTGCAGGTCAGGTGAATTGGCCATGCTAAATTGCCCATAGTGTTAGGTAAGGGGTAAAATGTAGGGGTATGGGTGGGTTGCGCTTCGGCGGGGCGGTGTGGACTTGTTGGGCCGAAGGGCCTGTTTCCACACTGTGAGTAATCTAATCTAATCTAATCTAAACCTTTATTTTGTGATACCTTGTGGAAAATCCCTGGAAAGCCTCATGTCTACCAGTCCCCCTTTATCAAGGCCGCTTGTCACATTCGCATGGATTTCCAGAAAGGTTTTGCATGATTTTACAGGCAAAATGTAGTTCGCCTTTAACAAGACCATGCTGACTCTGTGTGAAGCTTTTCTAATTGCTCTACAGTCCCGTCCTTAATAACAGACTCTCACAGATTCCAAGCAATAATGGTTAGGCTAAGTGTTTCATGCGTTCAGTCTCGTTCGTTTCTTGAAAACAGGCGCCACATTGGAGGGTCTCCAGCTTCACTGGATCACTCCTTTAATCCAGAGAGCTATTGAATATTTCACACAGTGCCACCAGCCACTCTGTGACCACTTCTTTTAAAACCATCTCTGAATTGTTGATGACCTGTTTACCCTTGGTCTTATCTGTTTGAGAATTGCCTTGTTCCTTCTGTTAGAGACAGCTCAAGATTTTCCCTACTGTTACAATTTTGCTTATGACATTGAAATATTTACAGCACCTTTACCTGTGAGGAACGATGTAAAATACAGGTGTAAATTATCTGTCTGTTCCCTGTATCCAGTTCCCCAGTCACAACCTCCAAATATCCTCATATACTTTCCTGACTTCCTTTTTATCAAAGATCACACACACACACACACCTCTTTAACTCTTCTTAAATACATGGAAAAGTTTGTGCTGCTTGTTTTTCTATTTCTTGCCAATTTACTTACATCACATCTTTTCTTCCCTTTTCTTCACTTTCTATATTCATGCAGTCATAGCGCATACAAACACAATCTTTGATCCAACTTGTTCATGCCGGCCAGGTTTTCCAAACTAAACTATTCCCATCTTCTTGCATTTGGCCCATATGCCTCTAAACGGTCCCCATTCACATGTTCGTCCAAATGTCTTTTAAATGTTGGAGCTGTACTTGCATCTGCCAGTCTTTCTCTGGCAGCTCATTCCATAAACACGTCACCCTCTGTGCAAAAAACAGTTCCCTCTTCCTCCCTTTTAAATCTTCCCTCTTCCGCCATAAACCTATGGCTCTCTGATTTGATTTTCCTATCGTGTGGAAAAGACCTCGGCTTTTGACCCTGCCCAAGCCTCCCCTGATTTTGTAAATTACTCTAATGTCACCCCTCGACCTCCTACAAACCATCTGATACTCACTTCAAGAACAAGCATTTAAAGATAAGCACTGTAAATTTGAAACAATGTTAAAAGTGACAGGTAAACAACGCTCAGCCCAAACTTCATACTGTTATTTGTTTTCTTCTTTATATTACAATACTAAAGCAGCATGAAAATCTTCCTAGTGCCAATAAGCCGACAAGCACCTGAATTCCTTTGCCTGACGGCAGTGATCTCTACAGTGAAAATGTATCTCTGGCCAGATCTATATAATACCACATGTTCAACATTCTCCTTCCTGGCCTCCATATGACCTTATGTGGTTGTGTCTTCTTTATCTTGCACTCAATAGAGAGAACCCCTTTCCCCCATTCACATCTTAATTTAAACTAATTTTATGCCATCTTCTCTTTTCGCCACTGCTAAAAGCCTGTTTATCTGTTCTCACACCCTCTTTTCCCTGTCACCTACCCCCCACCTCTAACAAGGAACTAAAATGCCCAGTTTCCGATCCTTTTCAGTTCTGAAGGGTCACACTGGACTTGAAACGCTAACTCTGTTTCTCTGTCTCTGCAGATGCTACCAGACCTGCTCAGTTTCTCCAGAAATGAATAGTCACATCACAGATTTTCATTTAAACAAATAACTATGAATACTAGAAATAAAAATGCACAAATTGCTGTAGAAAATGGGAGCTTTGTCGAAGGGTCGCTGGACACGAAAGGTGAACTCAGCTTTCACTTCACAAGATGCAGCCAGACCTCCTTAGTTTCTTCAGCAGTTTCTCTAACTGAACATTTTCCAAAGACGTGTGTCGAATCTGCTGAAAAGCCCTGTCCAGCAGAGAGCACTGAACATTGGGAAGGGAACAAAAACACAAAGTGCACAACTTCATTGGCTCTGAACCGACCTAAGGCTGGCATCACTGACATGACAGAGGTCTTAATCATGGTCAGGGAGAAAAACAGAGGAAAAACCATTCACTTCAAACATAGAAGATGTTATGATGGGAAAGAAAATGATTCAGATTAATATATTAAAGTAAAGTAACAAATTGGAGGCGTGACATCAGGGAGGGACCCTCAGCAGAATGAGATTATGAAACTGGATGTGTTTGCACTATCAGAATCCAGGTTAGGTTACTGAATACAGGGCTGATGGGTGAATGGGTCTCGTTGTGAACTGGGGGAAAGTCGGTAGAATTGATTTGCAGATATTGCAGCTCGCACTGGGTTATCATGTTATCACAGCAGTAGCCGCAGCAGAATTGCATTCAAACACAATCCATAACATTTCCCCCAGAGTAATGCATCGCTCTACCATTATGAAGCCGCGTGATGGTTCAGTGACGAGTTTGGGTGAACATGCCAGAGTCAGAACCATGTGTATCTAAACCTGATGACAACCCGTTAAAGCTACCGGACTTGACTGGTTACATTATAAACAGCAGAACTGCCATCTGGTGGAGAGGGGAAATAATCCCAAGACAAACTGATATGATCGAAACTCTGCAGTCAAGCCACATCCAGTCATCAATGTCGATGGACTAATAAACAAATTACAGGAGGCGAGAGCTCCACAAATATCCCAAGTGTAAAAGACAAGGATGTAGTATCTGCACCATCCTCAGCCAGAAGTGTTGAGTCGATAATCCACCTCACCCTCCTCATGATGCCCACAGAATCACAGATGCCAGTGTTCAACCAATTCGATTCGCTGCACGTGACATGAAAAACAGCTGAACCCAGTAGATATGACAAAGGCAATGGGCCCTGACACCATTCCTGCAATAGGACTGAAGATTGTGCTGCACAACAAGCCGTGTCCCTGGGGAAGCTGTTTTATTCCAGCTATAACTCTGACATCTGCCTGGCCACGTGAAAAGTTCCTCAACTATATCCAGTCGCATGACAAGGGAATGACTACAGTCTGACCATTTACCACACCCTCAGTCCCGTCGGATAGTCGCATTGGTGGGAGTTGTTTTTTGACAGAGCTGACAAGCAGCACAGGAATAATGTGCTCAGTGTGGTTTCTGATAGGTCCCCATGTGGAGATGGTGCTGTTGTGCAAATATCACTGGATTACTGATCCAGACCAGGATAATTCTCTGGCAGCTGGTGGAAGTTAAAAACAATTAACAAAATATCGAGACTTAAAATCTGGTGCCAGTGATATTGACCTTGAATCTAATGTCCATTGTAAACATCTGTTCCCTCCCCAATTTACTTTCAGGAAGTGAATCTCCCGTGCTTCCCGGTCCGGCCTACAAGTGTCTCCAGACACACAGATATGTGATAAACTCTGCAATGGTCTCTGAAACGGCCAAGCAAGACACTCAATTGTATCAAATTGCTCTGACTTCTGAAAGGACAAATCCAGACAGAACACTGGCAATGAGTTTTGGAAAAGGGAACGGGAAACACAGTCCTTTCAACCAGACAGATGCTGCCTTCCTAAAGTTTAAGTGCTTGTGACAACATTGACAGAGCTTTCCCACAGACTGCACAGAAACATCAGGAGCAGGGCATTAGACACTTTTAGCTTCCCTGTTCTAGCACATGGAGATAAGTTTACTTTTT
The DNA here is from genome assembly GCF_037043375.1 of Chiloscyllium plagiosum. Taxonomy (NCBI): domain Eukaryota; kingdom Metazoa; phylum Chordata; class Chondrichthyes; order Orectolobiformes; family Hemiscylliidae; genus Chiloscyllium; species Chiloscyllium plagiosum. The sequence continues at coordinate 99,290,928 of NW_028270159.1, read as the reverse complement.
ATAACCCTGGTTAATACATTCTTCAGAAACTCATGAATTCCTGTCGTATGCTGCTCAATGATTGAACGTCCAACCCATACAATCACAAAAGCACTGACTCTGTGCTGTCATAAATACAGTACGATCTACATTAGTCCCACTTTCCTATACGAGGCCCTTAGCCATGTATGTTTTGGCACTTCAAGGGCACGACCATGTATTTATTAACGGTTGTGAGGTTACCTGTGCCAGCTGCCCTCTCAGGAAGTGCATTTCTGACCCCAACAGCCTCTGGATGAAAACCAATCCTCAAATCCTCACTAAACATCAAAACCTTCACTGTAAAATGGTACTCCCTTCTTCTTTGCCCTTTGACTGGAAGGAACAACTGCTGTCTATCCATCTTGGCCATGCCCCTGGTAAGCTTATCCTTCTAAAGCACGTCCCTCTCAGCCTTCCATCTGGCCTAACCAAAGTTACACATAGCTCTTATAATCTGTGCCTCCATGAATAGAGGCGATGTTTATGGTCGCTATGATTTGTTAACCTGTGCATTAACCTGTTTAATCATATTCAGGGATATTAGATTAAATTACGTACAGTGTGGAAGCAGGACCTTCGGCCCAACAAGTCCACACCGACCCGCAACCCACCCATTCACCTAACACTACAGGTAATTTAGCATGGCCAATTCACCAAGCTTGCACATCTTTGGATTGTGGGGAGAAACCGGAGCACCCGAAGGAAACCCACGCAGACACGGGGAGAATGTGCAAACTCCACACATTCAGTCGCCGATGTCGGGAATTGAACCCAGGTCTCTGGCGTTGTGAGGTAGCAGTGTTAACCACGGTGCCACCGTGCCGCCCAATATGCAGCGAAGCACCCTCTGAGCTTCCTAGTGTGCTGCTATTCATTGAGTCCTCCCCTGTCTGGTTGCTTTTTCCAAAGTTCATCACCTCATATTTATCAAGGTTACATTCCATCGGCCATTGATCCACCTATTTGATCATTCCATCGGTATCTTCCTGTAATGTAAGGCCTTCCTCCTCACTGCCAACCAACCAGCCAAATTTTGTGTCAAACGCAAACTGATTTATCTCACTCATCCAAATCCCTTCCATATTCATAGCTGCATCATTTATGAATACTACAAATAATAAGGTTAAAAATCATAAAAATACCAGTTTATAATCAGACAGTTTTATTCGGACGCACTAGCTTTCGCAGCGCTGCTTCTTCATCACGTGATTATGCTCTTCGAAAGATCGTGCCTCTAAATAAACTGTTGGACTATCATCTAGTGTTTGTAACATTTTTAACTTTGCCCACGCCAGTCCAACACTGGCATCTCCGAATCACAAATAATTTGGGACACAGCATTGATCCCTGTGGTACACGATTGGATACTGGTCTCCAGTCAAACAAACAGTCTTCTACCAGCAGACCTTCTGTCTCCTGCCACTAAGTTGATTCGGATGCAACTTGGCTAGTCACTCATGAGTACTACCTGTTACCTGGTTATTCTGTTCCACTTGATGTACCTGCAGAATATCTGGGGATTCTCCCTAATCTTACCCTGCCAGCAGCTTTCCATGTCACTGTGTTCGTCAGTCCCCTTCAAATGAAGAATTGCCTTCTTATTGCAGTCTGAAATGGTCCATCCTTTACCTGCCATTATTTGCCTTAAATGTAGAGCAGACAACCAAAGAAAAATTCTGTTTATTTCCACCTTCTCATATGTTCAGTAACTTTTCTAAATTTCACTATGATCACCACTCATTCTTTGAAACTCTAAAGAACACAGACCGAGTTTCCATATCAGGCAATCTCACCATCTGAGGGATTAATCTGGAGACTGTCCATTGCACATCCTTCATGGTCAGTATATTTTTTCTCAGATTGGATCACCAAAACTGGACTCAATACTCTATGTACAGTTTCATTAGTAAGCTGTGAAACTGCTTCAACATGACCTTCCGACTATGTTCTGATTCATTTAAATGAAGGCGAACCTGACTTTAACTTTCCACTTCTATATATTTCTCCAATTACCATTCACATTACTTTATTTATGAATTCACTGTATGAGTTCTGATAAAAAAAGCCTTCTGAAAATCGAAATATGCCATTTCTATGTTGCAATAAACAAGTTCAAATCGTTCTGAAGTTTGTCAAATATGAACACTCTGTCAGACTCTGTCAGTGCATACTGATTCTCTCCAATGTTGTTGTTAATTTCGAAATATCCAATATCAGACCCTATATAATAAATTCCATCAGTTTCCCTACAGATGTCAACTTAATTGGTCTGCAGTGCTCCACTCTATCTCTTCTTCCCTTTGCAGATGCTGGAATCCCATCCATTCATTTACAATGCTTGGAACACATTTACTAACTTCCAGCCTCTGCAGAATGTACAGGAAAAAAACACAGTCATCGACAGCACAATTAATGCATCTATTCCTGATTTATTTCTAATATTTTGATACGAAGTACAACTGGATCATCAGACTTAGCAATGCTCAATCCAGCTTCAATACTACAATGCTAGCCTTCAACTACTACCTTGTTACTGATATGAATTGACTTTATATCTTTAGTTCCACAAGTTCCATGTGATCACTTAGTATTTCTCATCGATTTTCCTCCGTGATGACAGATGCAAAGTAACTGGCTGCTTTCTTCTACATTTCCCTGTTCTCCACAATAACCTCTCCTCTCCCCATTACAAAATTCCACATTTTATCTTGCTTTTATTTTGTTTTCTTTGCAATACAGATTGTAGATTTATGTAAACTTCATGTTCTTCTTTCACAGAATCATTAAAAGCCCACAGTATGGAAAAGGTCCTTGGGCCCAACAAGTCCATCCTGCCCCTCCGAAGAATAACCACCCAGACCCATTCCCTTCCGATTCTACATTTTGCGACTGATGCAGCTAATCTACACATCGCTGAACAATTTGGGCAAATAAGCATGGCCAATTCCCCCAAAGTGCAAATCTTTGGACTGTGGGAGGAATCCGGAGCACCCGGAGGAAACCCACGCAAACCTGGAGAGAATATGCAAACTCCACACAATTCTCTGGTTTCCACAATGTCTAAAATTCTTCTGAAATCACTTCCTACGATTAATATAATCTTTAATTTATCATGTTAGCATTCATTAAGTCACTTGCCCTTTCCTTGGTGATTCTACTGAAAGAAATAGACATTTTTTTTCAGACATTGCAGTATTTCTGCAGAGCTTCTCGTCTTGACCAGGTGTATCAAAGAACACAGCAAAAGACGAGAGAAGATATTGCAGGGGTCCTGGCTGATCTTTTTGCATCATCGCTGGCCATGGGGAGGTCCTGGAAGACTAGCGGGTAGAGAACGCTGTGCCCTTGTTCAAGGAGGGCTATGAAGAAGAACCTGCGGACTGTAGACCAGTTAGCATAACAACTATGACATGTAAGTTCCTTGAGAAGGTTCTGAGAGATAACATATACATGCATTTGAAAAGACACGGTTTCATAAGGAGCAGTCAGCACAGCTTTGTGCATAGGATATCATGGCTCACAATTCTTTAGCGTTCGTTTGAAGAAGTGACCTGGAATGTTGATGAGGTTAGGGTGGTAGACGAAGTCTATCTAGATTTCAGAAAGGCCTTTGATAAGGTTCCACATGATAGACTGCTCTGAAAGGTTCGATAACATGGAATCCATGGGACTCTGGCAAATTGGATATTCAATTGGCTTGATAGTAGAAAGCAGAGGCTAATACTGGAAGGATGCTTGTTGGACTTGAGGCCGGTGACTAGTGGAGTGTATCAGGAGTCGGTGCTGGGCCTATTACTGTTTGTTATCTATATCAATGATTTGGATGAGAATGTGCAAAGCATGATTAGTAATTAGGCTGATGACAATAAAATAGACAATACTGTGAACAGTGAGAAAGGTTATCAGAAATTGCAGCAGGACCTTTATCAGCTGGGAAAGTAAGCCGAGAAATGGCAAATGGAGATTAATATGTGGGATGTTGCTTTTTGAAAAGTCAAATCCAGGTTGAAATTTCATGATGAATGTTAGACCTTGAAGGATTGTAGTGGAACAGAGGGACCTTGGTGCTCAGATCCGTGGTTCTCTGACAGTAGTTGCACGTAGACAGGGCAGTGAAAAAGGCTTTTGGCACACTGGCCTTCATCAGTCAGGGCATTGAGTATAGGCGTTCGAGAGTTATATTGCAGTTGGACAGGACGCTGATGAGGCATGCACTTGGAATATTGTGTTCGGTTTTGTTCACTTGCTATAGGAAGGATGTGATTAAATTGGAAAGAGGACATAAGAAATTTACAAGGATGTTGCCAGTACTCAATGGTCTGAGTTGTAGGGAGAGTTTGGACAGGCATTTTCCTTTAAGTGGAAGAAACTGAGGAGAAATCGTATAGAAATGTATAAGATCATGGTGTGCGTCGATAAGGTGAATGCACCTATTCTTTTTCCCAGTTTTGGGAATCAAAGACTAGAGGGCATTAGGTTAGAGGTGAAAGAATAAAAAGGATCCTGAGCGCCAAGTTTTTTTTTTTACGTAGTGGTTGGTACACATATGGAATGAGCAGACAGCGGTTTGGTTGAGACACGTACATTCACAACATTCAAAAGGCTTTTAGACAAATACGTGGATAGGGAAGATTTAGAAGATTAAGGGCAAGGGCAGGGAAATGGAATTAACAGGATGGACATTTTGGTCAGCACGGACCACTTTGGTCCAAAGGGCCTGTATCCAAGCTGCAGGACTCCATGATTCTAATATTCTAACAACTATTTCGTGTCTACTACTCTGTGTTCAAACATTCGAGATTGTATGCAGGCGCCGTGTAAAATGCAGTATATTAACGTCTCTAGTCCTCAGAGCAAAGTTATTAATGAGTCCTTCTGACCACACAACACCAAATCCAAAATAACCTGCTCTCTTGTTTGAGTCACAACATACTCTTCAACCAACCTGTTATACGCTTACGGAATTTATTTTTCACAACATTAGCAGTCACTTCGTTAATGCAGTTTAGATGCAATTTGAGATCATGTAATAATACTGCAGCACCCATAATATTTGCATCTCTAATATATAGAGCACATAATGCACAGAATTTGCACGAGAGCAAATAATACACTTATACACTAATGCTTGCTTCTCCTTCCTATTTGTAAGATCCACCCAAACTGATTCTGTGGAATGTGAGGGATAGGGTCAGTGGCGTTATTAGTGATAGACATGAACAAGACATTCGGGGAGGGTCACCTCGACGCTGACATGGTCTGAAGAAATGACCAGCATCACAGGACAAGCATTAATATCCTCCCCACTCTGTCAGGTTAACTTTCACCATAGTCTCTCTGCGCCCTCACACTCACTACCTGTTATAGCACCTACCCCCTAACAAGGCTCATACCCTATCTCCAAATAAGGCTCAGGACTACCACTCTCACTATTGAATTCAGCACCTACCACCACCACCCCACCCCCACCCTGCGTGCTCTCTCTCCCTCCACTATACTCCCAACACTAACAACACAGCATGGATACAACACTGTGGACTGACTCCCTCCGGACACATCACCATTCCCCCTCCCCCTCCCCCTCCCCCTCCACCTACACCAGCACTAACAGCAGGGACACACACTCCCACCACTACTCCCTTCCCCCCTTTCTCTCATTCCAGGAGAAACGGACTGTAATAGGAGAGAAAGGGCCAAGCCAGATGGTGGAGCACCCGATATCTGATCCCACCTCCACACCCCCTCCCCAACCATGTGGGGAGGATCCTGGTATGAGCCAGAGAGGACCGGGAGGTGTCGTATGGAGATTCCTCGACATCCATGTCCCTCGAACTGAGTAAAAAAAAATGTTCAGTGAATGGCAATTCGCACTTTAACCATTCTGTCTGTTCTCACACTTTTCTCCCTCCCAAAATAACAAATATCACATTGCAGAGCGATACAGACACAAAAATATTCAGAGACATATGTAACGACGCCAATATATTGAGACTCACAGTATATATATGGAGGTTGACCCGCACACGAGTCGTGGCATACGGAGACATAGAAAGTCGCCCACAAATAGACACAAGCACAAGTAAAACGCAGAGGCTAATACACAGATAAACCGATGTCAGCACATAAATACACAAACACACAGACACATGAACAAACACACACAAGTGCACATATGGACGCACAGAGACACAGACACTAGTGCTTATGAAACAGAGATAGATAGGTTTTTGACGAATAAGCATGTCAAGAGTTACAGAGAGAAGTCAGGAGAATGGTGTTGAGAAATCTCTAAGCCACTATTTAATGGCATTCAGAGTCGATGGGCCGAATGTCCTAATTCTGCGTTTTTAATGCCCGTGTGGTGTCATGCTATCAGTTATTATCTTCCTGGGACACGAGCAGAGAATGAGTTTAATACATATTTGATTATAAAGAGTCAGTGGTCCTATTGGACAGGTTTAGAGGGCTGAATGGTTTATGTCTATGCCTAATTATTCTGTCCTTCTGTTTCAAAAGAGGTGGAGATTTCATGTTAGGTTAACACAGTTTGAAATAACAGGGTCCACGCTGAAATCAGGTCGCCCCTTTCACTTTAGTGTTGTACTATCTGTAGGGTCCTCATCCTCAGGGAGCAGTGAAGACTCGGTTTTTGAAAATATTCAAGGCTGAGCTCGAGTGATCTTTGCTGGACAGGAGAGTCAATATTTATTGGGAACAGGAGACGGATGGTCAAACACAATCGGTTCAGTCATGAGCATTCTGACTGGTGGCGCCGAATGGCCAACTGCTTCCCCTACCCCATGTGTTGTTCCCTCAATCCACCCTCAAGGCTGTTACAGAGACGAGCTGCTGTCCCTACGTCATGTCTTGTTCTGGTAATCCACGCTCAATGATGTTACAGAGATATACTGCTGCCCCACCCCATGTGTCGATACCTCAAGCCACCCTTCAATGCGGTTACAGAAATATACTGCTGACCCTACCCAATGTGTTGTTCCCTCAGTCCACCCTCGATGCTGTTCCATTGATATACTGCTGCCATTATCCCATGCATTGTGCCCTGCATCCACCCCTCGAAGCTGTTTACAGAGATAGGGGGCCAGTCATTATCGTTACCATGAGACTGGAGGAGACCATTCTGCCTATTTAATGAGTTATAGAGGAAAATAGAACGAATCATTTTAGCTAACTGAGTGCATTTTACTGCACAGGACGCCATGTAGACAACTGAGCTGCTACACAGGAAGCTGTTGCTAACAGGAAATAGAGAGTAGAGATAAATGCTTATTTTCACATTACAAAGCTGTAAGTGGTGGAGTGCCTCAGAGATCACTATGGGATCATCAACGATCAATATCTGCATCAACGATCTGGAGGAAGGGACTGAATATATCAAAGCCCAATTAGCTTAAACACCAAGCTGGTCATCCAGTATGTCATCAAATGGAGGTCGTGTGTCATCAATGTGATATAGGCAAAGGGAGATTCGTGAGCAAACCTTCACCAGATATAGCATAATGTGAATTGTCCATTTTGGATGGAAGGATAAAACAATGGTAAACAATTTAAGTGGAGAGAGATTGCAGAACTCTGTGATACAGACAGCATTCATGATCCTGGTACACGAATCATATGCAGTTACTCTGCACTTGCTGTTAGTGATTTGGAAGCTAAGTGGAATGATTGTGTTTCTGGCAAAGGGTACCAGGTTTAATCAGGAATGTTTTACTGCATCTGTACCGGTAAAAGCGAGGAGTGCAGTTGCTGGAGATCAGAGTCGAACAGTGTGAGGCTGGAAAAGCACAGCCAATCAGGCAGCATCCGAGGAGCAGGAGATTTGGCGTCACGGGTATAAGTCCTTCATCAGGACTGTGCCCAAAACATCGAGTTTCCTGTTCGTAGGGTGCTGCCTGACCTGTTGTGCTTTTCCAGCATCACATTTTACGAATCTACATCTGTACAGGGCATAGCTAAGACCACATCTGACACATTATGTGCAGTTTTGATCCCTTAAGGTAAAAAAAAAAGTTTTAGAAGCTTATCAGCAATGTTTTGGTCACACTTTCCTGGAATAAAGGCCTTTTGTCCTGAAACATTAGCAGTTTTAGACTTGGATGAGAAATCATTTTGAAACATACACGATTTTGAGAAAAATCAGCTGGATGCGTATTTTCTCTTCTCAGGGAGACAAAAACTAGGGAATAAATTTTAAGAATAAAATGTATTGATTTTAGCACAGATATTATAAAGATATCAAACGATTTTTAAAAATTAAGCATATGCGTACCAACATATCATCAAATTATAAAACAGGAATTTTCTCTTTTGCTATTGAAAGGCACTGTGTATAAGAACAGCAATGATGCACTTGCATATCGTCCATTATGATCCATTCCAGAGAATGTTCACGACGAGCGCACGCGGTCCAGTTTGGTGTTCAGTTGACATGATTGCATGTTTCAACACAGAGAGGGAGAATAATGTTCCCTGCCTGAGAAGCTGCAACCGATTGATCCCTCTATCTTCTTTTGTTCCACCTGACAACAGTAAATTTCTGACTCACCTCTACTTGATGAGTCGTGGAGAATCCCTGATGAGAGATTCATTGGAATCTCCCTAACGTCTGAAGCAAAGGGCATTCAGTTAACTCCAACTATTCTGGGAGAAATCACATCACAAGTAGCTTGTCTGAGCAAAATGGGCGGCATTGCAGCTCAGTGGTTAGCAGTGCTAACTCACAGCACCAGGGTCCCAGGTTTGATTCCAGCCTCGGGCGACTGTCTCTGTGGAGTTTGCATATTCTCCCCGTGTCTGCGTGGGTTTCCCGGTTTCCTCACACAGGTCCAAAAATATGCAGTTCAGGTGAATTAGCCATGCTAAAATGCCCATAGTGTTTGGTGCATTGGCCAGAGGGAAATGGCACTTAGTGGGTTAATTTTCGGGGGTCGGTGTTGACTTGTTGGGCCGAAGGGCCTGTTTCCACACTGTGGGGAATCTAATCTAATAACTTCAGTGGACAGAATAACATTTGGGACAGTCTTTCGTCTATCGACTTGTTATGACTTCAACTATTATGAAACTCTGGAAAGCTTTCATGTTTCTGTTTTGTCTTAAGGTGTGTGTGTGTGTGTGTGTGTGTGTGTGTGTGTGTGTGTGTGTGTGTGTGTGTGTGTGTGTGTGTGTGTGTGTGTGTGTGTGTGTGTGTGTGTGTGTGTGTGTGTGTGTGTGTGTGTGTGTGTGTGTGTGTGTGTGTGTGTGTGTGTGTTTTTCACATTTTTCTAGAAGATGAGCCAGGCTGACATTTATATCATTAGCCATATCACTAAACTTTGAAATTTGTTGTAAACAGTGGAGCAGTGTGACTGCAAAAGGAAACACTGACCCTGCAACATTGATTGGACCACGAATGACAAACTCGAAAAGGGCTGTTCAAGTGGGAAGTGAACTTCCCCAGAGGTTTGTGGTGCCTGGATGTTTACATTTATTCAAAGTTGTGTCTGTTAAATATTTGATAGACAATTGAATGTAGGACAATAGTACACGTACAGAAGAAGTACTGCTGTGACTACAATCAGATCAGCTACGATCTTAGTGCGTGGCAGAGCAAAGACAAAGTGCCTAATGGCGCACTCCTACTCCTCAGTCCGATGTTCCTATATTCCATTCAGCCCCTCACAGCTCCTGCACAGGATTGGATGGAGGCCACTTGCTGGAAATACCTGGTAAACGGTAATACAGGATCTCCTTCTGTTCCTTATAACTGTCTCACACAGTTTGGCATGGGTCGATAAATGTTAATTCAAAACCCAGGCTGGGCTCAAAAGACGCCTCTGGTCTATTTATAGAACGTCTCCTCTCTGAAACTTGTGCTTCATTTGTTGGTTATGGTGCAGACCCATATTCACTGTGAATACAGTCACCATTCCTCACCCAGAGATGACTCATAAGATGCTTTGCTCTCTGTAACTGTCACGTCTAAAAATGGAATATTCGGGAAAATTACAAACAGTAACTTGTTAATTACAGAATATGAGAACATAAGGAAGAGGATCGGATGTTAATTCGGAATGTCAGGCCTGCCGTGCCATTGTATAAGATTATGGATGATCCACTGTTGTTATCAATTCTGCTTTATTTTCCAATACTTCACATCCCTCAATTCTATGTCAGGTGAAAAACCCACCGTTCTCTTCTGTAAATACTTTCAATGATGTAGCCCCCCGAACTCTCTCGACCAGATAATTCCTGACATTCACTATCCTCTGTGAGAAGGTTACAGTCCCCAACTATACACTATAACCTATTTGTATGTTCTAAAGAGGTGAATAAAGCAGCTCATGTAAGAGTGACAGACCCTGATATCAAGGCCGGAGTTGACTCAAGATGGTATAAAGAATCGTTGACTAAATTAAATTTAATAGGAATTAGCCACAATCTCTTCACTGGGGGTCAGAGGAAGATGTTCATGGTTGGGGGACATCAATCCTTTCAGTCCCGGGACATCCCTACAGGAGATCCTAAGGGTAGCGTCCTCGACACAATCATCTTCAGCTGCATCAGCAATGTCCTTCCCCATCATTACAATCGAAATGGGGATGATCACTGAAGATCACACAATGTTCAGAACATTTTCCCCCCTCAGCTCCTGAAGCAGTCTGTGTCCATGTGCAGCAAGACCCGGACAGCTATCCAGTTTGTGCCATTAAAGTATCGGTAACATTCCCGTAACAGCACGGCCAGATACTACACATTTCCACAGTTAAAAGACGAGCATCTCAAGTGGGTTACACACGAATATGAGTTAGCATTCAGCCCATCGAAACTACTGAACGGGAAGAGTCGCAGCACATTCAATACTCAAGCCTGTTACATAGGAAGAGGAGAGGTCTGGTCAGCACATCGAACTGTTAAAGCAGGAACAGGTGGAGCCAAACAGTCTCTCGAAACTGTTAGACGTGACCAGGAAGAGGCCATTCAGTCTCGCAAAGGCTTATACAGGAACAGGAGGATATCACTGATGGTCCAATATGGCAAATCACTGAAGCAGATCATGATGTTCATCGTGGTTCAATTGTCTGTGGAACATGTGCTACTTTAACGTGGTTTGCTGGCAGTGAAGAGGGAAGAGAACTGTTTTCTGTCAAGTCTCAAGGAGACATCTTGCATCTCCGAATAGGCAGACCCACGTTCTCCGTGGGGGTCAGAAGCTGGTGGGAATAGTTAACTGTTTTAGATTGAAGGTATTGTGGCTGAGGTTGGGATTGTGGATAACATGATGTTCAGTGCAGGATCACACACCAAATGCACTGCATTTATATGTGGAGTTTCTATTCAAATTCCGGATTTCCTGCTCTTCATTGATATGGGGAGTGTGGGTGGTTGGGGGGAATGTTCCCAGAGCGACTAAAAGTATCTAAAATTTCATAAACTTAGTAAATAAAGAAGCCGTGGGATGTCCCACCGTATCAGTGTCTGTTTAGAACATCATGTGAGATTGTCCATCCCCCTGAAGGTCTAATGCAATCCCATCTTATCCTCTCACAGTGCGACAGATAAATATTCACTCACTCCTCATGGTACCATCATCCCAGAGATTAGTTTGGTGGAACTTCTTTGCACTCTCTTTGTGGTTAGGAGATCATTCCTTATAAAGGAGAGAAAATCTGTGGACAATACCCCAAATACTGCCTCTCAGGGATGATCACATTAATTACTTTCCCTCACTTCACTGTCTCCATTTCTTGCTTATGGCGTAAAAAGCATCATTCTCTATATATTGCGACTGATACGAAATTTACAACTTCCTTACAACTGTATGTCAGTGTCAATAAAACCAGCACCAGAGGTGCCTATCGAGATGGACATCACTCTCGGGGACAGACGCAATGAGATTGAATACACCGAAAATAAGGAATAGTCGCCGACCTGATGGAAACGAGCAGTAGGATTATGGGAAACAGGAAGCAGAAGGGAGTTATCTTTAATTTTGTTCTTTTTCACGAGGCATATGAAGCCCTGGTCAGACCAGCATGTTATCCCTATCTTGAACTGAGTGGCTGGTCCAGCTGTTCCAGTGGACAGTAAAGAGTAAACCACATTGTTGTGGGTTTGCAGTTACAAGGAGACCTGACCAAGGAAGGATAACCCATTTCCTTCTCTGAAGGACATAGTGCAAGCAGATGGGCTTCTGTTTCTTACAAATAATGATGGTTTCTTGTAACTTCCATCAATTTGCTTCATGAGACATCAACAGATTATTATTCTGTGCCTCTTCATGAAGAGTCAATGACTTGGGCACCACGCACTATCTTCCTGTCTGACAGATTCTGTGGAGAGAACAAGTTAAACATCTCAAGTACAATTATTTTCGCATGGACATGTGATTAGAAGGGACTTGAAACAGATGAATCCAGATTTCATAGCGGCACAAATAAAGAGGTTTATTCAGAAGTTGCACTGAGGCTGGCGATTAGACCGGGACATCACAATGGTGGTGCTGGGCAGGATTGGTGAGTGGGGAAGATATAGAAATGTAGATCTGCGCAGGGCTAGAAGGATAATGGAGTTTGAGAACAGCCTGGTTCCTTCTCGTATATCAGTGAGCTATTTATAAATAGTAATTTGCTTGATAGAATTTATCACGAAAGGAATTTTTGACTGGAAGTGAAGACACTGACTTCCCCTTTTCCAAAATTTACCTAACATGAGCAGAAACATACTTCAGCCCGGTTTAATAGACAAAGAGAATGACTTATGAGGAACACCAACTAAAGCGAGGATGGGATAGTAACCACCTTGAGTAATCCAAAGGATATCTTCGATCCGTGTTGCTAATGATATCCAAGGCTGAGAAAGGTAGTAAAGACCTTCGGATAAACTCCTGCTCATTGTTGGAACGTTCCAGTCAAATGTTCTCAGATTCTGATCTCTCCTTCCCCTCTCTCTGGAGCTGCTGATCCCTGTTAGTGCTGTCGGTGATGCTCCTGCTCATACTATGGGATATCACATCGAACCAGTCCTTAGGTGAAGAAGAGGCTAATCCTCCAGTGACACACTTAGGATCCACAGCGACTGACATTAATCACAGTCGCTGAACAAATAGCTCCAGTTGACCCATTTCAATTCAATAGAGTTATTATTAAATTTCAAAATAACATGTAAAAGTTACACATTCGGGAGATGTGAGGGTGATTGAGGGAAGGAATGTTGGAGATGGTAAATTGATTGTGTGTTATCATTCAATCTGAATTGGATGTGGGAGTAATGACAGAGGATTGTCAGAACATAAATGCGTTTCTCTGTTTATAATTGGAAACATACAGTCTGCAACTAGTGATCAGTCATTACAATATAAATAAAACATTAAGACAATTTTTATAGTCGATAATCTGACAGGAAAATGTGCCTAAGACAACATGGGGTTATAATAGACAAACGGCATGGATATGTTAACAGTGAATTATCCCTGACAAATGCAATTCAGATTGTTACTCCAAGATCAGAGAGGGCAGGTGAGGGTCATGCTGTTGATTTATTAATGCCAATCAACTGTGATGAAGTGCCACTTACAGGGCTTCAATTACAATGTGGTTATAGCATTGGAGTGGAGATAGAAAACATTCAGAATTGGGGAACATGGCAGCTGAGACGAGAGTAAGGGAACATGATATTGCCAATTCATCCGTATTAGAACGCTTCTCTTTATAAATCATTTGAAGATCAGATGCAAGTGTAACTCTACAATGAGGACTGAGGAGAGCAAATATTACGGAAGACCGGACGACTAGGAGTAGAAACTTGGCCATTCAGCCCATCCAGTCTGTTCAAACATCAATCAAAGCTGATAAATTTCTCAAACCCATTCTCCCCATAACCCTTGATCCTCTTTACAATTGAGAACCTATCCTACGCAGGCTTAAATATACTCAATGACCTGGCCTCCACAGCCTTCTGTGGCAGTGAATTCCATAGACTCACAATGCTCTGGCTGAAGAAGTTACTCGTTAACTCTGTTCTAAAAGGTCTTCGTAGTGGTCTATGTCTGTGCCTCGGATCCTAGTCTTTCCCACCAATGGACACAAGTTTCAAAACTCCACTCTGTCCAGGTCATTCACTATTCTGCACGTTTGAATTAGATTCCCCCTCTTCCTTCTAAACACCATCGTGTATCGACCCAGGCCCTCAAACGTTCTTCATATGTTAAGTTTTTCATTCCTGGGACCATTCCAGTGAACCTCGTCTGAATATGCTCCAGGACCAGTACATATCTGCTGAGACATAAAATCCAAAATTGCACACAATAATCGAAATGTGACCTGACCAGAGCTTTTTAGTGCCTTGTAAGTTCATCCCCGCTTTTAACTTCAATTCCTCTCGAAATAAATCCCTTCATTGTTTTTGCCTTCCTAACTACTGACTCAACTTGCAAGTTTACCTTGAGTGACGCCTGTACTAGGATTCCCAAGTCTCTTTGCATTTCAGACTTCTGAATTTTCTCCCCATTTAGAAAATAGTCCATGCCTCTATTCTTCGTACCAAAGTGCATGACCTCAAACTAGTGCATGTTTTACTCCATCTCCCACTGCTTTGCCCATCTCCTCACTTGTCCAAATCCTTGTGCAGCTTCTCTGTGCTACCTGTCGCTCTACATATCTTTGAATATCCGTTCCTCCGTTTGTCCTCCGTTCCATCATCTATATCATTAATGTACAATGTAAAAGGTTGTCCCAACACTGAGTCTTGCAGAACACATTATATCACCAGCTGCCATCCTAGGAAGTACCATTTTATCCCCACTACCTGCTTTTTGCCAAGCAGCCAAACTTCTATCCATGCTAGCACTTTTCCTCTGTCACCATGGGTCCTTACCTTAATCAATAGTCTTCAGTGTGGAACTCGTCAAAAGCCTTCGTGAGGCCCGGGCAATAACATCCATCGGCGCTCCTGGGTCTACGCTGCTCGTTACTTTCTAAAATTTTCGAGCAGATGTGTCAGGTATGACCTCCTCTTGATGATACCATGCTGACTTTGCCTTATATTACTATACACCTCCAAATATTCAGAAATCTTATCCTTCCCGATCGGTTCCAGGACCATACCCACGACTGAGGTTAGGCTATTTGGTCTGTAATTTCCCGTCTTCTGCCTTATTCCCTTTTTAAACAGGGATTTTACATTACCGCTATTCCAGTCCTCTGGGACATTCCCTGATTCTAATGGTTCCGGAAAGGTCACCACTAACTCCTCCTCTACCACTGAGCTTTCTCCCTTCGAACTCTGTGGTGTAGTCCTTCTGGTCCAGGTGATTTATCCATGTTCAGCCCATTTAGCTTTTCTATCCTGTTTGCCTTGACGATGGGTGACAAACTGAGCTTTGCCCCTTCACATTCTTGAACTATTGGGAAATTATTCGTGTTCCCGGATATTTCTTTGTTCCCTACTACTGTCTGTCCTGTGCCATTTTCCAGCAGTCCAATGTCTACTTTTGTCTTGCCTTGGCCCTTTTTATATCTAAAGAAAATCTTACAATTTTCCTTGATTTAACTGGCAAGCTTACCCTCATATTTAATCTCTTCCTTCCATACTTATTATTTTGTTGTCCTCTTTTGGTCTTTGTGAGCTTCCAAATCGTCTGGTTTTCCTCTGTCCTTCGTCACCTTATATGCTATTATTCTGCCCCTGACTTCCCACACAAACACCTGTTGAACGGAGCCGCACTCTGAAAGCTCGTGTGCTTCCAATTAAACCTGTTGGACTATAACCCGATGTTGTCTGTTTTATAACCTAGTCAGCCATGGTTGCTTCATCCTCCCCTGTACCATTCTTCATTGTTCCCGGGAAGAATACCCGTTGTGTCTCCTGAATTACTCCCAGATACTCCTGCCATTCCTGTTCTACTGTTTTTCATGCTAGACCCCATCAGTCAATTCTACCCAGCTCCTCCCTCATGCCTCTGTAGTTGACTGCATACAGCTGAAATACCATTACCTCTGATTCTATCTTCTCCCTCTCAAATTGCATTATAAATGCAATCATGTTATGATTACTGCTTTCTTCGTGTTCCTTCACTTTAAGTTCTTTTAAATAATCTGCCTCATTGCAGTACACTAAACCCAGTATTGCCTGTTCCTGAGTGGGCTCCACCACAAGCTGCTCCAAAAGCCCTATCGAAGATACTCCACAAATTCTTTTTCTTGTGAACCACTACCAACCTGATTTTCCCAGTCCCCCCATATATTGAAATCTCTCATGACTACTGTACTTTGCCTTTTCTATGCATCTTTCCTATCTCCTGGCATATATTGTGCCGCAGCTCCTGACTACTTTTTGGAATCCTGAACATAACGCCATCTATGTTTCTTTAATCAACATTTTGGGATACTCTATTCGACCCACATTGATTTTAGGCCATCTGACCCTACTTTGTGTCATTCAGTCAGAACGTTATACAGTCAGAGAGATGTACAGCATGGAAACAGATCCTTCTGTCCTACTCGTCCTTGCCGATCAGATTACCCAACCTAATCTAGTTCCATTTGCCAGCAATTGACCTACAACCGTCGTATCCCTCCAATTTACATACCCATCCAGATGCCTTTTAAATATTGGAATGGGACTAGTGTCCATCACTTCCTCCCACAGTTGTTTCCATACACGCACCACCCTGTGCATGAAAAAACTTGGTCTCTTTTAAATCTTTCCCTTCTCAACCTAGACCCATGCCGTCCGGTTCTCCCCCCCCCCCCCCCCCACCCCGAGGGAAAATACTTTGTCTATTTATCCCATGCATGCCCCTTGTGATTTTCTAAACCGCTATAAGGTCACTTCTCAGTCTCTGACGTTCCAGGGCAAACAGCCCCAGCCCATTCAACTTCTCCATTTAGGTCAAAATAGTCCAATCCTTGTGAATCTTTTCTGATTACTTTCAAGTTTCACAACATTCTTCCAATAGTAAGGAGACCAGGATTCTTACGATTTTACTCCTCCCACCAACCTATCTTTTCGATAGGATGCATATCCTTGAATATTGTCAATCGTGATCCCCTTTCAGCACGTCTCTATCAATTTCAATCTGTGCTACAAGCTCATTTACTTCATTTCTTATACTATGTGCATTCAGATATAACACTTTCAGTCCCGTATTAACCGTGCCTCCTCTCAATTTCATTTGTCTGTCCAGTTAGCTTGAAGTTTAATTGTTTACATTTTCAATACACTCTGTCCTATCTGTGCCTGGGCTGGAGACTCTCCTGCATTCTGCACTCTTACGACCTCTTTGAATTCGAGTTTTCTAATTTCCCCTATAACTGAAACTCCACCCAAACCTAAAGATTTGTTGGAAGATCGGACTGCAGCCCTAGTTATGTGATTTGTTAGGACTCTGGTCCCAGAATTGTTCAGATGAAGGCCGTACCATCAGAACAGGTCCTTTCTTCCCCAATAATACAATATGCTTATGCAACAGAAAATACAGGAACAAAATGACTTGTTGTACATTCCAAAATATAGAAAGTACAAACAGATAAGATTGTTAAAATACACTTATGACCTTGAGCTGTATAAATTGAAATGTGAATTACAAAACCATGGAAGTGCTGTGGAAACGTTATCAATCATAATTTGGCCCACAGCTGAGATGTTGATTTCCACTTTGTCAATGTTCCCCTTCACTGAGATTCTCTGGTACAGTCCCACACACAGTTTTTCGGGGCTTATCAGTTCTTGCTGCTGTTTGCCCAATCTATTGAAGTTAATCCAACTTCTCCCTGGACCCAATCAATTTGTCTATTGGATTCCGTTTAACTGTCAGCAACCTAGCTCTGTGAGGTTATTGGAGATAAATGATCTGGGATGATAACCAATATCAGCACAGTGCTCACAGGGTATGGCACCAGACAAAGGCCTTCAGTCCAGCGTAATATCGAAATAGAATTTCCATCTTCTGTCTATTTGCCTCATGGTGCCTCCTGATCTATCCAGCTTCACTCTCTTCTAACACACGTTTCTCCCACTCAGTCAGTCGCTCCACTTTCTATCCACTCTGCTGATCTCCATTCACATTCCTTCTTTCTGTTTCATTCTCTCTCTCTCTCTCTCTCTCTCTCTCTCTCTCTCTCTCTCTCTCTCTCTCTCTCTCTCTCTCTCTCTCTCTCTCTCTCTCTCTCTCTCTCTCTCTGTATCTCCAATAATTCTCTCTGTTTTCGGATAGTGCAATTGGAGAGCTTGTGGATGTAGGATGGACTAAATTGCCTCCGTCTGGGCCATACAAATGTGAAGGTCTCTGACCCACAATAAAGACTTTCAGTGCCTGGAGAAACAAGCTGGTCCTGCGAAGGACACAGTACACAATCATCCATTATCTCTTCCTGTTTTCTGTCATGGAGTGTCCTATAAATATCTGTTCAAACAAAATAGACTGATATTCGAGCAGTTGGGAGGATATTTACCAGACGATAGTGAAATCAGGATTTAATAAACAGTTCCACCATGCAAAATGTAGATTTTCCTGATAGCAGCTCCTCCCAATTAACAGCCCCTCGCTTCTGCCTGATGCGGATTTGCCTTCCACCAATTTATTGACTACCTCAAGGTCCTGTCTTATTTCATGATCATAGCTCTCACAAACCTGAGGGCATTGTGATCACTGTTTCCAAAATGATTTTCTAGTAAATGGTCAGTCAAGTGGACAGACCCATTTTCTAATACGAGGTTCAGTATGGGCCCTCCTGTAGTTGGACAAGCCCCATACCGCTGCAAATAATTTTCTTGGATGCACTTAAGAAATTCTACCCCGTCTAAGCCTCTTGATCTAAGGGACTCCCAGTCAATATTGAGGATGTTAAAGTCACTCACGTTGGCAACTCTGTTTTTAATACACGTTTCCATAATCGGCCGACTTATTTGTTCCTCAATCTCTCGGTAGCTGTTGTAGGGACTACAGTACAATCCTAACACATGCATCCATCATATCTTGAGTTCGCTTCATGTTGCCTCAGTAGATGAGTCCTCCAATACGTCCTAAGTACAGATGTAATAACCTCCCTGATTAGTAATGCAACTCCTCCGCCTCTTTTAGCTTCCCCTCTATCTAATCTAAAACAACAAAACCCTGGAAAGTTGAGTAGCCATTCCTGTCTCTTTCTCAACCAAGTCCCTATAATGTTTGCAACATCGTAGTCCTATTAAGGCTCTAAATTCATCTGTTTACCCATAATAATACTTGCATTGAAATAGATACAGTTCAGCCAAATACATCACACACTGACCTGATATTTGGTTTGAGATTCCCTGAAGTTTATCTGCTGCTATTTTCTGGTGACAGGAGATTACAAAAGACAGTCAGTGAAGCAGAAAATATTGTAGACAGAAAATTCCAGTTTCCTCCTTTGTCACTTTAATCTGTACATTGCATTACACATGATCCGATTTCGATAGAGGACTGGATAATAATTTCACTTTAAACGACTGTCTCCAGCCTACTAACCCGGGAATCCCAATGATCCACATGTCAGAGATTGCTGCCAATTCAGGTCCATCCTGTCCTCCTTGGGTATATTCTATCGAGTCGGGAATCGCCATGATCAAAATATCAGAAGTGCTACCAGCTCTTTGGCCATGTATTTAACTGTATTGGAGAAAGTGAGGACTGCAGATGCTGGAGATCAGAGCTGAAAATGTGTTGCTGGAAAAACGCAGCAGGTCAGGCAGCATCCAAGGAACAGGAGAACAGGATTCCTGAAGAAGGGCTTATGCCCGAAACGTCGATTCTCCTGTTCCGTGGATGCTGCCTGACCTGATGCGCTTTTCCAGCAACACATTTTCAGCGATTTAACTGTACTACCTTCCTAATCCTAATCTCACTCGCACGTGACATATTCTAGTGTCTCCAAAATTCAAATATCTTTTCAGCACAATTCCAGCAAGGCCTTTTCTTTAAAGTGGATAGACGTGATAATAAAAACGTAAGTGTGACCTCATTAACCAAGACGATGGAGCCCACTGACTCAGTCCAATGGCCTGAGGATCTGATATCTATCACCCCCACCAAATCTGTTTGACAAGGTAGACATATGGACCATTTATTTGCAGATTGACGAGGATAAACAGAAGACTACAGAACGTCAGAGCAGATAATGTCATTCAGCCTGTTTACTCTGCTTTGCGATTAAATTGGATTGTCATTATTCTGTTCCTTTCAATGGCAGCGTCTTTACCCAGCATCCCCGGCGGGTGAGAAAGTGCCCAGTGTCGTTGCGTGCACAGTCCTGCAAAGGGAGTATCCAGTGGCAGGCAATGGGGTGTGGGGAGCCCCAGGGGGGTGCAAAGGAAAGGCTGCATGGAGTAACGATGGACGGAGGGACTGAAAGAGATGGAATGAATATCCAGGGACACTGCACTCATTCAAATGGCCGGTCAACATTCCTAAACACCCAGGGGAATCCGCGAACCACGGCTGCTTTTACAAACAACTGTCACATTTACAGCATTTCTCCATAAAATAAAAGAAAAAATACGGTCGATTGTAAAAATCCGAAACAAATACAGAGACATACTGTGGAGAGAGAAAAGAGTTTATGCTCCCAGTGCAGACACGGGAAGAATATACCAATTCCACACATAGAGTTGCCAGAGATTGGAATTGAACACGAATCCCTATCACTGTGAGGCAGCATTGCTGTTTCACTGTGCTGCTCAATTATGGATAAATGCGGGTAGTATAGTTAGAGGCATAGATAATATTCTCTGCTGTGTTTCTGTTCGCCGAGCTGGGAATTTGTGTTGCAGACGTTTCGTCCCCTGTCTAGGTGACATCCTCAGTGCTTGGGAGCCGCCTGTGATGCGCTTCTGTGATCTTTCCTCCTGCATTTATAGTGGTTTGAATCTGCCGCTTCTGGTTGTCAGTTCCAGCTGTCCGTTGCAATGGCAGGTATATTGGGTCCAGGTCGATGTGCTTATTGATTGAATCTGTGGATGAGTGCCATGCATCTAGGAATTCCCTGGCTGTTCTCTGTTTGGGTTGTCCTATAATAGTAGTGTTTTCCCAGTCGAACTCATGTTGCTTGTCATCTGCGTGTGTGGCTACTAAGGATAGCTTGTCGTGTCGTTTCGTGTCTAGTTGGTGTTCATGGATGCCGATCGTTAGCTGTCTTCCTGTTTGTCCTATGTGGTATTTTGTGGAAGCGGCAGATTCAAATTTGGAGACCAGAACTGCACACAGTACTACAGGTGTGGTCTCACCAGGGCCCTGTATAGCGACAGAAGCACCTCTTTGCTTTTATACTCAATTCCTCTTGTTATGATGCCAGCATGCTATTAGCCTTCTTCACTATCTGCTGTACCTGCATGCTTGCCTTCATTGACTGGTGTACAAGAACACCCAGATCTCTCTGTACTGCCCCTTTACCTAACTTGATTCCATTGAGGTAGTAATTTGCCTTCCTGTTCTTGGAACCAAAGTGGATAACCATACATTTATCAACATTAAACTGCATCTGCCATGCATTTGCCTACTCACCTAACTTGTCCAGGTCACCCTGTAATCTCCTAACATCCTCGTCACATTTCACCCTGTCACCCAGCTTTGTATCATCAGCAAATTTGCTAATGTTATTGCTGATACCATCTTCTATATCATTAACTTATATTGTAAAAAGCTGCGGTCCCAGCACGGATTCCTGCGGTACCCCACTGGTCAATGTCTGCCACTCCGAAATGGAGCCGTTTATCACTACCCTTTGTTTCCTATCTGCCAACCAATTTTCAATCGCCCAATACCATGCGCCCTAATTTTCTCACTAACCTCCTGTGTGGGACTTTATCAAAAGCTTTCTGAAAGTCCAGGTATACTACATCTACTGTATCTCCCTCGTCCATCTTCAGAGTTACATCCTCAAAAAATCAAGAAGATTAATCAAGCATGATTTCCCATTCATAAATCCATGCTGACTCTGTCCTATCCTGTTCCTACTATCCAGATGTGCCGTAATTTCAACCTTTATAATAGACTCCAGCATCTTTCCCACCACTGAGGTCAGACTAACTGGTCTATACTTTCCTGGGCCCACAATGGTTGTGGGCTCTGGGTATTTCCTCGGTAAAGTTTAGAAAGACGAGACGGAATGTAATGGAAGCATAGAGTACTGAATTACCTGGACAGAGGTGACGTTGGTAAGATGTTTCCATTGAACGAGAGCTCGAGGTCAGATACTTAGATGAAAGGGAACACCTTTTAGAACAGTGATAAGGAGAAATGTATTTAACCAGAGAATGTCGAATCGTTAAAATTTATTGCCACAGAAGGCAATGGGGGCCAGGTCATTATGTCTATTGGAGACGGCTTTAGATAGGTTCTTGATTATCCAGGGGATGAAAAATTACGAGGAGAAGGCGGGAGAATCGATTTGAGAAACCTATCAGCGATGATTGAATGATGGGCAGACTTAACAGGCTAACTGGCCTAATTTCTGCTCCTGTGTCTTATAGACGTCTCTGAGTAGATGGATTCATGTACTTCATGAATGTCAGAAGCTGATGGGAATAGTTAACTGTTTTAGAATGAAGGTATTGTGGCTGCTGTCAGGGTGGTGGATAATATGACATTCAGTGCAGGATCACACAACAATTGCACTAAATTAATATGGTGATAGTTTATTCAAAACCTGGTCCTCTCCGTCTCTCTCAGTCACCTTGGGGAGTGGAGGTTGGGGTGGGTGGGCGTAACGTCCTCAGACGCACGAAGGTTATCCAGAATCATGCAACCTGAGTGAAACAGCAGACATGGAATTTATCACCTTCTCATTATCTGTTTAGAAAATAAGAAGTGATTGTCCCTCCCCCCTCAGTGTTCAATGCAATCACCTCTTATTCTCTGAAAGCACCCCAGATCAAACTTTACTCATTCCTTATGATGCCATTATCCCAGAGATTAATCTGGTGGAACTCCTTTTCACACTCTCTGTGGTAAGGAGATCACTTCTTATAAAGGAGAGAAAATCTGTCCACAATGCCCCAAATACTGCCTCAACAACGCTCTCAGGTTTGATCGCAATAAATCCTTTCCCTCACTTAGCTGGCTCCATTTCCTTCATGCGACAAAGGAAACCATTCATTTACAATCCTTTGCCACTGATGTGGAATGTAAAACATCCTTACATCTGTAGGTCAGCCTCAATAAAGCCAGCACTAGAGGTGCCGATCGAGATGGATATCACTCTCGGGGAGAGACTCAATGACAAAGAATATACCTAAAACAGTGAATGGTCACCTACTTGAATGGAAATCAGCTGTTGGATTATGGGAAATAGGCAAAGGAAGGGAGCTGCCTTCACTTCTGTTCTTCCCTCACGGGATGTGTGCAGCCCTGGTCAGGCCAGCATGTTATACCGATCTTGAACTGAGTGGCTGGTTCACCTGTTCCGCAGGACAGTAAATAGTAAAACAAACTGCTGTGAATTTGCATTTAAACAGAGACCTGACCAGAGAAGTACGACCCACTGCCTTCTTAAATGTGCATTCGGCAAGCCGATATCAACAGATTATTATTCTTTGCATCTAGATTACGAGCCAATCACGTGACCACCATACACTATCTTCCCATCTTTCAGATTCTGTACAGAGAACAAGTTAAACATCTCAAGTTCAATTATTTTGCAATGGACACGTGGTAAGAAGGGACTTGAAACATGTATCCAGCATTAACAAAAGGCGCAAACAGTGGTTTATTCAGGAGTTGCACTGCGGCTGAGGAGGATACTGGGACGTCTTAATGTTTGTTCTGGACAGGATTGGTATGTGGGGAGGATATGGAGATGTAAACTTTGCAGGAGAAAATGAATCAAGATGGTTGAGAACAGTGTGTTTCATCCTCGCAAATTGGGGAGTTATTTGTAAATAATAATTTGCTAGTTATTATTTCTAATGAATGGAATCTTTGATTGGAACTGAAAAAGTTGACTTGCACCTTTCCAAAATTTACATATCATCAGTATCAATGCAGTTCAATCGACAGACTGAGTGACTTACCAGGAACACCAACTATAGCAAGAATAGGATAGTCACCAGCTTGAATAACCAGCAGTACATCTTCAATCCGATATGCTAATGATATGCAAGGCTTTGAAAGCCAGTAAATACCATAGGATAAACTCCTGCCCATTGTTGGAACATTGCAGTCTAATGTTCTCACAGACTGATCTCTCCTCCACCTCTCTCTGGAGTTGCTGATCCCTGTTACTGGTGTGGGTGGTGCTCCCACTCATACTATGGGATAAAAACCTGAAAGCATTCCCTTTTGATAGAACAGAGAAACTCTCCAGGGACGCTTAGGATCCATGGAGACTGACATAATCACAATCGCTGAACAAATTGCTCCAGTTAACCGATTTGAATCTGTTAACTGTTGAATCAATACTGTTTTATTCAAGTTCAAAATAACTTTGAACATTTGTGCATTCTGGATGTGATATGTGAGTGTGACTGAAGGAAGGAATGTTGAAGATGGCAGATTGATTGTGTGCAATCATCCAGTCTGCCTTGGATATGGAAGTAATGGAAGAAATAGTGTTTAACGGAGCATTAACATGCTTCTCTATTCATAAATAGAGAAATAAATCCTGTAACTACAGATTAGTCATTGCACTATCTGTAAAACATTGACAGAACATCTTTCGTCCATGACCCGATGGCAAAATGTGCCTAAGAAAACGTAGGTTATAACAAACAAATGGCAAGGATATGTTAACAGAGAATTGTACGTGACAAACACAATTCAGATTGTTATTCCAGAATCAGACAGGGCAGGTGTGGGTCATGTTGTTGATGGCATCCATGTTAACGAACTGTGATGAAGTGTCATTTAATGGCCTTTACTTACATTGTGATTATGACATTGGGGAAAGACAGAAGATGGAGAGGACTGGGTGACATGGTTGTTTAGAGTGGGTGGAGGAATGTTCTCCAGTCACCAGTATTGGAACGTTACTTTTTATAACTCATATGAAGAACAGATTCCAGGATACATTTACAATGAGGAACTGGCAGAGACAATATTAATGAAATGCATTCGTGCAATATAAAATCCAGAAACAAAATGATTTTCTGCACATAGCAATATATGCAAAGTACAAAGAGATAAGGTTGTTAAAATGCACTCCTGATACTTTGCTTTTAATGCAATATAAAATCCAGAAACAAAATGATTTTCTGCACATACCAATATAGGCAAAGTACAAAGAGATAAGGTTGTTAAAATGCACTCCTGATAATGTGCTTTTCATGCAATATAAAATCGAGAAACAAAATGATTTTCTGCACATACCAATAAATGCAAAGTACAAAGAGATAAGGTTGTTAAAATGCATTCCTGATACTGTGCTTTTCGTGCAATGTAAAATCCAGAAACAAAATGATTTTCTGCACATACCAATATATGCAAAGTACAAAGAGATAAGGTTGTTAAAATGCACTTCTGATACTGTGCTATATAAATTGAAATGTGGATTACAAAACTAGGTAAGTGTGTTCAAACTTTATCAATATTTATTTCACCCACAGCTGAGGTGCTGATTTCCCCTCTGTCAGTGATCCTCCTCACTGTGATTCTCCGGCCTCTCAAACTGTGTAGTCTCTCACACAGTTTGGGGTGGGGGGTGGTGGGGGTCATCATTTCCTGCTGCTGTTGGCACAGTCTATTTAAAAACTCTGCTTTCTGCATGGAACCAATCTATTGACCTAATGGGTTCTGTTTATCTGTCAGTAAATTCTGTGGTATTACTGGAAATAAATACTCTGGGATGGCAGCCAGTATCAGCACAGTGCTCACATGGTATGGCGTCCAGAGGAATTTCTAAATAAAACTTCTAATTACTGTCTGTGCATATTTATATACTCTAATGCGGTCTCCTGATCTATCTAACTTCACCATCATCTAACACATTTTCCACTCAGCCAGTCACTCCCCTTTCTATCCTCTCTCAGTTTATCTCCTTTCACTTTCTTTCTCTCTGTTTATTTCTCTCACACATCATCTATCTACACACAATCTCTCTATCTCCGTTTGTTCAGTTGGAGAGCTTGTGACTCCTCGATGGGCTGAATGGCCTCCATCTGTGCTCTAATAATTCGGAGGTTCTCTGACCCATGATAAATACTTTACGTGCCTGCACAGACACGCTGGTCTAGTGACAAGTACAGTGCACAGTCAGCCATTCTGATTTCCTGGTATTTTCCGATGGGCAGCTACCTTGAAATGTCTGTCCAAACGAAATGGATGAAATGAAATTCAAGCAGTCGAGAGGACGTTGATGATTGTGTATTTCAATCAGGATTTAATGAAGGATGAGATTACATAATAGCATAAGCAATTAATGAAAATCAGGGCAACACAAGAAATGGCAGTTGAGAACATCATGTGCTTCCATGTAGGCTTGATGGTCTTACCGATAAATTATCAATCCAGAAAATCAGCTCCTGTTCTTTGGACCCAAGTTCGAATCCCGACACTGCAGACGGTGGAAATTCAGTTCAATATCCCTGGAATTATGAATCTACCTATGAGAATGAAATCATTGCCGATTTTCAGAAAAATCCATCTGGATCACTAATATCCTTCAATCACCTGGTCTGGCTGACATGCAATTCCAGACCCACAGAAATGTCATTGACTCTCAATCGCCCCCTGAAATGGTCTAGTGATTCATTCAGTTGTACCAATCGTTACAAAGTTTCAAAGAAATGAAACCGGCTGGACCACCTGGCATCAAACCCTGCACTGGAAAAATCAACATTAGAAACATCACTGTAGAACCTCCAAAGTCTTCCTTACTATCATCTAATGGGTAGTGCCAAAATTGGGACAACTGCCTTACAGACTATTCAAGCAACAGCCCGACATAGTCATACTCACGGAATCATACCTGACAGAAATAACCCAGACACCACCATCACCTCAAAGGCAGGACCTATCCAGCAGAGGGGGCAGCTCAGTGAGGTACAGTTGATAGGTTGTTGCTCTGGGAGTCCCCAAAATTGACTCCCGAGCCAATGAAGTCCCATGGCTTCTGATTAAACATGGACAACGATGTCTCTTACTGATTACCACATAACGTAGTTCCTCATATGAATCAGTGCTCCTCTATGTTAAACAACGCTTGGAGAAGGAACTGACTGTGGCAAGGGCACAAAGTGTATTCTGGCTGGGAGATTTCAATGTCGACCGCCAAGACTGGTTCAGCAGCAGTACTACTGATCAGGCTGGTCGGGTCCAAAAAGGACTTAGCTACTAGATTGGGTCTGCAGCAGATGGTGAGGGAAAGAACAAGAGGGAAAAAAATCATATATGACCTCATCTTTACCAATCTATCAACTGCGGATATATCTGTCCATAACAGTATCGGTAAAAGTCTCACGGTGACATTCAAAATAAACTCTTTTGTGTTATGTGGCACTATCACCATGCTAAATGGTACAGACTTCGAAGAGATCTAGCAACTCAAGACTGAGCGTCCATAAGACACAGTGGACCATCAATAGAACCAGAACTGTACTCAAGCACTATCTGTAATGTCACGGCCCAAAATATCCCCAACCCAGCCATTACCATCAAGCCAGAGGATCAACTCTGGTTCAATGGAGAGTGCAGGAGGGCATGCCAGGAGCAGAACCAGGAATACACAAAGATAAAATGTTAATCTGCTGAAGCTTCCAAACAGAAATACTTCCGTGCCAAATAACATAAACAGCAAGGGACAGACAGAACTGAGCTATCCCACAACGAATGCATCAGATTTAAGCTCTGCAGTCCTCTTAATCCGATCGTGGATGGTGTTAGACGATTAAACAACTCTGGAGTCTCCACAAATATTCCCATCCTCAATGATGGAAGAGCCGAGCACTTCAGTGCAAAAGGTAAGCTTTCGCAGAAATCTTCAGTCAGAAGTTTCGAGTGAATGGTCCATTTCGGCCTTCTCCCGTGGTCCCCATCATTACAGATAGCAGTCTTCAGCAAATTCGATTGACTGATGTCAAGAAACGATTGAAGGTACTGGATACTGCAAAGGCTATGGGCCCTGATAGCATGCTGACAATAGTCCTGAAGAGTTGTACTCCAGAACTTCCCGCTTCCCAAGGCAAGCTGTTCCAGTATTTATAAACCGACAATGGGGGGGAAAAAAACTGCTCAAGTATGTTCTGTACATAAAACGCAGGACAAATTCAACCCGGCCCAATACCGCCTCATCAATGTACTCTCCATCATCAGTAAAGTGATGGAATTGTCATCAATCGTGTTATCAAGCAGCACCTGCTCAGAAATAACCTGCACAGTGACGCCCCTTTTGGGTTTTGCCAGAGATACTCAGCTCCTGACCTAATCATAGCCTTGGTTCAAACATAGAAAAAGGAACTGAATTCCAGCCCTTGACATCAAGGCTGCATTCTTTCAAATGTGGCATCAAGGAACCCCAGCAAAAAGAGTATTGCGGGCCAACACTTGTTATTGGAGTCATAACTGACAGATAGGAAAACGGTCATTCTTGTTGGAGGTCAGTCATCTCAGTTCCAGAACATCTCTGCACTAGTCCCTCAGGATAATGTTAATGCAGGTTTGCTCCATGCACTGGAATGTTCATTTACAGACGTTTCATCACCATACTACGTAAAATCTTCAGTGGTCCTCCGGATGAAACCTAGGTCCAAACATCTTCAGTGGCTTCATCAATGACCTTCTCTCCATCATAAGGTCAGAATGGGGATAGTCGACGATGACTGCATAATGTTCAGCACCATTCGCAAATGCTCAGATACTGAAACAGTCCATGCCTAAAGGCAACAAGATCTGGAATATCTCCAGACTTGGGCTCACTAGTGGCAAGTATCATACGCATCACACAAATGCCAGACAATGACCATCACCAGTAAGAAACAATACAAACACTTGGTATTCAGCAGCATATTTGTCACTAAATTCCCTACCACACCACACCACCCTCATCATTACGCTTGGGGTTACCATTGACCAGAAATTCAACTGGACTCGCCACATAAATATAAGAGCAGATCAGAGGCTAGGAATACTGCGTGAGTAACTCACTTCCTGACTTCCCAAAGCATGTTCACCATCTACAAGGCACAAGTCAGGATAGAGATGGAATACTCCCCAGTTTCCTGAATGACTGCAGCCACAACGACACTAAAGAAGGTTGACACCATCCAGGACAAAACAGCCCATTTGATTGGCATCACATCCACAAGCATTCACTCCCTTCACTCCCAAAGATCAGTAGCAGCAGTGTGTACTATCTAGAAGATGCAGAAATTCTTCAGGGATCCTCAGACAGCACCTGCCAATCCCACGAACATTTCCATCTAGAATGACAAAGGCAGCAGGCTTTTGCGAACACCACCAACTTCAAACTCCCCTGCAAAACCAGTAAACATCCTGAGTTGGAAATATATCACAATTCTTTCACTGTTGCTGGGTCAAAACCCTGTAAGTCCCTCCCTCATATCATTGTGGGTCAATGCCATGCAGGTGGACATGCAGCGGTACAAGAAGGCAGCTCAGCACCACCTTCTCAAGGGGGCAACTTGGGATGGACAAGAAATGGTGGGCCCATCCAGCGATTCTCATATCCAAAAAAAATGTAACAAGTTCCAGTTGAGCACTTTGATGAGACAGGTTGTCTGATTTGAACATAAACAGGAAAGCAGTGTTTCTGATGATGAACATTTTAGACCTTTCTGTTATTAGAAAGGTGTTCAGTGTTCCATGACGTATTGTTGCTGAGCGCTGTGATAAATTGCACCTGTTTTATTAAATTCAACAATATTAGCATAGCAGGATCGATCCTTCAAAGATACCAGACTGAAAATGACAACCATCGTAGAGACAATGTACTCCTACCAGGTTAGACTCACAGATAGCAGCTTATATTCAACATATTACTGCGCTATTGGCTGGCAGTGAATTCTCCCACCGTCCATATTGTTGGGGTTACCATTGACCAGAAGGTGAAGTCAAATCAACGTACAGATACAAGGGTTACACGAGCAGGTCTGAGACTTTCAACTCTGCACTGAATAATAGATTGTATGACCATAAGGGCATGAGATATAGCAATAGATTTAGGCCATTCCGCCTATCTCTTCACTCTGAAACTGTGCCACTTTGTCATAGTCTCAGCTGACTCCCTTTATCAAGGTTGTGTGTCACATTCTCAGGAGTTCCTGATGAAGGGCTCTTGCCCGAAACATTGACCTTCATGCTCCTTGGATGCTGCCTGACCTGTTGTACTTTTCCAGCATGACTCTAACCTTGACATTCTCAGGATCTCCAGAAAAAATAGTATGATTTTACAGAACAAAAGTAGTTTCCCTTTCACAAAACCATGCCACTCTGGTCTTAGCTTTTCTAACTGCCCTGCAATTCCTTCATTACCAACAGGCTCTCGAAGATTCCCAGCAATAATGGTTAGGCAAAATGGTTCCTGCTTTCTGTCTCATTCGTTTCTTGAAGACAGTCGCCACATTGGAGGGTCTCCAGTTTCGCTGGAACACTCCTGTAATCCAGAGTGTTATGGAATATTTCACACAGTGCCGCTAGTCACTCTGTGACCACTTCTTTTAAAATTAACTATGAATTCGTGCTGACTTGCTATCCTTATTCTTATCTGTTAGTTTAAAACCGTGTTACTTTTGTTGCAGACAGTTCAGGAAATTCCCTCCTATTACCATTTTGTTTATACCATTTAAATGCTTACAGTATTTTCCCCATGAGGAACGATTTAAAATACTGGTGTAAGTTATTTGCCTGTTCCCTGTGGCCAGTTCCCTTGTTACACCCTCCATATGGCCTCAATGTACTTTCCTGACTGCACTTCTGCCTCAGCTCACAAACACATTTTTAAGCTTTTTTTTATACAGACGGAAAAGCTCGTGATGCTTGCTTTTATATTTCTTGCAAATTTATTACATCATATCTTTTCATACTTCTTCCTCGCTTTCTAGATTCATACGGTCATATTGTGCATATTTGGTCCAATTTGTCCATGCTGGCCAGATTTTCTAAACTAAACTAGTCTCATTTGCTTGCACTTGGCCCATATGCCTCTAAACGTTTCCCATTCATATGTTTCTCCAAATGTCTTTGAAATATTGTAGCTGCACTTGCATCTACGACTGCTCCTCCGGCAGCTCATTCCATAATTACATCACCCTCTGTAAATAAAGTTGCCCCTTTGTCCCTTTCAAGTTTTCCCTATTTTACTTTAAAGCTATGCATCTATGTTTGAACTCCCCGATCCTGCAGAAAAGACCTTGGCTATTCACCCGATCCATGCCTCCCATGACATTATAAACTTCGAGCATGTCACCCCTCAACCTCCTACACTCCATCTAATACTAACTTCGAGATAAAAAGTTTAACAATAAGCACTTCAAATTTCAAAGAATTATAAAGATAACAGGTAAAGAAAACAGCCCAAATTTCATACTGTCAGTTTTGCTCTATGTTACAAAACTAAGGCAGCATGAAACTCTTTCTGGTGCCAATAAGAGGTCAAGCTACTGAATTCCTTATTGTGAAGGAGGTGATGATCGAGAGAGTGAAAACCTATCTCTTGATAGATCAATAGAATACCACATGGTCAACATTCTCTCTCTTGTTCTCTCTGTGACCTTGTGTGGTTGTGTTTTCTTTACCTTACACTCAGTTGGAGAGAACCCCTTTCCCCCATTCACATCTTAATTTAAACCCATTTTGCATCATCTTCTCGTTCACAACTGCTAATAGCCCGTTTATCTTATGCCATGCCCTCTTTTCCAAGTCATGCATCCCCCAACTCCGGCAAGGGATTAAAAAGCCCAGTTTCCAACCTTTTTCAGTTCTGAACAAGTCACACGGACTTGTAAGGCTAACTCTGTTTCTCTGTCTCTGCAGATGCTGCCAGACCTGCTGAGTTTCTCCAGAAACGAATAGGCACAGCACAAATTTTCAATTAAAGAAATAGCGAAGGATACTGGAACTAAAATCACAATAATTGCTGGAGAAACTGAGAGCTTCGTAAAAGGGTCACTGGACCCAAAAGACTAACTCTACATTCACTACAAAAGACGCCCGCAGACCTGCTTTGTTTCTTCAGCAATTTTTGAACAAGTTCCAATTTGTGAAAGCTTCTCAAACGCCCTGTCCAAAACGGAGCGTCGTACCCTGGGAACTGAACGATAATGCAAAGTGCACACATTCATTGGCTCTGAAACTGCATATGGCTGGCATCACTGACACCACAGAGCTCTTCATCGTGGTCAGGAAGAAAACCAGAGAGAAACACATTCAATTCAACCGCAGAAGATGACATTAAGATAAAGGAGAAGATTCAGATGAAAAGTTTAAAGGTTTGAGTAATGTAACAAATTGGAAACATGACATCAAGGAGAGACCCTCAGCAGAATGAGAGTAGGAAAATGGAAGTATTTCCGCATCAGAAACCAGGTGATGTCACTGAGTTCACGTCTGATGGTTGAATGGGTCTCTATGTGAACTGGGGGACAGTCAGTAGAATTGAATTGCAGATATTGCAGCTCAAACTGGGCTATCACGTGATGCTGTAGACAACAGTAGCAAGAGAAGCAGGATTGTATTCAAACATAATCTGTATCATTTTCCCTAGGATATTCCATCAGTCTATCATTACCACCAAGCCGAGTGATGGTTCAGTGATGTGTGTAGGTGAACATGCCAAGGTCAGGACCATGTGTACCTAAAGCGGATGACAAACCATTAAAGCTACTGCACTTGAATGGTTTCATTCCAAACAGCAGAACTAACATCTGATAGAGAGAACGAAATGATCCCAAGACCAACATATCAGATCTAAGCTCTGCAGTCCTGCCACATCCAGACATAAATGTCGGTGTACGACGAAACAACTTACTGGAGGAAAGGACTCCCGAAATATCCCCATTTTAAGTAATGTAACAGCCCTGCACATTAATGAAAAAGATAAGGATAGCGTATCTGCACCATCCTCAGCCAGAGGTGTTGAATCGATGATCCACGTCACCCTCGTCATGATGCCACAGAATCACAGATGCCAGTCTTCAACGAATTCGATTCGCTGCACTTGAAATGAAGAAACAGTTGGACACGTAGATACGACAAAGGCAATGGGCCCTGACACCATTCCCACAATGGTACTGAAGACTTGTGCTGCATAACAAGCCGTGTCCCCGGGGAAGCTTTTCCATTCCAGCTCCAACTCTGACAACTCCCTGGCAATGTGGAAAATTACTCACACTATGTCCCGTCCCCTAATAGATTAATAATTACATTCTGAACATTTAACACTCCCTCAGTGCCTTCACGATAATCACATTGGTGGATGTTCATTTTGACAGAGCTGTCACGTAGTACAGAAATAACCCGCTCAGTGTGGTTCCCGCTAGGTTCCTATGTGGATATAGTGCTGTTGTGGAAATGTCACTGGATTACTAACCCAATACAGGATAATGCTCTGGCAGCTGCTGGAAGTTAAAACAATTAATAAAATATCGTGATCTAGAATCTGGTGATGGCAACTGTGACCTTGCATCCAATGTTGATTGTAAACATCGATCTCCTTCCCCAACGTACTTTCAGGAAGTCAATGTCCCGTGCTTTCCTGGTCTGGCCTGAAAATAACTCCAGGCACAGAGCCATGTGATAAAGTCTTCAATGGTCCCTGAGACGGCCCAGCAAGACACTCAATTGTATCACACTGCTCCAAAGTCTTAAAGGATTAAACCAGACAGAATACCCGGCACCAGCCTCGATATCAGAAAAGGGAAAGGGAATCACAGTCTTGTTGACCCTGCAGAGTCCTCCTTCCTAACATCTGAGAACTTGTGACAACATTTACAGAGCATTCCCACAGGCTGCACGGAAACATCGGGAAAGGAGTCGGCCATTCAACACATTGAGCCTTCCCCATTCTAGTTCATTGAGAAAATCTCCTCGATGCAGTTTTCCCGACATAGTGTTCATATCCATTAATATGTTTAAGCATTGTGAAATATAAAATAAGAACTGTTGTAGTCCCTTCAGTCCATCAATCTTGCTCCTCGATTCAATATACAAGTAGTTCTCTGATAATGCGGGTTTATTAAACGTGATTTGACTGCAGTGCGATTCGTGAATTGTGGATCTTTTTTCTATAAAGTGAGCTCCCGCTCACTGTGACGCGACTCCTTGCCAGGCACCAGCTGAACAACAAAACCCAAATTCAGGATCCTCTGTCTGCAAAATGCACCCTCTGATTGTTCAGCTAAAACAGGAATGCAATCC
This sequence comes from Chiloscyllium plagiosum, assembly GCF_037043375.1. Lineage (NCBI taxonomy): Eukaryota > Metazoa > Chordata > Chondrichthyes > Orectolobiformes > Hemiscylliidae > Chiloscyllium > Chiloscyllium plagiosum. Next base: position 99,256,592 of record NW_028270159.1, on the reverse strand, counting down.
GCTCTGCAAAGCCTTGAACCTGAGCCTGAAATAGGGAAGTGTTCTCTCCAATTAAAAGGAACTTTATTTCAAACCGGGGTAGAATCTTGAGGAGAAATGGAATTCCATGTTGGCATCACGTGGTCAGTCAGCCCTGCGCGCTTTGTGGTGAAGAGTTTGGTGAAAGTTAGCCAGTGACTGTATTGTGAAAGTGTTGCATTTATAGCACTATTTCATTACCATATACGATTTAAAGGTTTAATTAAACTGTGCTAGTGTGTGTGTTAGACGAACTTAAATTTTGGTTTTTACAGGTATTTTGCGGTTCGCCCATTATTCTCTTTTCCATAGACCACATCGTTAATATTGCATGATTTTCTGCAACACAGTGATGCACAGGAACACAGCTGCCACGTTATTGGAGAGCAACCTGCAATGATATCTGATCCTCTATCTTCATACCATACCCTGCTCTCTCCCTATCCCTTTAGTTTCGAGAAATCCATTTTTATATTCCGTGACTTGGTTTCAACAGTCTGATCTGGGAGATAATTCCCCAGGTTCACCAGTCTCTGAGTCCAGACATTTATTCTCATCTCAATACAGAGTGGTCTGTCTGTACCTAATACTGTGGCCCCTTGTTTTGATGTCCCAGCCAGGGGAATTGTCACCCCGCTTCCAATCTGTCTTGTCCTGACAGAGCTTTATATATTTCACTAATATCTTCACTCATTTTCCTAAAACCCATGGAATTAAGGCCCAGCCGTCCCAGATTCTGCTCCCACAACAGCGATCAGTCTGATCATCTTCGCTGCTCTCCCTCAATGTCAGGTTTGTCCTTTGTTAGGTAAGGAGACCAAAACTGTACATAATACTGCATAGTGTTCGAGGTGAGGTCTCACCAACGCCCTGTACAGCTGCACTAAAACACCCTTACTCCTGCATTCAAATCCCCCTGAAATGAAGGTGAATACACGATTTATCTGCCTATCTGCTTTCTGCACCTGCAATATTGCTTTCAGTGACTGGTGTACAGGGAGATCCAGATCCTTTTTCAATGTTACAGCTCCCTACTTGTTGGGTCTGTGTACACTGGTCAGCGTGCCAATGCCATTACTAGTATTGTCTTCATGATTCAGATCTCATTGCCCTACACTGACCTCAGAGGGATGCACAGAAGAAACAAAAAAGCAGCTTAAGTTCCTTTATAGATCAACATTTTTCAACCAATCCCTTTTCAAATGATAGGCTCCAGTTCTGTTTTTCCCATCAAAGGTCACAATATCATATATCTCACGCCTCCCCTCCCCATTGCTCCTCATGTGCCACGTATTTGCCCAGACACTCCACTTGTCTCAATCACCTTGAAGCATTTTGACATCCTGCTCACCCACTTACAATCTGATACTGTTTACTGCCATCTGCAAACTTGAAAATATTGCATTTTATCCACTCAATCATATATATGATGTGTGTTGGGAATAGCTGGGGCCCAAACCCCAACCCTTGTTATATCCTCCAAGCCTTCCATTCAAAAAAAATACATTGTTTTATTTCTACTCACTGCTTCCTGCCAGCTCTCACATTCTAAAGCCATATTAGTCCCAGACCCATAGGATTTGAATTTCCATAATAGGATTTACCAAAAATCTTTCTGAAAATGCACATATTTCATTGATTGCTTCTCCATAATTATGCTAAAGGCACTTCCTTAAATATGATTCCCATTTGATCATTCTCTGTTGACTTTTTCTGTGTTCATTACTTTCAGTTCCAATACTTCCTCTAAAACTGTTTAGTTGCTAATTTCATTTTATTCCCTTTTTCTAAACAGACTAATGTTGACTAGTTTTGAAAGGAAGTTTTCTTTTTGTTTCGTTTTCTTATGTGAAGACATACCTGAAATATTTGGTCCACAGTTCTGCCTTTTCCCAGTCCTCAATTCTCTGGTATCAGACTGTAAGAAAGCTGCACCTTTTTTCCCGTAATTTTGCCATTGACATACTTTCAGAAGATATTATAAGTTCAATCTTAAAACCCTTGTTAATATACTCTTCAGAAACCGATCAATTCCTACCTTAAGCTACTCAATGATTGACCTTCCACAGCCATACAAACACAGAAGCACAGACTTTGTCCCATCAACAATACAGCACGGTCTAAATTAGCCCCACTTTCCGACACAAAACTGTAGCCGTGAATCTTATGGCATTTCAAGTTCACAACCGTGTATTTTCTCATGGTTGTGAAGTTACTATGACAATTCTTCTCTCAGGAAGTGCATTCCCGACCCCAGCACCCTCTGAGTGAAAAACAATCCTCCATTCCTCTCCACATCTCAAATCCTTCACTTTAAAATGTGTTCCATTGTTCTTGGCCCTTTGACTAAAAGGAACAGCTGCTATCTATCCATCCTGCCCATGTCCCTCGGAATCCTATCCTTCTGAATCACGGCCCCCCCCCCCCAGCCTTCTCTGCTCCAAACTAAACAGTCCGAGCTTATCCAGCCTCTCTCCACAGCTTATATGCTCCATCTCAGCGAACATCCTGGTGAATCTCCTCTGAGCCCTCTCCACTACAATCACATTCTTCCTGTAATGTGGCTCACAGAACTACAATCAGTATTCAATCTTGGCAAAAGCAAACTTCCGCATAGCTCTTATAATCTATGCCTTGATGAATAAAGGCTATGTCTACGGTCCCCTATGCTTTCTCAAATTGTGCATTAACCAGTTTAGTCACATTCAGGGATTTGTGGAGAAGCACCCTCTGAGCTTCCTCGTGTGCTGCCATTCATTGAGTTCTCCCCTGTCCAGTTCCTTCTTCCAAAGTGCATCATTTCATATTCATCAGGGTTACATTCCATCTGCCATTGATCCACCCATCTGACCATTCTATCTGTATCTTCCTGTAACATAAGACCTTCCTCCTCACTGCCAACCACCTGGCCAATCTTTGTATCAAACACAAACTTAGTTGTCACACTACCGCCACCCCCGTCTATATTCACAGCTGCATCATTTATGAATACCACAAAAAATCAGGTTAAAGATGACACGACACTAGGTTATAGTCCAACAGGTTTATTCGGAGGCACTAGCTTCGAAGAGCTGCTTCTTCATCAGGTGGTTGAGCGCTTTGAAATCTCGTGCCTCTGAATAAACCTGCTGGACTATCACCTGGTGTTATGTGATTTTTAACTTTGTCCAACCCAGGCCAACACCAACACCTCCGTATCACAAATAATAAGGGACACAATACTGATCCCTGTGATACACATTGGACACCGGTCTCCAGACACACGAACAGCCTTCAACCACTACCCTCTGTCTCCTAACAGTAAGGTGATTTGGATGCAACTTGGCAAGTCAAAAATGACTCTGACCTGTTCCTTTGTTATTCTTTTCCGCTTGACACACTTGCAGAATATCTGGGGATTCTCCCTAATCTTGCCCTACCAGCAGGTTTCTATGCCCCTGTTTTAGGCAGTTCTCATCAAGTGAAGAATTTCCTCATTATTGCTGTCTTAAATGGTCTGTCCCTGAAACTGCAATTATTTGCCTTGAATGTGGAACTGACAGCCAGGGAAACGTCCTGTTTATTTCCAACTTGGCATATGTTTTGTGAAGTTTCGAAGTTTCATTGTGACCCTCCTCTCATTCTTTCAAACTCTAAAGAACACAGGCCGAGTTTCCTCATCAGGCAATCTCGCCATCTGAGGGATTAATCTGGACAATGTCCATTGCACGTTTTTGTGGTCAGTATATTCTTTCTCAGATTGGGCCACCAACACTTTACACAATGGATGTAGGTTTGCTCGCTACATTTCCAGACGTTTCGTTATCTTACTCGGTAAAATCTTCAGTGGACCTCATGCGAACGAATGTTTAAAATTCCTGCTTTCCATTTATATGTTTGGATTCCTTAGTGTTGGTGATGCTATTTCCTGTGGCGAATTCACTTCCTGTTCCTGTTCTCAGAGGGCGGTTGATGGGGTCTAAAATCTAATCGCACATCGAGTTAGACATCTGTAAGAAATACGTATGGATTTTCTCCATTGTTGCTGTTAATTCCTAAATATCCAATATCACATGCTGTATAATAGATTCCAACAGTTTCCAACTTTCAGATGTCAAGTTAATTGTTCGGCAGTTCTCCAAACTATGTCCTCTTCCCTTTATAGATGCTTGGATTCCTTCCATTAATCTATAGTGCTTGGACAACGTTTGCTAACTTCCATTTATCCACAATGGCTTCCAGCCTCTGCAGAATGCACAGGAAAATGAAACACAGTCATCGACAGTGCAATTAATATTTCTATTGCCAATTTATGTCAGACATTTTAATATGAAGTACATTAGGTTTGTCAGACTGAGCAATGCTCAATCCAGTTACATTCTCAAATACCACCTTGTTACTGATATAAGTTGACTTTATGTCTTCAGTTCCACAAGCCCTACATGATCACTTGGTATTACTGGGTGATTTTGTGGATCTTCCTCCATGAAGACAGATGCATCATAACTGGTTATTTTCTTGGCCATTTTCCTGTCCTTCACAATAAACTCTCTCCTCTCCCGATTACTAATTTCCATATTTGACCTTGCTTTTACTTTGTTTCCTTTGAAATACAGATTATAGATTTATGCAGTGTTTTTTTCTTGTTTATTAGCATTCATGTTCTATTTTTGATTTCCTTATAAATTTCATGGCCCTTGTTTCTGGATCGTGAATTTCTGAGAATTCTCAGGTTTCCACAATGACTGAAATTCTTCCGAAGCCACTTCCTATGATTAACACGTTTTCTAATTTGTTATGTTAAACAACATTGTGTTATATTAAACAACATTTCCTTTTCTTTGGTGTTTATACCCAAAATAAATAGACATATTATTCAGACTTAGCATTATTTCTATAAATCTCCTGGTCTTGCCCAGATATATTCAGGAACACTACAGGAGGACAGAAAAGGAATTGCGGGAGCGCTGGCTGATATTGTTGCATCATCGCTGGCCAACAGGTGAGGTCCCGGAAGACTGGAGGGTTGCGAATGCTGTGCCCTTACTCGAGAAGAGCTACAAAGAAAAACTTGGGAACTATGGACCACTAAACCTAAAATCTGTAGTAGGTAACTTACTTGAAAAGGTTCTGAGAGATAAGATATACGTGCATGAGGAAAGAGAGGGTGTGATTCGGAGCAAGATTAGAGTGGTGCTAGAAAAGGACAGCAGAGCAAGCAGCATCCGAGGAACAGGAAAATCAACGTTTCGGGAAAAAGTCTATCATCAAAGTCAGCACGGCTTTGTGCATCGGACACCATAGCTCACAAATGTGTTCGAATTCTTTGACGAAGTGACCAGCAACGTTGAGGAGGTCATGGTGGTATGCGTAGTCTATATGGATTCAAGTAAGGCCTTTAAAAAGCTTCCACATGGTGCGCTGCTCTGGAAGGTTAGATCGCATGAAATTGAGGAGGACCTGCCAAATTGGATACAAAATTGGCTTGATGGTAGGAAGCAAAGAGTAATAGTGGAAGGATGTTTGTCAGATTGGAGGCCTGGGATTAATGGGATGCATCAGGGCGATGCTGGCACCACTCTGTATCACATATCTCTATAATTTAGATGAGAATGTACGTGCATGATTTGTAAGTTTGAAGGTGACAATAAAATAGGCGGTTACATGGAGAATGACAAAGGTTATCAGAAATTTCAGAACTTACAGCAGTACCTTGGGGAAGTGGGCCGAGAAATGGTAAATGGATTTTAATGCAGATCAGTGTAAGTTCTTGCATTTTAGAAACTCAAGTCAATATCGGAATTTTATGGTGAATGGCTGGGTCTTAAGGAATATAGTGGAACAGAGGGACCTTGGAATTCAGGTACATGCTTCTCTGAAAGTTGATTCAGAGGTAGACAGGGCGTTGAAGAAGACTTTTGTCACACTGGCATTCATCAGTCAGGGCACTAAGTAGCGAATTTTGGGAGCTATGCTGCAGAATACGTGGCACTGATGAGGCCATACATATAGCGTTATGTTCAGTTTTGTTAACTTTGCCATAGGAATGATGTTATTAAACTAGAATGAGTGCAGAAAAAATTTACAAGGATGTTACCAAGGACTCAAGGCTCAGAGTTATAGGGAGAGGTTGGAAAAGCTAGGACTTTTTACTTTTGCGTGTATGAGACTGGGGAGAGGATCTTATTGAAGGGTATAAGATTATAACAGGCATGGATAGAGTGAATGCGCTCAGCCTTTACTTCCTAGGATTGGACAATCACGGACGAGAGGGCATCAGTTTAAGGTCAGAGGGGAAGAATAAAAGGGAACCTGAGGAGCAACGTTTTTACACACAGGGTGATACGCATATGGAATGAGCTGCCAGCAGAAGTCGTTCAGGTGGGTAGATTCACAACATTTAGAATGAATTTTGACAAATACAGGATAGGAAAGAATTAGAAGGATACGGGGCAGTGGCTGGGAAATGGGGTTAGTGTGAATTGACATTTTGGTCGGAATGGATCAGTTTGAGCCGAAGGGCCTATAGGACCCTATGACTCTAACAACCATTGCTTATCTCCCACTGAATGTTATTTTGTAATTTCCCAATTCACTGGAACAAACTTGACCCTCTCGGCTCCATGCTTCCATCATGTTTGACTAAAATGTACAAACATTCTATATTGTATGCAGACGCCGTGTAAAATACAACATATTAATGTCACTACTCCTCCAAAGCTGCTTCAGAACAAGGACATTGATTAGTCCTCCTGACCACACAACATCAAATCTGGAAAAAACTTGATCTCTAGTTTGGTTCAATACATACTCTTCAACCCACCTGATATATATTTAGGGAATTTATTTTTCACAGCCTGAACAGTCACTTAGTTAACGCAGTTAAGATGCAACTTGAGACCATCCAATAAGACTGCAGTATCTATGATATTTTCATGTCTAATTTTCAGAGCATATGACGCTCAGAATTTCTGCGACAGTTTTAGTTTCGAAAGATAATACACCAAAGTTTGCTTCTTCTTGTTATTTGTAAGCTCCCTTTAAACTGAATCTGAGGGACATGGTCTGTGGCGTTACTGGTGATAGACTTGGACAAGACATTCCGGAATGGTCACCATGACGCTGTGATACAGGACAAGCGTCAATAACCTTATCCGCTCTGTCATGATAAGGCTCAGCATATTCTATCTGCTTCTTCACACTCCCTGAGTCCCTGTTATAGCACGAACCCCCGAACAAGGCTCACACTCTTTTTCCAAATAAGGCTCAGGCATTTCGAAACTCACTATTGAATTCAGCAACTTTCTTCCTCACTTTCTCTGTCAACTACACACTACCCCCCACACTAATAATACTAAATTGATTTACAACTGTCGACTGACTCATTCCGAACACCTCACCATTCCCCCCAGCCCCACATCCACCAGCACTAACAGCAAGGTCACCCATTTCCACACTCCCTCCCTCTCTCCCTTTCTCCTGTTCCAGGAGAAACTGTCTGGAATGGGACAGAAAGCGCCAAGCCGGGTGGTGTTGTGCCTGATATCTGTTCCCTTACACCCCTTTCTCCCCCACCATGTGGGGAGGAAGCTGGCATGAGCCGGACAGAAGCAAGATGGCTCATGTGGAGCTTCGGAAATATCCACTTCCCATCAACTGAGTAAAGAGTAACATTCAGTTCTCACTTTAAACCCACTGTCAGTTCCAACGTCAGTCCATTCACTCCCAAACAAAAACCGATCCCTCACTGCACAGAGATGCAGACACTGAAATGCACAGACGTATTGGTAAACACCCAACATACTAACATGCACAACACGTATAAGGAGATAGGCATACACACTCATTGCAACACACAAATACATATACAGTTGTACACAAATAGACACACACACAGATAGAAGCACAGAGGCTGATACATAGGTACACAGATGTAGACACACAAATACACAGAAAACAAGCACATGGACACACACATACGGACACACACGCACAAACACACACACACACACATATATATATATACATACACACAGAGATACAAGCACTCGTGTCATTAAGACACAAATCGGCAGTTTTTTGGTTTATAAAGGGATCAAGGATTCTCGGGAGAAGGCAGGAGAATGAGTTTGGGGTACATACAAGAAATTATTGAATGGCATATCAGACTCGATGGGCCGAATGGCCTCATTCTGCTCCTTTTTTCATGCTCATGTGGTCTTATGCTATCAAGTATTCACTTTCCGAGATTGCTGCAGAGGCTGGGTTTGATGCATATTTGACTGGAAAGAGTCAGTGCGAACGTGGGACAGTTTTGGAGGGCAGAATGGTTTATGGTTATTCATAATTATTGTATCCTTAAGTATGAAAAGAGGTGGTGATTTGATGTGAGGTTAGCACAGTTTTAATGTCATGGGTCCGACAATGAAGTAAAGATGACCCTTTCCATTTAGTGCTGGGCGGTCTGTGGTATCCTCATCCTCAGGGATTAGGGAAGACTCTGTTATTGAGGATATTCTAGACTGAGCTCAACTGACCTTTGCTGGACAGGAGAGTCAATGTTTATCGGGAACAGACAGGAGAGGGATGATCAGAGACAATTGGACCAGCAATGATCATTCTGAATGTGTGTTCCCTCAATCAACCACTCGAAGCTGTTACAGAGGTATACTGCTGTCCCTCCCCAATGTGTTTTTCCCTCATCCGTCTCACGGTGCCATTACAGAGATATACTGCTGCTCCGAACCCATGTGTTGTTCCTTCAATCCACCCCTCGATGCTGTTACAGGGTCGGGGACCACCCCAATCCGTCAGACAGGATCGTTACAATGAGACAGGAAGAGACCATTCTGCCCCTCTAAGAAATTACACAGGAATATAGAATGAAGTAATTCAGGTCGTTGATTACATTACACAGCCCAGGACGAGGCCATTCAACCCGCAAGAGCGGCTACACAGGAACAGGAAATATGTCGCTAGCAGGAAATAGAGAGTAGAGAGAAATGTTTACTTTTGGGCTGCAAAGCTCTAACTGATGGAGTGCCTCAGAGATCACTGTGGGGTCATCAATGACCAATAATCTGTATCAATGATCTGGAGGAAGGGGAGGGAATGGAGTGGAGCTCAATTAGCTCGTACACCAAGATGGTCATTCATTGCGTCGTCAAATTGAGATACTGAGTCTGAAATATGATTATAGACAGGGAAGGTTAGTGCGCAAACCTTCAGTAGAAATAACATAAGGTAAATTGTCTATTTTGGCATGAACGATAAAATAATGGAAATCAATTTAAATGGAGAGAGATTGCAGAACTCTGTGATACAGGCGGTTTCCATGTTCCTGGGACAGGAATCATGTGAAATCAGTCTGCAGATGCAGCAAATGATTTGGAAGGTAAGTGGAATGATACTGTTTTTGACAAACGCTTCAGGTTTAATTGCAGGAATGTTTTACTGCATCTGTACAGGGCATTGCTGAGACCACATCTGATTCACTGTATGCAGTTTTGATCCACTAACACTAAAATAAAAGGATATAATTATTTTTGAAATTTTCAAAGAGGTTTACTTTTCTCATTCCTGGGATGCCGGCCTTTGGTTATGGGGGATAATCCGTTCCGATCTTAGCCTAGAAATAGTATTGAACCACCATGATTTTCAGAAAAGTGCATCAGCTGGATGCATATTATCTCTTGTCAGGGAGACTAAAGCTAGAGAATAAATTTGAAGAAAAAGATGCATTGATATTAACACACATACTATGAAGACACCTACCAATATTTACAAATTACACAGACACGTGTATGTCATCAAATTATAAAATGGGGACATCTTTTGAGATTGAATGGAATTGTGTACAACAAGAGCAATGATGCCCCTGCATATAATCCATAATCAGGGTTTCCACAGAATGTTCCAGGAGAGCACACATGGTCCAGTTTGGTTTTCAGTTGACATTATTGTATGTTTCAACACAGAGAGGGAGAAACTTGTTCCCTGCCTGAGAAGCAACAGCCGATTGATCCCTTTCTCTTACTTTGTTCCACCAGATAGCAAAGTGTCAGTCAATAAAATCCCCGAGTTATCTTTGCCACTTGTGATGGATTCCTGGTGAGGATTCATTGGAAACTCTCATATGCCCGAAACAAAGGGAATTCGTCCAAATCCAACTGTTCCAGAAAGAAATCCACAACCAGTAGCTTATTTGAACAGAATAACCTCAAAGGCAGAATAACATTTGGAGCACTCTGTCATTTTACCATTTGATATGAGTTCAACGTTCTGTGTCTTACATTTTTTTTTCTAGAAAATGACCTACTCTGAGACAGATATCATTGGCCACATCATTAAACTGGTTACATTTAAGACTGGTGTCACCAGTGGAGGAGTGGGACGGAAAAAGAAACAGTGACCCTCCAACATTGGCTGGAACACAAATGAGAATTTTTCAAAGGGCTGTCCAAGCGGAAATTCCCTCCCCAGAAGTTTGTGGTGCCTGGATGTTTACATTTATTCAAACTTGTATTTATTGACATTTGACGGAAAAGTGAATGTAGAAAATGGAATACAGACAGAAAAGTGCTGGGGAGACCACAATAACATGACCCATAATCTTTGAGCATGGTGGAGTGGTTGTCTAATGGCACACTCCAACTGCTCAGTCTTATGTATCTATGTTCCATCCAACCACTCACAGCTCCTGCAAGGAGCAGTTGGAGGCCACTTGCTCCAAATACCTGATCCACAGTAACACAGCATCTCATTCAGTCCCTCAAGACTGTCACACACACGCGGTTTAGTGTGGGTTGGAAATTGCTATTTGGAAATCCAGGCTGGGTTCGAAAGACGCCTCTGGTCTCTTTGCAGAGTGTCTCCTCTCTGCAACTTGTGCTTTATTTTTGGTCATAATACAGGCCCAGATTCACTGTGAGTACAACCCTCATATCTCATCCAGAGATGACTCACAAAATACTTAGCTCTGTCTGATTCCAACATTCAATAACAGAACGCTCAGGAAAATTACTTTGTAATTACAGAATATGAGGGCGTAAGGAACCGGATCAGCTAAGTCGGACGATCAAGCCATTGTCTACCATCATGGCTGATCTATTCTTGGCATTAACTCCTTTTCAATGCCCAATTCTTCACATCCCTTAGCGTCTGAAAGGTCAAAAATCCATCTACCTCCTCCTTAAATACTTTCAGTGATGTAGCTCCCATAACTCGCTAGCCCAGACAATTCCTGGCATTGATTACCCGCTGTGAGAGGAAAACATTCCCTACACATACATCGTTAACTAATTGATATGAACGAGAGGTGAACACAGGGGCTCAGCAAACAGTGAATGGCTTTGATATCAAGTGAGTATTTGACTGAGGATGGCATCAGGACCACCCACTTATTTGAGCTGAATGGAAATCAGGTGTAACCTCCCACTTGTCTGAGTCTTTCTGAGCACAAAGAAAGATGCTTGTGATCGGTGGCCAACAGCCCTAACAGTGCCGCGATATCTCTGCAGGACATCCTCAGGTTAGCCTCCTCAGCACAAACATCTTCAACTGCTATATCAGTATCTTTCCCCATCATAAGATCTGAAGTAGGGATGATGACTGAAGATCACTCAATATTCAGAGATTTTGTGCCCCCTCAGCTCCTGAACCATCCTGTGTCCATGTGCACCAAAACCTGGGCAGCATTCAGTTTGTGCTGTTAAAGTGTCGGTAACATTCATGTAACAGCGCTGCCGGACATGCACATTTCCACAGTTAATAGAGGAGCTCAATCAGCATCTCAGGCTGGTTGCACACTGATATGTGGAAGCCATTGAGCCCATGGAAACTATTGAACAAGAAGAGGGACATTCAATCCACCTGCCTATTCCACAGGAAGAGAAGGGGTCTGGTCACTACATCGAGCTGTTAAACAGGAACAGGCAGAGCCCAATCAGACCCTTAAACCTGTTCCATGAGACAAGGAAGAGGCTATTCAGCCCCACGAGATAGTTATACAGAAACAGGAGGGCGTCATTGATACAGTAACATGACAAACCAATGAAACCGAGACTTCATTGATAGGGGGCTCCATGGTGTTAATCATGGTTCCATTCTTTGCAGAACGTGTGCTCCCTTAACATGGTTTGCTGGCAGTGATAAGGGAAACCAATATTTTGTGTAAAGTCTCAAGGAGGCATCTTCTATCTCCGAGAAGAACTCCCATGTGCTCTAAGTAGGTCAGAAGCTGCTGGGAAAAGTTAACTCTTTTATAATGAAGGTACTGTTGCTGCTGTCGGGATTATGGCTAGCATGATGTTCATTGCAGGTTCACGCACCAATTGAGCTGTATTAACGTTGGGTGAGTTTTTTTTTCCAAAAGCCTGAACCTCTCTCTCTCTCTGAATCGAAATAGGGAGTGATGGTAGTTGGGTGGAACGTTCTCAGAGGCTCATAAACTATTGAGAATCATGTAAACCGAGTGAAATAAAAAGCCATGGAATTTAACACCATAACAGTGTCTGTTTAGAACATCATAAGTGATTATACATCCCCCTTAATGTTCAATGCAATCATCTTATTCTCTCACTGAGCTTCACTCACTGTTCATGTTGCCATCATCCCAGGGATGAGTTAGGTGAGACTTGAGAGAAAGTCTATCCACAGTATCAAAATATTGCCTCAACACACTCAGGGATGATCACAATAATCCTTTTCTCTCACTTAGACAACGCCGTTTCCTTCCTGTGTTATGAAACGCCATTAATTCTCTATGCACTACGACTGACATGGAAGTTATAAGTTCCTTATATCTGTACGTCAGCATCAATAAAGCCAGCACCAGAGTTGCCTATGGAGATGTGCATCACACTCGGGGAGAATTTCAATGAGATCGAATACACCTAAAAGATGTAATGATCACCTACCTGAATAGAAATGAGCTGTACAAATGCGGGAAACAGGTAGAGGAAGGGAGCTATCTTTACTTTTGTTCTTCTCTCACAATATGTATGCAGCCCTGGTCAGGGCTGCATGTTACGCCAATCTTAAACTGAATGGCTTGTTCAGTTGTTCCACAGGACAGTAAAGAGTAAAATACATTGCTAGGGGTTTGTAGTGTTACAATTCAGGATAAATTATCCTGCATAATTAAAACCAGCAACACAGAAAAAATTATCCAATGCAGTAATGTGTGATAGTTCTAGAGTCTAAGAACATTTAAATTAAAAATTATCAATTTTATTTCTTAAAGTATTCCAGAGAATAATAATCGAACGAATATTTACAACTTCTTCCTCTAACCTAACTTTGACCTTTCCCCCTCCTCAATACGAGTCCGATAAGACTCCTAATTATGATTTAAAAAATAAAACTTCTTATCTCAAAACCAGGAAGCTTTCGGTTCTTCTCCATAGTCCTGTCGTCTTTTCTTCGGGGGAATTCTACTTCACTAGTTACTAATCAATGAATAGACTTTTAAAGGAGCTATTTTTCAGGCAGTCTTTGCTTGCTGGTAGCTTGGCAGCTCTGCTCTCACATATTCAATTTTCCACGGTCTTGTACCTCCAAACTATTGGCTTTTAAGATGATCAATATATTACATTCAAACTTGATTGGAGGTGGATCATTTGGGGTATAAATTTAAACTGTTTGGCTGAATTTGTTTTTGTCTCAAGACAATGAGCTAATCCAGTTGTTCGACCAAATGTTAAATTATATCTATTTTTCAGAAGACTTGGTGCTGTCACGTGGTTTAAAGGTGCAGTACACCCACATCTTCATCACTGAAGTCACACGGAAACCTGACTAGGGGAGGTTGACGCATTGACTTACCTAAAGGACTTCAGGCAAGCAGATGGGTTTTTATAACAAATGATAATGGTTGATTTTAAATTCCACCACTTTCCTTCATGAGATATCAACAGACTATTATTCTGTGGCTCTAGATTATGAGTCAATGACTTGACTACCATAAACTGTCTTCCTGTACGTGCAGGGAACAAGTCAAACATCCTCAAGAGCAATTATTTAGTGACGGGCATGTGATTAGAAGGCACTTGAAACTGTTGCATTAAGATTGAAAAAAGGCAAAAATCATGGTTCATTCAGAAGTTGCAGTGAGCCTGCAGACGAGACTGAGATATCATGATGGTGGTTTTGGACAGGATTGGTGAGTGGGGAGGACATGGAGATGTAAATCCGTGAAGGACAAAATGGATTATGGAGTTTGAGAACATTCTGTGTCCTTCTCGCATATCAGTGAGTAACTATAAATAGTAGTTTGATAGTTATAATTTGTAAGGAAAGATTTTTTTTTGTTTGGAACTGAAGACATTGACTTGCACTTTCCAAAATGTGTATATCATAGCAGAAATTGAGTTCAACCCGGTTTAGTAGACAAATATAATGACTTACCAGGAACACCAACTATCGCAAGGATGGGATAGTAACCACCTTGAATAATCCAAAGGATATCCTGGATCCGTGATGCTAATGACATCCAAGGCTGAGAAAGCCAGTAAAGACCCGAGGATAAACTTCTGTCCATTGTTGGAACATTCCAGTCTAATGTTCTCAGATTCTGATCCATTGTTGGAATATTCCAGTCTAATGTTCTCAGATTCTGATATATTGTTGTACCATTCCAGTCTAATGTTCTCAGATTCTGATCCATTGTTGGAACATTCCAATCCATGGTCCTCAGATTATGAATCAATATTGTAACGTTCCTATCTAATGTTCTCAGATTCTGATCTCTCCTCCCGCGCTGTCTCTCGAGCTGCTGATCCCTGTTAGTGATGTCAATGATGCTCCTACTCACACTATGTGATAGCACATTGAACAAAGCCCATTTATATTTCAACCATGGAAACTCTCCACTGCCATAATTAGGATCCACTGAGATTGATGTTAATCACAGTCACTGAACAAATAACTCCAGTTAACCCCTTTGAATTCAATAATGATTTTATTAAAATTCAAAAGAACTTTTAAACTTTACACATTTGGCGTGGGATATGTGTGGGGTGTGAACAGGAAGAAATATTTGAGATGGTAGTTTGATTGAATGTAATCATTCAATCTGCCTTAGATATGGCAGTAATGTCAAAGGATTGTCAGAACTTAAACAAGTTTCTCGGCTTATAAATCGAAACATATAGTCTGTAACTACTGATCAGTGATTATAATGTCCGTAAAATATGTAGAGAAGTTTTTAGTCCATAATCTGACAGAAAATTGCTTATGACAACATGAGTGATAACAGACAAATGGCATGGTATGTTAACAGAGAATATGATGTGACACACAATTCAGATGGTTATTTAAGGATCAGAGAGGGCAGGTAAGGGTCATGCTGTTAATGTTATCGATGTCAATCAACTGTATTGAAGTAAATTTCACTGGATTTCAATTGCAGTGTGATTATGATATCGGGGCATGGCTGCTGAGAGTGGAGGGAGGGAATATGATATTTACCAGCCATCAGTATTGGAATTTTATTCTTCATAAATCATATGAAGATCAAATTCAAGGGTACATCTCCAATATGGAATGAGGAGAGCCAATATTAACCACAGAACCAGAAGACATTGGAACAGAAATTTGGCCATTAGACCCATTGAGCCTGCTCCACCATTCCATGATGGCTGTTAAGCTTCTCAACCCCATTCTCACACTTTCTACCTGTAACCCTTGATCCCCTTTACAGTCAAGAATCTATCTGTCTCACTCCAAAATATACTCAATGACCTGGACTCTACAGCCCTCTGTAGCAGTGGATTCCATAGATTCACCGCTGTCTGGCTGAAGAGGTTTCTCCTTATCTTTGTTCGAAAAGATCTTCTCTTTCCACTGTCCCCTCGGGTACTAGACTCTCCGACATTGGATACATCTTCCCAAAATCCCCTCTCTCCCAGGTCATTTAGTATTCTGTAAGTATCAATTAGACCTCCTAACATCCTTTTGAATTCGACCAAATACAGACCCAGAGCCCTCAAATATTTTTTATATGTTAAGCTTTTATTTCCTGGCACCATTCTCGTGAATCTCTTTGGAAAACGCTCCAGGACCAGTGCATCCTTCCTGAGATATGGAAAGCAAAACTGCGCACAATAATCCAAATGTGGCATGACCAAAGTCTTGTAGAGCCTTAGAAGTACATCCCTGCTTTTACATTTAAGCCTTCTTGAAATAAGTACCTTCATTGTATTTGCCTGCCTAACTGCTGACAAACTGCAAGTTTACCTTTCAAGACTCCTCGACTAAACTCCCTAGTCTTTTTGCCCTTCAGACTTCTGAATTTGCTCGCTATTTAGAGAATATGCCATGCCTCTATTCATCCTGGCAAAATGCTTTCCCACACCTTCCTACATTGTACTGCCACTTCTTTGCTCACTCTCCAAACCTGTGAAAGTCCTTCAGCAGGTAAAAGTGAGGACCGCAGAGGCTGGAGATCAGAGTCAAAAAGTGTGGTCATAGAAAAACACAGCCTGTCAGGCAGCATCCGATGAGCAGGAGAATCGACGTTTCAGGCATACAGCCATCATCAGGAATGTGAGGTGGGCTGAAGGGGGCAGAGAAATAAATGAGGGGAGGGGGTGGCGCTGGGAGGAAGGTAGCTTGGAAGGTGACAGCTAGATGAAGGTGGGTGATGATAGTGATAGGTCAGAGTGGAAGGTGGATTTGATACTTGGGAAGGTAGATGGACAGGTAGGATATTCAAGAGGGCGGTGCTGAGTTGGAGGGTTAGATCTGGGATAAGGTGGAGGGAGGGGAGATAAGAAAACTGGTGAAATTGTCCTTGATACCGTGTGTTTGGAGGGTCCCAAGGCAGAAGATGATGCGTTCTTCCTCCAGAAGTCAGGTGGCTAGAATTTGGCAGTGGAGGAGGCCAAAAGCTTGCAGGGCTTTGGCGGAGTGGGACGGGGAGTTGAAATATTCGGCCAAAGGGAAGTGGGGTTGTTGGGTTTATGGGTCCAAGAGTGTTTCCTGAACCGTTCTGTAAGTTGACATCCTGTCTCGCCAATGTATAGGAGACAGGAGCAATGGACTGACTAGAAGAGGTGTTTGGATGCACAGGATGTTCACTGTTGGATGTGGTAGGATCCTTTGGGGCCTTGGGTGGAGGTGAGGAGGGAGGTGCTGGCACAGATTTCATATCTCTTGCAGCGTCAAGGGATGGTGTTGGGAGTGGAAGGTGGTTTGTTGGGGACGTGTGGACCTAACGAGGGAGTTTTGAGGGAATGGTCTCAGGAGTATGATGATAGGGGTCGGGAGCGAAGTATATCTCTGGTGTTGGGTCTGACTGTTGGTGGCAGAAATGGCGGAGGATGATGCATTGTATCCTGAGGTTGGTGGGATGGAAGGCGAACACCAGAGAGGTTCTAATTTGTTGTCGTTGGAAGGGTGGAGTGCAAGGGCGGAGGTTTGGGAAGTTGAGGAGATGCGCGAGAGCACCCTCCTGCAGCCGCACCACCTCTTCAATGCTACCTGTCCCTCTATCTATCTTTGCACTGTTCGAAAGCTTAGCCAGAATGTCCTCAGTTCCTTCATATAGATAATGAATGTACAAAGTGAAAAGTTGTGGTCCCAACACTGAGTTTTGTGGAACACCACTTGTCACTGGTTGCCATCCTGAGAAGAACACTTTTATCTCCACTCTATGCTTTCTCTCAGGCCGCCAAACTTCTATCCATGCTTCCCTCTTATACTGCGTGCATTCAGATATAACCTCTTCAATCTTATATTAACCGTTCCTCTTCTCATTGTTATTTGTTTGTCCAGTGTGCTTGAAGTCTGATTGCTTGCACTTTCCATACACTCTGTCTTATTTGCGTCTGTGCTGGTTATGTTAATAACCTCTCCCGAGCTCTGTACATTTACCTCCTCTTTTCTAATTAAACCTTATAACGGAACCCCCACCCTGCCAACACACACACACTCCTAATCAGTTTCGACCTCTGTCTACAGCCGTAGTTAGGATTCAATCGGACTCTGGTCCCAACACAAAATAAAGGGACAAAAAACAAGCTTTTCTGTACATACCAAAACATGAAAACTACAAAGATGCAAGTTTGTTAAAATACACTTACGATGTGGAGTTATATGATTTGAAATGTGATTTTAAACAACACGGACGGGGTTTTCAACCTTTATCAGTCATTATTTGACCCACAGCTGAGATGCTGATCTCCCCCCTGTCTGTGATCCCCCTCACTGAGAATCTCTCGCCCAGTCTCTCACACCGTGTCTGGAGGGACTACAAGTTTCTGTTGGACCAGAATATTTAAATTAATTCACCTTCTCCCTGGAACTAATCTATTGTTCTTTTGGATCCTGTTCAGCGTCAGCAACCCGGTTCTGTGATATTATTATTAAGTGATCTGGGATGACAGCATAGTGCTCACAGGGTACGGCACCAGACAAAGGGCTTGCAGTCTGTGGGAGTTTCTACATGAAATTTCTGTGTATTTCTCCTCATGCTGAATTCTGACTTAACTTCAGACTCGTCTGACACCCCGTGCTCTCACTCACTCTGTGGCTCCGTTTTCTCTCCATTCCTTTTATATCTCTTCACTTCCTTTTTTTCTCCATTAATTTTTCTCTCTCTCACGCACACACGCACAGACACACACATTCTGTTCTCTCTGTTGACAAATTGTGCTGTTGGAGAGCTCGTCGGTGTACAATGGGCTAAATGGCCTCCTTCAGTGCTCTATCAATCCTGAAGTTCTCTGACGCACAATAAAGACTTCAGGTACCTGGAGAGACAAGCTGATCCTGCGATGGACACAGTGCAGAATCATCCTTTATCTCTTCCTGTTGTCTGATATGCAGCGGCCTTGAAATATCAGTTAAAAAAAAGATAGAAATTCGAGCAGTTGGGAGAACGTTCACGAGATGACTTTGCTGTCAGGATATAACAAGCAGTTCCCACGTACAAAATTGGATTTGACTGATAGCAGCTCCTCCCAATTGACACGTCCTAGCTCTGTCTGATACTGATGTAATTTGCCTTCCGCCAATTCAGTAGATTCCCACAGGTCCTGACATATCCGTGTTCATAGCTATCTTAAATCTGAAGGAACGGTGACCACTGTTTCTAAAATTATGTCCCACTGAAAGGTCAGTCACCTGGCCAGGCTCAATAGCCAATATGAGGTCCAGTATGGTTCTTCCTATCGTTGAACTATCCACATACCGCTGCAGTTAACAAATTCTTCCCCGTCTAAGCCCCTTGCTCTAATGGACTTCCAGTCATTATTGGGGATATTAAAGTCACTCATTATGACCACTCTTTTTTTAATACACCTTTCCTTGATCGACATACATATCTGTTCCTCAATCCCTCCGTGGCTGTTGGAGGGATTATAGTAATGCAGTGCTTGCATTCATTTTATTTTTGAGCTTGACCCATATTGCTGCAGTGATGGTCCCTCCTGTATGTCCCGTTCACGTGCAGATGTAGCATTCTCCCTGATCAGTAAAATAACTCGTCCACCTGTTTTAGCTTCTTCTCTATCTCGCCGAAACCAATGAACCCCTGGATACTTTGAACGGCCAGTCCTTTCCCTCTCTCAACCAAGTCTCTGTAAAGCCGCAACATCATAGTCCCATGTATGGATTCAGTCTCCCAGTTCATACTCCATACCCATAACAATTCTTGCATTGAAATAAATACACTTCAGCCAAACTCCATCAGATCCTGACCTGATATTTGGTTTGAGTTTCCCTGATGTAAATTCTCCTCGTCTAATCTCTGGTAACATAAGATTACAAAGGACTATCAGTAAAGCAGAAAATATTGTAAACAGACAATTTCAGTTACCTCCCTTGTCCCTTCAATCTGTACATTGCATCCCACACTGTCCAATTCCATTAAATTGCTGGATAATTATTCTGCTTCAAACAACAGTCTCCAGCCTCTCAATGCACATTCTTCACCTCTCTCTGGACCCATTGGATTGACTGTTTTCTGATCCCTCTCTCAACCAAATCTCTGTAATATTTATATCATAGTTATATATACTCATCTATCTTGCCTGTCATACTGCTCACATTAAAGTCAGCATACTTCAGACTTCTAGTCCCATTGTGTTCACTCCCCTCTGCCAGTTTGTTGTTGGTCTTAGTTGTACTGGGATTAGTCTCCAACTCCTCTTCAGTCACTGTGCTTGTGGATGCATTGCTCCTTGCCCCCACCGCCGCAAAAGTTTAAACCCTCCTGAGTGACGATAGCAAACCTGCCTGCAAGGAGATTGCTGATAGTTCACGTTCATCCCGTCCTTCTTGTGTATTTCATACTGACCCAGGAATCCCAATGACCCACATATCGGAGATTGCTGCCAGTCCAGATGCATCCTGTCCTTCTTGTGTATATCCTACCGACCCTGGAATGCCAATGATCCACATATTGGAAGGGCTGCCGACCCTACCAGCTCTTTGGTCATGTTTTTAACTGTACTACCTTCCTATTCCTAACCTCACTGGCACGTGGCATAATTTAGTCTTTCCAACATTCAAAAATCCTTTCAGCACAACTCCGGCAAGACCTTTTCCTTGAAATGGATAGACTTGACAATAAAAACTTAGTGTGATCTCATTAACCAGGAAAGTGGAGCCCAATGAATCACTCGCAATGACCATAGGATCTGTTATCTATCACCTTCACCAAACCTGTGTGACAAGGTATACATATGGAGCATCTATTTGTAGATGGACGAGGATAAACAGAATTAGTCCAAAAGACCAGAAAATGTCAGAACAGATGGCTGCCAATCAGCCTGTTTACTCTGCTTTGCTGTTCAATTGGATTTTAGCTATTCTGTTCCTTTTAATGGCAGAGACTTTGCCTCGCATCCCTAGCGGGTCAGAAAGTGCCCAGTGTCTTTGTGCGTTCCATGCGTAGGGAGCATCCAGTGCCAGGCGATGGGGTGTGGGGAATCCCGGAGTGGCTCGATGAAAGGCTGCATGCAGTGACAGATGGACTCAGGGATTGAGAGAGACAGCGCAGGTAATCAGAGGCATGCACTCACACAAGTAGCTGGGGAGCCCGAGCATCACTGCCACTTTTACAATAAACCCGTCATATTTGCAGCAATTCTCCTCAAATACAAGTAAATATACTGCAGATGGCAGAAACCTGAAACAAACATAGAAACATACTGTGAAGAGAGAAAAGAGTTAATTCTCCCAATGCAGACACGGGGAGATTGTAAAGAAAACTCCACAAAGACAGGGTCCAGAGATTGGAATTATTCTTATTTGAATGAAAATAGGCTTATCAGTGATAGGCAACATGGTTTTGTGCAGAGAAGGTCATGTCTTACCAAATCAATAGAATTCTTTGAGGAAGTGACAAAGTTGATTGATGAGGGAGGCACTGCAGATGTCATGTTCGTGGACTTCAGGAAGACGCTTGGTATGTTTCCCCATGGTCGGGGTATGTCGAAAGTGAAGTCACATGGTGCGCGAGCTGGTGGATAAAGAACTGGTTGGGCAACAGGAGGCAGAGCATAGTCTGGAGAGGGAGTTTCTCAAAATGGAGAACTGTGAGCAGTGCTTTATTTTAAGATGTTTCTGGAAAGATACATGAATGGGTTGGGAACAAAAGGATACAGATCCTTAGAAAATTGGAGACAAGCTGAGATGGAGGATTTGGATCGTCACAGGCTTGTACCACCGAATGGCCTGTTTCTGTGCTGGAATGTTCTTTGTTACAACATTATCAATGACCCATCAGATCCCAGTAATGGTCTCCTCCAACCTCTTCCATCAGTCTAAAAGGTACAGAAGCTTGACAACACTGAGCAGCTGGTTCAGGAACAGCTTCTTCCTGACTGTTATTAGACTGATGAGTGTACTCTCTTATCTCAGAAAATGCTGATCTTGTTCCTGTTGATCTCGCCTCGCACACGCCCTGTGCATCGTAACCTGCATGGCTCTCAAACATATTTTATAGCCATTGTTCTCTACATCATTGTTTACTATGCTTTGCCTATATATCTTGGTACAGGTCAAAGTAAATCCTCACCTCCCTTCCCCCAGTTCCTCCAGTGCTCACTCCCAGCTGTCTCTGGTCCTCACCCCCAGAACCTCCCA
Organism: Chiloscyllium plagiosum; assembly: GCF_037043375.1. Classification (NCBI taxonomy): domain Eukaryota; kingdom Metazoa; phylum Chordata; class Chondrichthyes; order Orectolobiformes; family Hemiscylliidae; genus Chiloscyllium; species Chiloscyllium plagiosum. The sequence continues at coordinate 99,234,503 of NW_028270159.1, read as the reverse complement.
TTCCCCACCTCCAGCACACTGTGACCCAATCCCTAACTCCCTGTGTGCTTTGTATCTCACTATTTCTCTCACACTGTCTGTATCCGTGTTTTCCTTTTCTCTGTCATCTGTTTCGTTCCCAGAACTTAGTATCTCCCCTTCTCCCTGTTCTCATGACTGTTTGTTTCTTGTTTTGTTTCATTTCTCTGTTTTACTGACTGTCCTTCTGTTTCCCTCGCTATGTTTTCTCTCTCTCCTTATACGTGTCTGTCTCTTTCTCCCTTGTTGTGATGGTGATGGCTTCTGTATTCTTTTGAAGCATGTGATGGCTCTTTGGGTTGGATGTTGGCAATACAATAAATTTAATTGTGCTTTGGTATCTTGGTCATAATTTAAATTTATTGGTTAAGCTTCAATTGTTGTCAAAACAGCAACCAGAACTTGGATATCCATTTAACAACCAATTGTTACACCTAAATATTTTGGAACTGCCTTCTCCCAGTGCTCTGCATACTGGCAACTGAAAACATTCTATTCACGTGCATAATAGTGTGACGGTAACTGCTTTTCCCAGGACCATAAGAATCTGCAGACGGTTGTGTGCACAGCACAGACTATCATGGAAGACAATCTTCCATCCCTTTAGACTTCTCATTGTCAGCGAAAGGCTGGCAACATCAAATATATCTCCAAAACCGGTAATGATCTCCAACAACCTCTTCCAAAAGGGAGGAGATACAGAGGCTTGAAAACATGGACCAGCATGCTCAGGAACACCTTCGTCCCTACCGTAATTACACTGACGAATTGACATCTCTTAATTTTCAAATAATATTAATCTTTCTAACGTCGATCTTGCTTTGCACAGCTCCCATGCAGCTGTCACCTTGCATGCCTCACTCTGTCTAAGTGCCATTGAGGCTCAAGGTCTTCTCAAGGGCAATCAAATAAGTGAACTGATGCTGGCCCAGCCAGCGATACCTATATCCCATTAATAAATATAAGAAAATGACGACTCTCAGGGAAGACAGACAGTTGGGATCAAATCGCTTTAAACATGATCTTAGGTACACACAGGTTTCCCTCAGTAACTGAAAGTAATCTGATATGGCGTAAAGCGAAGTAGCATTAATTTATGTGGGAAAAATGCACCTTTCTTGGTAAAAGTGAAAATCCTCTTCAGATTTCTTTTGGGTAGCGAAAACAGGACCTGACGGAGGTTTTTCGGAAAGGGAAGTGGCAAAAAGCACACGTTTGAATAGCGGGCGATACATGTACTGACATGGGCATGATATTCAGGAAGATGGGATAAATGAGATGAATCTCACATTTTATTTCCATCCCAGCTGATCATCATTCCCTTTGTTTGCTCTTTTTCTTCTATCTCGATCTCTATCGATTCAACTCATTCCTCCTCCCCTTCAAAGCAGATGTCCGTGTCACCATCATTATTTACACTATTTTCCAGCTGCTTTCAGTTCATAAAAGGTCCCCACTACTTTCTGTTCTTTTCTTGGCATTTTTTATGCAATTTCCGATCTCCAGCATCTTTCTTTATTTGGTTTAACCTTCAAATTTGTTATTCCATGGGAAGTCGGCATCTCTGCCAAGCATTTGTTAATCATCACTAATTGTCCTACTGTGAGGCCATTCCACCAGCCAATGTAAAGTCTGAAGTCACACTTAGACCAGACCGGGTAGTAACATTAGATTTATTTACCGAAGGTCATCAGTGAAACATGAAGATTTTCAGACAAAATGTGCGTTTTATGGTTGTTTTTCGTGAAATTCACTTTTATTCCAATTCTTATCATTTATATTGAAGTTCTGCCATCAGCTGTGGTAGGACTTGAAACAAATTGCTTGAAACAATATCTTTCGTTTGATAAGCTTTGCTCCTGAATTACAACCAGCGTCATTCCGACTCTGATACATTGTCCTAATCATGAAGTAACGTCCGAGACAAGAACAATTTTGTGACTGAAATACTTGTAACTGGACAGGTTGCCAGAAGAGAGCTTGAAACATAAAGTCTGAATTTTACCAACGTGCAGACAATGGTTTGTTCAGCCACAGCATTGACGCAGAGATGGAGATTGGGGATATTATAAGCTGGTAGTGGGCAGGGTTGGTGACAGTGAGAACATGAGACATAAATCAGTTCAGGGCAAAAAGGGATCCCGAGGTTGTCCACAGTTTTGTTCTCAGATGTCTATAAGGGACTGGTCTGCAATTCAGATGAATGGAGACTGCAATTGGAATTGCAGATAAAAGTTTTTTTGACAAATATAGATAACAGAAATTGCAATGAAGTTCAAAATTGTTTATGGGATTAATGAATGGACAGAAGTAGAGAACACCGACAATAGCGAGAATAGATTAGTAACACACCCTCCACCCCTGCCAAAATAATAATCAGCACCGCTAATATCCGATATGGTAGAAATTCCCAAGAGAGGGAAATGTTGAAAAGACCCAAGACCCTCCTCTCCATTGGTGTAATTATCGAATCCATTATCCACAAATTCAGATCTGTCCTCTCCACGTCTGTGCAGCTGCTGATCTCTGTTACTGTTGGAGCTGATGCATCAACTCCTACACTGGGATAGCGAACTGAGTGAAGCCCCTCACCAATAGGAGAGGGAAACCCTCCAGCGACACAGTTGCAATGCATGGAGACTGACATCAATCACAGTCCCTGAGCAAACAGTTCTAGCTTTCAACACAGCACATTCAGTTCACAATATAACTGGCCTGGACCGGGTGCTGACATCGTTGACTATTGGTCACATCTCCCATCACCAATTCCTCAAGTGACGTGAGTTGTGAGGGAGAATGATGGATGTTTTCTTATTGCAGGCTCGGTGACTCTGCTCTCTTGTACGTTTGCAATGCTGTAACCATCTTTCCCCGAATCCCTGCCCCTCAAAAAAAAGAAACACAATCAGGATGTTGTTACTGTGCTGATCTCTCCTCCACGGGAACAAACGCCAGCCAACACCCTGTCACTGGGCACAGTTGCCCTGAACATATACAGGAAGTGTAAACTTCTCTGAATGTTCCTCTCCCTGCTCTAATACGGAAACGTTGGCACTTCCATGCAGAATATGCTTCAGTAACTTATTTATATAAATTGACAAACAGCCTAATGCAGTTTTATTTGCTGTGAAGCAATAATTTTTACGCTTTTTCCCCTCAGTCCAAAACCAAAAGTGATAAGTACAATGGACTTATTGATTAAGAATTATGAATTAATGAGTCAGGTTCGCATGAAAATAACATTGGCTGGGAGATAGGGCGGAATGGGGGCAGTAGCTGTGGAGACTACATGGGGAGTACAATGGTATTCCCCAATCATCATCACTCTTTCTGACATATAGAATTAAATATAATGCCCAAAAAGGAATCAGCCAACGTTTGGGAGATGCAATGCTGAATGACAATGTGAGCTGAACAGGAAAATTTTAAATGTGATAAAGTGAACTATATTTTTATTTGCACATAATTTAATCATTTGGAATACAGATTGAGTCGGGTCACCGCACCTGAAACATTAACTTTGATTTCTCTTCACAGATACTACTCGACCTGCTGAACTTTACCTCCAACGTCTGTTTTTGATTGCGATTGATCATACTGTTCATATCTGGCAGAAAACTTACAATTAAAAGCAGATACGTGTCACGAAATGTGCAGGGCTATGGGGCCAATGATAGTAGAGCTATTAGATTTCTTACAATGTGGAAACAGGCCCTTTGACCCAATAAGTCCACACCCATTCCCCTACAACTAACACTACAGACAATTTAGCATGGCCAATTCACCTAACCTGCACATTTTTGCGACTGTGGGAGGAAACAAGAGCACCCGGTGGCAACCCACGCAGACACCAGAGGAATGTGCAAACTCCACAACAGAGTCGCCTGAGGCGGGAATGGAACCTGGGTTTCTGGCGCATGAAAGCAGCAGTGCTAACCACGGTGCTACCATGCCGTATCGCACTGCCCAACATGGAAGAAACAATATGCTGAGTTTTCACCACCTTTGCTGTAATAATTCTATGTTACACATTTAAAGCTTTTGGAGAGTGCGGAGACAAGCTTGTTCAGTGAAGGACACAGAGTATTCCATCATCAATAATTTATCCCTATTATTTCATGCAGTTCAGCTGCCTCTGAAATGTATTTTCAAAGAAAATAGATTTCCTGAGATTTACGGGATCTTCAGATTTTTTTTACTTTGTATCATCAAGAAGAAACAGATTTCGCCCATAATTCAGGTGTCACAGACACACCAACTGTAATAGGAATAGGAAATAACCACATTTTCCAAGTATAACCAAGTGCAATATGTCGACCTGTCAAGCAACATGAAATATAGAGATAATGGAAACATGAAATACAAACAGAAAATGCTGGAGAAACGAAAAAGATGAGGAAGCATTTGGAGAGCAACAGAATTAACATATGTAATATGATGTGACACTGTTCTGAAAAGTCCTATTAGAATTAAAGGTTAATTTTTTGCATCTCTGCTCAGATGTTGCCAGATCTACTGAGTTTCATTCCAGCTCTTTTGGTTTATTTCTTCTTTCTGAACTGTGACAAAGTGTCTGATCTGAATTATAGCAGCAAAGCTGTTATCTCAGTTGAATCTCGAGTGTTTTGTTCTGGACATTAAATGAGAAATTACAAAGTTCCTATGCTTGACAGGGCTCTAAATATCGATGACGTATTGCATTGTGAGAACTTGCGATGAAAATGTTGAAACAAAACGGAAGTTGCTGTAAATGCTCAGCAGGTCTGGCAGCGTCTGTGCAGAGAAATCAGATATTGGCCAGGGACCAGGATGGGCTGTTAAACTGGCAGGCAACTGAAAGCTCCGAGTCATTTGCAGCGGTCCAACTTGGATGTTCTGTGAAGCGGTCACCCAGTCTACCCTTCATTTCCCCAATGTAGAGGAGACCACATTGTGAGCAGTGCATGTAGTAGACCGGATTGTGGGAATTGTTGGTAAGGTGCTGCTTCCCCTCGAAGGTGTAGTTGGACCCTTCGATACTGATGAGGAGGGAGGTAAATGGGAATGTGTCACTCCTCCGGCAGGGGAAAGTGAAGTGGACCTGTGGTGGAAGTGAATAAAGAGTAGGGAATACTCCCTCTAGAAGGTGGACAAGGGAAGAGAGGTGAATATGTGCAGGTGGGGACATCTCGCTGGATGTGGGGGAAATGCGAGCTGCTGATCCTCTGCATGTTAATGCTGCTGGGATAGTAGACAAGGACAAGGGAATCTCCGTTGCTAGAGGGAAGGGGAGGGGTAGGCTAGAAGTGCAGGAGATGGGTCAGACTCGATTGAGGACCCTGTTGAGGAAAGTAAGGAAGGAGCCAGAGATCGACCAGGTGAAAGTGATGGAGGGGTTCAAATTCCAAGCGAAATCGATTAACTTTTCCAATTCCGGACAAGAGAGAGATGCATCAGCGATTATATCATCTATGTATCGGACAAAGAGTTGTGGATGGGTGCTGGAGGAGAACTGGAACAGGGAATGGCCAACGTACCCCAAGAAGAAACAGGCATAACTGGAGCCCAAGTGTGTATCTATGCACTTCCTCTGTGTGGCAGGAGCAGGATGAAATCAATGGGTCTGCCCAGGCAGTTCTGTTTGTGAATTTTGTTTTGCTGGGGAGATAGAAGCGAGATCTGTTATCAGAGGAACATCAACTTGGGGCAGTTGGGGGGAGGGATGAGTGGGGCAGGAATCTCCAGATGAAATATGGTCAGTTATCATAGTTGATACAATGGCCTGATGTGCCATGGTAGGATCATGGTGCAGGGGGAGATTAGAGGAGTTATCTGAGAGTGGGCGTTCAACCTCTGCAATTTCGAAATCAGTCCACCAGACTTATCGGGACAGGTTGAGTAACACAGTCAGGGTTGTAGTTAAGCACATGCAGTGGAGGCTGTTCGGACAGTGACAGGTTGGATTTGGTGAGGAGAGTGCAGAGAAATTAAGAAAACCAATGTCATGTGGAGATTTCTCATTGAACCGATTTAGTTCATGTAAAGGCCAGAGGGAGGGGTCCAGGTGGAGGGAGAGTGTTGCAGCTGGGTAACGGGTATATGGGACAGGGAGAGGAATCTTGCCGAACGAAATGGGCACTGAGGCGAAGACAGCAGAAGAGCTCAACTGAATGTCATGCCTAAAATTCATTAAAGTGGGGGCATAGATAGGCAAAGTTCAGATATTTGCTAAGTACAGAACATTCAGCATCAGAGAGTGGAAGTTAAGGAGGGGTTGTGAATAAACGACAGAAGGTGGTGGTTGGGGAGGGCAGAGAGTCAGAGGGCAGGTATGGGAGGGGAGGAAGGTTCCAGAGGGTCAAGGGCATCTCCACGTTGTTGCAAATTGTGTGCCCAGTACATCTGGTAAGCACGACGAATAAGCCCGTGATTAAATTAGAATTGTGGAGTGGTGCAGCTTTGAGACAATATGATACGATGCTTCTGGACAGAGAAAACGTTGATCTCAGTGGTACTGATATCGCACGATCAGTCCTCAGAAAGCAACTGACTGAAAATAATTGGGAAGGTAATCTTATTGCAACGTCCTGATTTCACTGCATTGACACTCAAGCAGCAAGGTCTTACTTTTTGGAGACTTTAGACCAATCTGAAAACATAATATACCTTGATGTTATTAACAGGACAAATGTATCCATGGTTTTCGAAGGCACTAGCAAGGGCAGAGTCATTCCCAATAGCTCTGGGGAAAGTGTCATTGTTCAGTGAGGAAATAAGCAGCGCAGATTTTCCTGTGATTCCCATTGACTACAGTTTACTCAGGATCCCTGATGTCACATGAGTCAAATACTACTTTGATGCAACGCAGGTTACTCTGACCTCACCTCAACTGACATTGGAAAATCAGTTAAATGAATAAAGAACAAAAGGATAGTTCACGGCCTGTTTGCACAATGTACTCACTCTCCTCACAATGTTTAATGGAAAACTGATGCATGGATTTCTGTTTCTGAGGAGAGGTTTGTCCTATTTGTGATGAGGCTTTTTGGTTAAATGCTGTGACAGAGAGACAGAAAGACACTCCACTCTGTACCATGAGGAACAAAACCAGCCTGTTCACGGTGCATCAGACAATGACAGAAACACACTATTGTCTGTTCCTATTGGACATTGATCATCTCAATCTCATCATTGATTGATGACAAATAGCAGCCCAGAAGCCAGCGGCTCCCATCATCCCAGTTGGAAAGCAAAAAGGGGAAGGGATGGCCAGTGAAAGTGGGAGTATCTGGGGAATTGGTGTAACGTACAGTGGGAGTGGCAGAAGAAGAGTGTGAAGGGAGATCATCACTGGAAGAGAATGTAGCAGCAGAAGGGGTAGTGCAAGGGGAGTAGGAATGTAAGAAAAGAGTAGGACGGAAGATGAAGAATGGCAGATGACGTTAGAGTGATAGGGAAAAACTTGTTTTTGAGGAAGTGAGATTGGATGAGAAAACATCACTACAAGAAATCGGGATCTGGATTCCATTTAAAATGTAGAAAGGATTCCTTGTACTTTCTCTTCTACCACTTGATTCTTGTTCAAGTTGGACATGTACTATATATTTCTATATCACCATCAAGTCCAGACGACATGTTTCTTTCTCCCCTACTGTGGTGATTCAATATTTTTGATTTGTTTAAAGTATATATTTGCTTCCAATTCAAGGTGGATATGAGAATATGATTTGATCTTCTGCAGTTTGCCCCTAACATAGAACTTCATGGAATATTTATCCTCATCACATTCGCTGATTTAAACGAGCAATGCATATTTGTCCATGTCCATCCTGCAGATTAAAAATTTATTCAGCTCCAGCTATTGCAGGGAATGTTACAAAGAACAGTGCCACGCAAAATGCTAATGTTCTATTGCAAGGTGCCAAATACTAGTTTATCCTAAATTATTTACAATGCCAAAAAATAAAACATGCAGAGGGGCAGAGTGTAAAAGGTGAATTCAACTCTGTGTCGAAAATGCAATTTGGGGCTCCCTCATAAAATGTGTTAACTACATCACTCAAATTCACCAAAATAGGAAAATCAAGAGACTGGAATTGTCAAGTCATCCTCTGACTAACATCTGGAGAACAGGAAGGAAATCACGGTTTGTTGTGATATTCAGAAATGACGATTGCGAGAATGTGGAAGGTGGGGAGCAGTGAGATGATGACCAATGAGCTGGTTGGGTCATAGTCAGGAGGAAAGTGTTAGGCTACAGAAGGATAGAAACAGATTATTCTAATAACCAGATCAATGGCCTGATGAAATGTAACACCGATAAATTGGGAAGATGCAAGTCAGAAGTAGCAAGACAAGAGAGTACTCAAAAGTGAGTATGAAAGAGGAGGGCTAAATTTGCTCGTTTTTTCTTTGCAGCAGGGAAGGTTGAGGAGGGAATATGGTAAGGTGTACAAGAGCAAAAGGGGTATGGGGAGGACGAACAGGCAGCAGCTGTTTTCCTTAGTCAAAGGATCAAAAACAAAGGGATTCACTTTTAAAGTGAACGTCAGGGGATTAAGAGAGGATTTGCGGAATGTGTTTAGAACTGAGAGGATGGTATGAATCTGGAATGCGTTGTCTAGGTGTGTCGTTGAGGCGGGTAAACCCACAAAGGTTTAAAATGTCTTCGGATATGCACTTGCTGGCACAGACGTGACAGACCTGTTTTTCATTGCATGACTCTTTGCAGTGGCAACCATGAACATTCTGGTGTATTCTGAAACAATAAACAATGGCAGTTGCTGCTTTGTTCCTTTGACTGTACTCAGTAAGTGGCTATATTACATACCAACATCATCTCATGCAACTTCAGCACTCACACAAACAAAGGCAGTCCAGCCATCTCTGGGAATATCCAGTGTAATTAATATGCTCAGTGATATCATTGTCCAACAACAGCACTGACACATTCTAGCTGTTTGCCACCATTATTAAAGCTACAGCCATAATGTGAACACAGCTTTTCCTCCATTATAACACAGAACTCTAGCAATAAGGGTGGCATTTATCTGAAGGATAAACAATTCTTTCCCAGGTATTCACTTTGACAAACAGCAAGTTTTCCCGTTTTTGCTGCCAGTTGTTTATCACAGAATTCCCCAGCCCAACTTCTTTCCCCTTTAACATTTTCTTGTGCACTGTCTCCCTGATCTCACACACCTCACTCCCTCACATCCCCCACACTCTTCACCCTTACTTGTTAATCTCTGAAAAACCTGCGCCTCATCTCGATAATTTATTCCAATTCCCAACTCACTGTTTTGATTCCTTCTCTCGGCATGGTCATTAGACTGGCCGTGCCTGATGTCCTATTCACCTCTACATTCTGCTCACTTCCTGATCATCTGCTTTGGTTCTCACTCTCCTGGTTTATTCAAATCCATCTGAGTTGCACTAGCATACCTCCCCACAAGGATGTTGGTGCTCGTCCAGTTAAGATACAACCTATATTCTTTGTACAGGTCCCCACCTGTACTGGAAGAGATCCCAATGATCCAACAATCTGGAACCCTCACCTCTGAACTAGATTTTTAACAACATGTTAAGCTTTACTGTCTTCCTCATCCTTCCCTCTTTTCCACATGGCACGGGGAGTAATCCAGAGATTACAGAGGATTATTCTCTCTCTCTCTCTCGCTCTCTCTCACACATACACACACATTCAAACACACAGAGAAAGACATGATATTACTTTACAGAAGAATACAAATAACCTTAAACTAATCGGAATGACAAGTGGAATGAAGTATTTAGTTAAAGAGAGGATGAGAGAAATTGCACTTCTTCTGGATGTCAGTTTGCTCGCTGAGCTGCAGAATTCATTTTCAGATGGTTCATCACTGTACTAGGGAACATTATCAGTGAGCCTCTGGTGAAGTGCTAGTGTTATGTCATGGTTGCTATTTATGTGTTTAGGTTTCTTTGAGTCAGTTATGTAATTTCCAGTATTGGTGATTTTATGTCCGGTACTTTTTGTCAGAGAGTGTTAGATGGAATCAAAATCGATGTGTTTGTTGATAGAGTTCAGATTGGAATGCTATTCTTCTAGGAATTCTCGCGCGTGTCCCTGTATGGCTTGTCCTAGACGGATGTGCAGACCCAGTCTAAATTCCCTTTCCTAGACGTGATGGTACAGAGAATACCTTACGGAGAATTCACCACAAAGGTATACAGGAAAGCCACACACACAGACCAAGTGCTGAACTACGAAAGCAACCACCCCAACACACACAAAAGAAGTTGCATCAAAACACTACTCAAAAGGGTCACAACATACTTCAGTACACCAGAACTGCAAAAAGTTGAAGAAGAACACCTATACAATGTATTCACCAAAAACGGATACCAGCGCAATTTCATCAACAAATGCCTAAGGGAAAGGCAATGGAATGAGGACATGCCGCAACCCAAAGGACTAGCCACACGACCATACATCAAGAGCATTTCCGAACTGACACCCAGACTACTGAGACCACTAGGACTCATAACAGCACACAAACCAACAGCCACTCTCAGACAACAACTCACCAGAACGAAGTACCTGATACCCAGCATGAGTAAAACCAAAGTAGTGTACAAAATCCCATGCAAGGACCTCACAAAACACTACATAGGACAAAGAGGGAGACAGCTAACGATCCACATCCATGAACACCTTCTAGCGACGAAAGGACACGACTAGCTATCCTTAGTATCCACACACGTAGATGATAAGCAACATGAATTCGACTGGGAGAACACTACTATTATAGCCAAACTGAGAACAGCCAGGGAATTCCAAGAGGCATGGCACTCATCCACAGATTCAATCAATAAGCACATCGACCTGGACCCAATATACCGATCACTGCAACGGGCAGCTGGAACTGACAACCGGAAGCGGCAGATTAAAACCACTATAAATGCCAGAGGAAACATCACAGAAGCGCTTCACAGGAGTCTCCCAAGCACTGAGGATGTCACCTAGACGGGGACGAAACGTCTGCAACACAAATTGCCAGCTCGGCGAACAGAACCACAACAACGAGCACCCGAGCTACAAATCGTCTCACAAACTTTGACCAGTCTAAATCTTATACTTCCTCATTTGTATGTAAGGATAGTGATAGTGGGTCATGTCTTTTTTTTTTCTGGTTAATTGTTGTTCATGTATCCAGGTGGCTAGTTTTCTGACTGTTTTTCCGATGTAGTGCTTGTTACAGTTCTTGCAAGGCTTATTCTTCCTTGTGCAGAACAGACAAAGATGTGAACTAATTGCGGTGCTCAAACGTATGAAAAAAATTATAGAGTAAACAGGAATACTCTGTTTCCGTTAGTTGGCATTACAGCATCAAGGAGTTCTAATTTCAAACTTGCTAGCAAAAGAGCCAGGAATGAGATAAGGAAAAACTTCTTTATTGAGAGAGTTGTTAGGATTTGGAATGGAACTGCCTGGGAGAGTTGTAGATGAACATTAAACAAAAGAACTGGATATATATTTGGAAATATGAATTTAACAGGCTGCAGAGATAGGGCTGGCAAATGGGAGGGGTTTGGGAGACATTGCTGGAGCTGATGCACACACAGTGGCCAATGGCCTCCTCCTGTACTTTAAAGTTTTGCACTCTATCATGTGTCTGATGTGAATAAAAGTCAGTATCCGATTATTTCCCATTGTAAATGCTCGCGAATATCTGATTGTTTAGTGCAGCATAAGCATTTAAAATGCAAGTATTGCAAGGCCAGCTTCACTATATAGTTTAAGTATTGCTCAGAATATGAATATTTTAAATGTTGTATTCCAATTACTCAAACAAATCTGTCATTGCTTTGGCACAAATCTCCTTGAAAAGGTTTGATTTTTCACTCACACATTAATATATTCATACTTTTGGTTCACTGTCTGCATTTCAAATTAAATAAAATTCTTTCTAAAAGTTAAACGTTTTCAAATTATTGTTCACTAAAATTTGATAGCACAAATCATTTATTTAGTTTAATATTCACAGAGCATGTTGAACTATAGCCATTTTTAATTCGCTGACAAATAGCTGAAGCTTATACATTTCAGTGAGAAATTAAACTGATTGGTCATTTATAAATGTATAAGAACGCTAATTCAATTTGATTGTTCAATTGTTTGCTCACCCTGAACATGTATTCATTCAGAAGCCAACCATTTTCAAAATGTTGGAGTGACAATGCACTGTTTTGAATCCTGACATTGTGTGTGTAATTCTGATCGTGAAAAGAGTTACATCCATGTTCTTTGTTCGATAGAAAATAAAATGTGCATTCTTTATTTCTGAGTTGGAAAATCTTGACAGGAGTTTATATTATAGTTCCATAAATATAGAATCGACCTGATTGTTTTCAGAGATTATAGTTCAGTTGAATAATCATAGTTGATGTCTTATTTTTTTACCCAATTCATGCAACTTAGCAAACATCTAATCAATATATGGGTCACCCAACAGATTGTACCTGAAGAAAATAGCAGCAAATGACAAGTCAAGAATCACGTTAATAACTGAACTTGGCGGAGCCTGCCTGGTGTCGGACACGACATATACTGTAATAGCATTCACGTGAATGTAACAATGAACAACATAACTTGAAGATCTGGGCTAACGGCCCTCCCTAGCTTCCTGATCTCACATACATCACTCCCTCACATTCAACAACTGATAAGAATGCACAGGCTGGGTGAAACATAAAACACAGAACAGTACAGCACACTGCAGACCCTTCGACCCTTAACGTCCTACCGAACTTTGATCCTACTCGAAGATCAGACTAACTGGCATATCCTTCATTGTACTTTCATTCATGCGCCTATCCAATGGTCACTTAAATATCCCTAATGCAGCTAACTCTACTACCGCTGGCAGTGCATTCCAAGCACCCACCACTCTGAGAAAAGAACCTACCTCTGACATCTCCCCAAACCTTCTTCCAATCACCTTAAAATTATGCCCGCTCGAGATAGCCACTTCCACCATCCGAGAAAGTCTCTGACTACCCATTCTATCCATGCCTCCCATCATCTTGTACACCTCTATCAAGTCACGTCCCATTCTTCATTGTTCTAAGGAGAAAAGCCCTCGCTCTCTCAACTTTACTTTGTAAGACATCCCCTCCAGTTTAGGCAGCATCTTGGTAAATCTCCTCAGCATCCTCTTCGAAGCTTCAACGTCTTTCCAGTAATGAGGCGACTAGAACAGAACACAATATTCTAAGTGTCGTCCCATCAGAGCTTTTTGGCGCTGCAGCATAACCTTGCGGCTCTTAAACTCAATCTCAGGCTAATGAAAACACCATACATCTTAATAACCTTATCAACTTGGGTGACAACTTTGAGCGTCCTATGACATAGACCACACGACCCCTATGGTCCTCCACACTGCCAATAATCCTCACTTTAACCCTGCATTCTGCATTCAAATTCGACCTTCCAAAATGAATCACTTCACTCGTATCCAGGTTGAACTCCAACTGTCATATACCAGCCCAGTTCTGCATCCTGTCAATGTCCAATTGCAACTTACAACAGCCCTCCACACCACGTATAACTCCAACAATCTTTGTTACATTGTGTAACTTATTAAAGCACCCTTTCACTTTATCATCCAAGTCATTTAAAAAATCACAAAGAACAGCAGTCCCAGAACCGATTCTTGCAGAACGCCACTGGTCACCGAGCTCCAGGCTGAATACTTTCCATGTTCTACCACCATCAGTCTTCTATGGGTCAGACAATTCTGTATCCACATAGACAGATTTCCCTGTTTCCCTACATCCCACACCGCCTTATTTTCTGAATGAGCCGATCTTAGGGTAATTCATCAACCACCTTGCTAAAATCCATACACATCACATCCACTGCTCTACCTTCATCGATGTGTTTGATCCCATCCTGAAAGAATTCAATAAGATGTGTGTGGCATGACTTGCCCCTCAAAAGTCATGCTGACTATCTCTCATCAAACTATGATTTTCCACGTAATCATAAATGCTGTCTCTCAGAATCCTTTCCAATACTTTGCTCAAGACAGACGTGAGACTGACTGGCCTGTATTTCGCAGAATTATCCCTATTGCCTTTCCTGAACAAGGGAATAACTTTTGCAACCCTGCAATCATCAGGCAATACTTCATTGGACAGTGGGGACGCAAAGATCATCTACAAAGGCGCAGCAATCTCGACCCTCACTTCCTCTGGTAACCTCGAGTGCTTCCAGTCTGGTCCAGGGGACTTATCTATCCTTATGTTTGTACTTCAATCAGTCTGTACTTCACTTAACTTTGTCTACTCCCTGTCCAAACAACTGATTGACTGCTTTCCATTTCAGGGCTATATACACTGCTGCCTTCTTGAGCAAACACAGCTCCAAATACCCTGCGAATCATGGAATGGAAAATAAATGTGACCACACCAATGTCTTACTGATGAAGGGATTATGTTCAAAGCTTTCATTCTCCCACTCCTCGGATGCTGCCTGACCCGTTGTGACCTACCAGCACCACACTTTTCGACTCTGGTCTCAAGCATCTGCAGTCCTCACTTTCACCATTACTGAGGGCTGACTCCTCTGGACACTGAGCAGGGAATTAATCAGCAGAAGTTCATTGTATGTGGAGCTAACTGTTCAGTTCTGGAACATTGAATTTGATTAATTAAAAAAGAAATTACAACTCAACAATTATTCATTCAGTCCCAGAGTTACAGTTCTCGATCATGGAAATTCAGCTCGATAACAAACAGTAAATGACAGAACAACTCGGGGGTACAGAGAATTCCAGTGCGATATTCCAGACTGGATGTCCTTTACCGTAATGCAGGGAATATTATCGGACCGACTGATGTGAAAATGGTGACATAGAGAAGTGGACATTTTTGCCATCACATAGATGTGTTTGAGGGAGGTCAGGGCTGACAACTCAATATTCTGTGGTACAAGAACAATAGGCAGCACAGGAGAGGGGTAAAAGAGAAGGTGGTGTTGCATTGTTAGTTATGGAGTCAATGAGTGCAGTAAGGACGGATGATATCTTGGAAGGGTATTCAAATGAAGCCTTCTGGGTTGAGGTTAGGATCAAAACAATGGCAGACACACTGCTGCGGAGATATTATAGACCCCCAGATAAAAGAAAATACAGGAGCAGATATATAACCAATTCACTGATGTGTGTAAATACAATAATAGGATTCAAAGTTTGTGCGAAGATTTGTAGCTCGGGTGCTCGTTGTTGTGGTTCTGTTCGCCGATCTGGATGTTTTTGTTGCAAACATTTCGTCCCCTGGCTCGGCGACATCATCAGTGCTTGGGAGCCTCCTGCGAAGCGCTTCTTTGATGAATGCCATGCCTCTAGCCACGAAACGACACGACCAGCTATCCTAAGTAGCCACACACGCAGACAACAAGCAACATGAATTCGACTGGGACAACACTACTATCGTGGGGCAAGCCAGACAGAGAACAGCCAGGGAATTCCTAGAGGCATGGCATTCATCCACAAACTCCATCAACAAACACATCGACCTGGACCCAATATACCAACCACTACAGCGGACTGCTGAAACTGACAACCGGAAGCGGCAGGGACAGACCACTATAAACAACGGAGGAAACATCAAAGAAGCGCTTCGCAGGAGGCTCCCAAGCACTGATGATGTCGCCTAGCCAGGGGACGAAACGTTTGCAACAAAAACTTCCAGCTCGGCGAACAGAACCACAACAACAATCATAGGATTATTGTATTCAGGCATTTCAATTCCAAACATTCATTCGGGCAGTGATAATTTTTAAAGATGGGGCAGATGTCTTGATATTTATTCCAGAGAGCCTCTAATATCAACATGTAACAGATACAATTGGCGGGGCTGTGCCGGGCCTCACTGTGGGGAACAAAGCCAGTCAGGTGTTGCAAGCAGAATTAGGATTAGTGACCGTGACTCATGCACTTTAGCTTGTTAAAGATAAGACCAAAAGGAAAATGTTTGAAAAATGAGAAAAATTTGGATGAAGGAGGCAGATTTTATCAAAAAAAGACAGGATCTGGCCACAGGACAGTTACTTCTGGGTGAAACTGTAGCAAAACAGCGTGGGGGTGGGGGTGGGGTGGGGGGTGTCACATGCTCAAAATGGAATTGATGAGAATGTCACCGCAACATGTTACACCAAAGGTGAAATGTAGGATAACCAGCCCAGTGAAGCTTGGATGTCTACAAATATTCAGAACGGAATTAACAATGAAAGAGAAGCTTAAAGGAGAAATATAGTGAGCAGGTCAATGGAGGTCCCAGAAGAGTAGTTGACCATGTAGGGCAAAACTCAAGAAAGTAAGTAGAAGTGCAAAAAGCGGGGAGGGGGCTTGATAAAAGCATTAGTGGGCGATATTTTCAAGAATCCAAAGACATTTCATCGGTTTATTAAGGGTAAGAAGGTAACATCAGAAAGAATAGAGAGTATTAGGGATCGAGGATGCAACCTGTGCATAGAGCCAGATAATATGTCAAACGCGTACTATATATTGGTCTTCAATTTGGAGAAGCAGTTCCTGGATTCGCTGTCTGTTCCTGCCAGAGTGAACTGAAGCAAATTGACACAGAAGCTGAGGAAGGATTGAATGTTGATGCAGGATAAAAAGTGGGCAAATCCCTCGATCTGGATGAACTGTATGTGGAAGATGAGGGAGAAGATTACAGGCACTTAAGCTTAGTATTGTTTATTGTTTTGTCTCTGGCCAAAGAGGTGGTGTGATCGAATGGAATCGAACATCTAATGTAGGTTCAACTTCCACACAGAGTGCTAGAAAAAAAAAGCCATGGGATTAAAGACCACCAAGTCTCACATCAGTGGGAGGGAACAACTGGAGAAAATTGTGAAGGTTTTTGAGGTTGGATCACTAAATATCTTTAAGGCTGAGATGGACAGATTTTTAAACAATAGTTATGTGGTAAATGCAGGAAAATGGAATGGAAGGTTATCAGAATATATATACGTGAACTGAAAGGAAAAGCAGACTCAGCGAGCGGATGGATATGCTGTCGCCAATATGTCTAATGGCAAACTTTTTGTAATAGCTTGTGTTCACTGAACAATCAACCTCTCTCCCTCCGGAGTGAGACACAGTTTGGAATGCAATCGATGGATTCAAGGAATTCATAAATGCAGTACTAATAGACAGAAAAGACCAAAGGACTGCGACAACGTGGATGAGCTG
The DNA here is from genome assembly GCF_037043375.1 of Chiloscyllium plagiosum. Lineage (NCBI taxonomy): Eukaryota > Metazoa > Chordata > Chondrichthyes > Orectolobiformes > Hemiscylliidae > Chiloscyllium > Chiloscyllium plagiosum. The sequence goes on along the minus strand of NW_028270159.1, from coordinate 99,217,260 downwards.
TCGGGGCGAATATTTGCATCAGCGCAGTCACCACTACTGGAAGGAAGACCTCAGCAAAACACCCCCCAAGTCCAAGTATGGGCCTAATGTCAAAGAGTGCATAAGGCCCAAATGTTACATCAGTCTAGTGTCTCCCTCCTTCTCCCACCCAAACTAAACGTGGACTGGTCTATTGACGTGCTGTTAGTGGGTGAGTAGGTAGTAATGGTTTGGTCCGAGAGGGTTCATTACAAAAGAGAAATTGCTAGAAAAGCTAAAAGGTCTTAAAATTGATAAATCTGCTGGCCCTGATGGGCTACATCCTAGAGTTCTGAGGGAGGTGGCTGATGAAATAGCGGAGACGTTGGTTGAGATCTTTCAAAAGTCACTGGAGTCAGGGAAAGTCCCGGATGATTGGAAGATCGCTGTTGTAACCCTCTTGTTCAAGAAAGGATCAATACAAAAGATGGAAAATTATAGGCCAATTAGCCTAATCTCGGTTGTTGGTAAAATTCTAGAATCCATCATTAAGGATGGGGTTTCTAAATGCTTGGAGGAGCAGGGTCAGATTAGAACAAGTCAACATGGATTTAGTAAGGGGAGTTCGTGCCTGAAAAACCTGTTGGAGTTCTTTGAAAAGGTGAAAAGTAGGTTAGACCGGAGAAACCCAGTGGATGTGGTCGACCTAGAGTTCCAAAAGGCCTTTGATAAGGTGCCACACGGGAGGCTGCTGAGCAAGGTGAGGGCCCATGGTGTTCGGGGTGAGCTACTGGTATGGATTGAGGATTGGCTGTCTGACAGAAGGAAGAGAGTTGGGATAAAAGGTTCTTTTTTGACATGGCAGCCGGTGACAAGCGGTGTCCCGCAGGGTTCAGTGTTGGGGCCGCAGCTGTTCACGTTATATATTAATGATCTTGATGAAGGGACTCGGAGCATTCTAGGGAAGTTTGCCAATGATACAAAGTTAGGTGGACAGGCAGGGTAGTACTGAGGAAGTGGGAAGGCTGCAGAAGGATCTAGACAGTTTGGAAGAGTGGTCCAGGAAATGGCTGATGGAATTCAGTGTGAGCAAATGCGAGGTCTTGCACTTTGGAAAAAAGAATACAAGCACGGACTACTTTCTAAACAGTGAGCTAATTCGTAAAGCCAAAGTACAAAGGGATCTGGGAGTGCTAGTTGAAGATTCTCTAAAGGTAAACATGCAGGTTAAGTCCGTGATTAAGAAAGCGAATGCAATGTTGTCAATTATCTCAAGAGGGTTGGAATATAAAAGCACCGTTGTGCTACTGAGACTTTATAAAGCTCTGGTTAGGCCCCATTTAGAGTACTACGTCCAGTTTTGGTCCCCACACCTCAGGAAGGACATACTGGCACTGGAGCGTGTCCAGCGGAGATTCACACGGATGATCCCCGGTATGGTAGGTCTAACATTGAGGAATGGCTGAGGATCATGGGATTGTATTCATTGGAGTTTAGAAGATTAAGGGGAGATCGAATAGAAACTTACAAGATAATATATGGCTTGTAGAGGGTGGACGCTAGGAATTTGTTTCTGTTAGGCGAGGAGACTAGGACCCGTGGACACAGCCTTAGAATTAGAGGGAGCAAATTCAGATCAGAAATGCGGAGACATCTCTACAGCCAGAGAGTGGTGGGCCTGTGGAATTCATTGCCACAGAGTGCAGTGGAGGCTGGGACGCTAAATGTCTTCAAAGCATAAACTGATAAATTATTGATGTCACAAGGAATTAAGGGCTACGGGGAGAATGCGGGTAAGTGGAGTTGAAATGCCCATCAGCCATGATTGAATGGCAGAGGAGACTCGATGGGCCGAATGGCCTTACTTCCGCTCCTATGTCTTATGGTCTTATGGTCTTATGGTTCATTGAGCAGCAACTCACCACAAAGTACAGGTAAGCTCAGGTAAAGTCCTTTTAACGCTAGTCTGGCAACAGTTGAGCTGGCTGTTAGGGCAGTTGCACATTCCTCCTGCAGAATGTGGAAGCTCAGGGAGAATTCCACCGTCCCTGATCACTACACGTATGGGCAGTACAACCATTTGTAGCTCCTGGGGGACCATGTTCGGGACGTGGACCTGGCTGCTTTCCGGATCACCCAGATACAGAGCACTTCATAGATAAGAGCTTTCGCAAGGTGGCCACACCTAAGTACCTTCCTTCGCCAAGTTTCTGTTAAGACTATAATATCCCAGTCCCATGTAAAGCTCCACGCGCTGAGTTCATCAGCCTTACCTGTCAGCCCCGTTTCATTTAAATAAACGCAATTTAATCCAACAGGCGTTCCTTGTTTCCTGTCGTGTTCCAGGCAGAGAGTAGCTGGGCGAACACCAGGAATGGCGAAGGGAGTAGGCAGGGAGTGCAGGAATCCCCTGTGGCCCTTCCTCTCGAAAACAAGTATAACATTTTGGATACTGATTTTGTTTGTGTTGGGAGATGGGGGATGGGTGTCAGGAAATGACCGTTCAGGGGAAAGCAGCAGTAGCAAGGTTGGTTGCACTTTGATTGGCTCTGGGGAGCAGCAGGAAAGGATAAAGGTAAACATGGTCTGAGGTATAGGTGATTCGATTGTTAGGGGGACAGATCGGAGATTCTGTGTCCTCAAACGGGAAACCAGGATGTTATGTCGCCTCTCAGGTGTCAGGCTCCAGGATGTCTCCAATCGGCTGCAGAATATTCTCGAAGGGGAGGGTGATCAGCCAGAAGTCATTGTGCACGTTGGCACAAATGACACAGGTAGATATAGGAATGAGGTCCCACAGAGTGATTACAGAGAGCTTGGAGAAAAGTTAAAAACCAGGACCTTGACAGTGGTAATCTCCAGATTATTTCCAGTGTCTTGAACTAGTGATGGTAAGAATAGGAGGAAATGTCAGATAAATATGTGACTAACGAATCGATGCAGTGAGGAGGCATTCAGATTTTTAGATTATTGCGATCTTTCCTGTGACAGAGTTGACCTGTTCAAGAGGGACAGGTGGCACATGCAATGGATGGGGGACCAACAACTTGGCAGACAGTTTTAACTGTGCAACACGGGAAAGCGTAAACAAGATTGGCGAGGTGGGGCGGGGGGTGGGGGGGTGGGGTGGTGAGTTATCCTCAAGATCATGGAGGAAAATGCAAGGCTGGAAGGATACAGTAATCAGAAACAGTAAGATGGAGAGACAGTTCAGGATGGAACACGATAGGGAGCAAGGAATGCCTGCTGGATTAAATTACATTTATTTCAATACAAAAGAGCTGACCGGTCAGGCCGGTGAACTCAGGGCATGGATACGTACGTGGGGCTGGGATATTTTAGCCAATACAGAAACATGGCTAAAGGAGGGACAGGACTAACAGCTTAATGTACCAGGGTAACGTGCATTAGGAGGGACAGAGGTGGTGGAAAGAGGTGAGTGGGCGTTGCATTTTGGATTAAGGCGAGTATCACAGCAGTGATCAGAGATGATATATATAAAGGATCTACCAGTGAGGACTTTTGGGTGGAGCTAAGAAATAGGAAGGGGATGGTGACATTATTGGGTTTGTACTATAGGTCCCCAAATAGTCTATGGTAATTAGAGGAACAAATATGCAGGGAGGGAGGGGAGACTTGCAGGAACAATAGTGTTGTCACAATAGGGGTTTTAATAGGGCAGACTGGGACTGCCAGAGCATTAAGTGATTTGATGGAATGAAATCCATTAAGTGTGTCAGGAAAGTTTCTTCAAGCATTATATAGAGGGTCCTGTTCGAGAAGTGGCAAAATTTGACCTACTCTTAAGAAATAGGGCAGGACAGGTGACGGAGGTGACAGTGGGTGAGCATTTTGCGACAAATAACCATAGTTCTATTAATTTTCAAATGGTTATGGAGAGTGAAGATGAAACTGCTCCACACGTTCAAGTTCTAAATTGTGGCAAAATGAATTTTATACAGGAGCTTGTAGGGTTGGTTGGAGTAATTTGTTTGCAGGCAAAGGCAACTCTGGCAAATAGGAGACAGCTAGAGTTCAAAATCTACAGTATATGTTCCTGTGAGCGTGAAGGGAAAGTTGTCAGGAATGGGGAACCCTGAATGATAAGAATTACTGAGGCTTTGACCTGAAAAAATGTGGAGGTGTGGCTCAAGTCCAGGCAGGTGCGATCAATGGAACTCCTGGAGGTTTATAAGTGATACAGGACTTTACTGAAGACGGAAATCAGGACAGCAATAAAGGGCTGTGAGATAGCCTTGGCTGAGAAGATCAGGGTGAATTCAAAGAGGAACTTTAAGTATATTTAAGGAAAAGCATGCTGTGTCTGTCCAACGGAACAATTTCTAACTCGATGCATTGCTATTTTTTCGTTGATTACAGATTGAAGTATTTTCCCCACTACACATGTTAAGCTAACCACTCTATAATTCTCAACTTTTTTTCTACCCTTTTTAAAAAATAGTGTCTGATTTCCTGTTTTCTAATCAGCTGGAACTGCACTAGAGTCCAGTGAAGTTAGAAAAATTCCACAAATGCATTTGCTACTTCTTCCACCACCTCTGCTAGTACCCTTGGATGCATTCCATCAGGGCCGGGAGACTTATCTACCATTAGATCCATTAGCTTGCCCAACACTGTCTATCTCGTGGGAATGGCTGTTTCCAGGTCTTCAAATACCTTCCTCTCTTTGACAATTCTGGCACGTTATTTTTGCCCTTCACTGTGAAAACCGAATCAATATCTGCTCAATTCCTCGGCCATTTCCTCACTGAATCCCCCTTCTCATCCTACAAAGGACAAATGGTTAACTTAGCCATTCTTCTCATTTCATATATTTTTAGAATCTTTTGCTGTCTGTTTTTTATATTCTGAGGTAGTTTACTCTCATAATCTATCTGATGTTTCAAGATAGTTTTTTTTTGCTGTTTTCTTTTGACATTTGTAGTTTTCCCAATCTTCTAGTTTCCCATTGGTCTTTGCCATTATTTATGTCATTTATTTTATTTTGATAACCTCCCTTATTTCATGAGACATCCATGGCAGCTTACCCTTTTCCGACAAACCTCCCATTTCACTGTTATATGTTGGTGCTGACCATTTGGAAAAACTGCTTTGAAAGCCTGCCACTGTTCATCAATGGTTCCACCTTAAAGTCTTTGCTTCCAGCCATCTTAGCCAACTCCTGACTCATCCTATTGTAGTCTCCTTTGTTTCTGCACAGGACCCTGGCATTGGACTTTATCATCTCACCTTCCATCTGTATTCTAAATTCAACCATAATTTCAGTCCCACTAATATCTCCCAAAACACTTAATTACTAATTTCATTCTTTTTCTCTCGTGACTTGGGCTTTCCAGTCTTGCTGGGAAGATTTGATTTGTTTGGTTTGTTTTCGTCTGTGAAGACTGAACTGAAGTATTTGCTTCATAGTTCTACTATTGCCCTGTTCTCTATTCTCCTTCCTCTGTGTTCAGACTGTAACGAAGTCTGCACGTGTTTTCTCTAACTTTTCCATTGACATTTCACTCTTATAATTCTTATAAGATTCTCTTCAGAAACCCATCAATTCGTGTCAACGCCATACAATCACTGGAGCATTGTCCTTGTCCCGTCAGAAATACAACATGTTCTACAGTAGCCCCACTCTCCGACATGAAGCCCACAGCTGTGAATGTTATGATACTTCCAGACCTTGCCCAAGTCCTATTTAGAAGGTATGAGGTTACCAGGACAACTCCACCTCAGGAAGTACGTTGCAGATCCCAACACCCTCTGGGTGAAAACATTCGGCAAATCCTCTCTAATCCTCAAACCCTTCACTTTAAAAGTGTGCTCCCCTGTTCTTGCCTCTTTGACTAAATGGAACAGCTGCTGTCTATCCATTCTGTCAAAGCCCCTCGTAATCTTATCTTTCTTAATCACATCCCCCTCAGCCTTCTCTGCTCCAAAGTAAATAATCTGAGCTTATCCAGCCTCTCTTCATGGCTGATATGCTCAATTCCCGGGAACATCCCGGTGAATCTCCTCTGCAGCCCCTCCAGTGGAACCACATTCTTCTTGTAATGTGGTTCCCAGAAAGCCACAAAATATACCATCTTGGCCAAACCAAAGTCATGTATAGCTCGTATAATCTATGTCCCGATGAGTCAAGGCTATTTACTTTTCACAATGCCTTCTTAACTCCACTATTACCCTGGCCAGTCACATCCAGTATGTGTAGAGAAGCGCCATCTCAGTTTCGAGGTGTGCTGCCATTCATTGAGTCTTCCCCTGACTGGTTCCTTCTTCCAAAATGCATCACCTCATATTTATCAGAGTTACATTCTATCTGCTATTGATTTGCCCATCTGACCAAACCATCTCTATCTTCCTGTAAGATAAGGCCTTCCTCCTCACTGCCAATCACCTGGTCAATCTTTGTGTCGAACATACACTTATTTATCACACTTTACCTGCCCCCTACACATTCACATCTACATCATTTATGAATGCCACAATCAATAAGGGATACAGCACTGGGGTACACCAGGGGTCACAGCTCTCTAGTCGCACAAAGAACATTCTCCCATCACCCTCTGTCTCCTGCCCAGAAGAAAATTTGAATGTCATTTACCAAGTTACCGTTGATACCATGAAATTGTACTTTATTTATCAGTTTTGCATGCGAGGTTTGTCAAAGGCGTTGCTGAAAAAAACATATAAACAACCTCTTTGAAAAAAAATCAATAAAGTTCGTTCGGCGTGACCACCCTCTGACACGTTCATGCTGACTATCCCTGATCAAACATTACCTGGTTATTCTGTTCTGCTTGATGTCCTTCTGGAATGCCTTGGGATTCTCGGTACTCTTGCTCTCGGTTGTGAATGTCCCTGTGTTTATCACTCCCCTCTGTGTGAGTTTTTTTAAAATGTTTCATTTCGATCACCTCTCATTCTCTGAAACTCTCTGGAACACGGGCAGAGTTCCCTCATCAGACAATCTTGCTACCGGAGGGATTAATTTCGATAATGTCCTTACAGACCTCACAATGTCTGTATAAATAACAGCCATTCTCTGTCTTTCATTAAATCATTTTAATATACTTTTCAAATTCACCGAAGCCAACTTTTCCCTCGTATCTTAATGGCGTGCATGACTCAGGTATACACCAGTAATATAAGAAAAAAAACTGCTTTGTATTCAGATGTAATTTAAATTCAAAATATTAAGCTTACTATTCCCAAAAGCTCCTTTACATCAAAGACTTTAATTACCTCTTCTGATCACACATCAGCAATTCCAAAACAGCCTGATATCTAGCTCGGTGGTCAACATATTGTCATAACAACCCATCTCATACACGGTCATGAAATCTATTTTCCCAGCATTAACATTCACTTGGGTTTACTTGTTCAGAAGCAACTTAAAGATCTCCATTATTACTGCAGTACCCACAAACTTGCATATCCAATTTCCTGTTTTATAACATACCCAACATTTACATCACAATTTTGATTTTGATATATAACTCTCATCAATGTTCGCTGTTTCAAAGCTCCACCTTACCAGCTTCTGTGGAATTTGATGACGTGGGCTCTGGGGAGATTAACGGTCGATTCAGGCGAGATGTTTGGCAAGGCATATCTCAACATTGATATCATCTCAACACACCTGACATGTTCTTCTCAAGTGTCATTGTGACATTATCACCAGATATCCCGTAATGCTGGTGGAGTTAAGAAGGACAATGATCTTTCAGCAATGCTGTGTATTCCCCAGAGAGCTGAGATTGCTCTAAACTGGGTGGAAACCTTACTGTAGGCTGGCAAGGTGCTGCTGCTGCTGTATAGGGTCTCAGTGAGATCACATCTCGAGTAGTGTGAATAGAGTTAACTTCTTCACTGAATAAAGGATATTGGAATTAACTCGAGGATTGTTCCCTCAACTAATTTCTGCAAGAATCTCTACAGTGTGGAAGCAGTCCATTTGTCCCATCGACAACACACTGATCTTCCGAAGGCCATCCATCCCAACCCCACCACCTCCCCCACCCAATCTTTATAACCTGGCATTTTCCATGACTGATGCACCTAACCTCCACATCCCCGGACATTATGGGTAATTTAGCGTGGCTATTCCACCATACCTACATATCTTGGGACTGTGGGAGGAAATTGGAGACTGTATTTGTAAATGAATCTCTGGGTGCAGTGAGGCAGCAGTGTTAACCACTGAGCTACCTAATGTGAGCAACACAACTTGCCTGCATATTTCAGCTCTTGAAAAGTGACGGTTGAGTAGGGAGATTCCATCTGTCCCCAAAACTGTAGTTGAGCGAAAGGAGGAGGGCATGAGATCTTGAAAGGCTTGGTCAGGAACAGGAGCAGGACATGCAAGGCATCGAGACTATAATATAGGGACAGCAGAAGGACATTCAGCCTAGTAAGTGTGGAAAGCAGGAACAGAATGAGTCCAATCAGCCTCTCATGCCTTTTACACAGCAATTGGAGCTGATCTTTTACAGTCTTGTGCCTCTTACATGGGAATTGTGAAAGGAAACGTAGAGGTTATTGAAAGCAAAGAACTTAGAATAACCAGCTTCTCTAGGGAATGAAAAGTAATGAGAAATTTATTGATAATGAAGGCAAATTGTTAGAATCCGTTATATAGGAAGTAGTAGCAAGATATTTTCAAAGTCAAGACACAATCCAGCACAGTCAACACAGCTTTATAAAGGATAAATCATGTTTGAATGGTTTTACTAGCTTTCTTAAAAAATGACAAACAAGATGGATAATGGGGATCATATAGATGTATTATACCTGGATTTCCAGACAGCAGTGTGTAACGTGCTTCACAAAAGATTAATATGCACGAGAAGATCATACGGGGAAAAGAAAGATTTATTTGCTAAGAGAGACGATTGGCTAAGCAATAAAAAAACTATGATATGGAGCAGCTGGGACTAGGTCAGACGTTTGCATTTGCAGATACACTTTATTTTGTTACAAAAACATAAAATTTGGAGGCAGTCAGTCAATGCTGTATTTTATGAGCTCGTACTTTGGAACAAGTCTAATCTGACTCCAGGCGAAGACACAGACAGACTCCAAACAAGACCTCTCGCCAGAAATACATTGTCTGACCGGAGGGGTCACTTCTTTTACATCAATAATGCCTGAAGGTATCTCCAGGCAGTGATTTGAAATAAATCCTGCGATTTGCATTTAAACAATCAAGACATGAACCTCCATTCTAAGTGATTAATGATTTAAGAGCCATCTTAGGTACGTACCTTTCATGCGCATGAGTTGTACAATCCTTCTAACTTCTGTATTTAAGGTAGTCCTCTCTCTCTAACATTTAATGAAGGAGCAGCAATAGTAACACGACAGTAGTTTTTAGTGCAACGGGTTTATTAGAAAACACAAGCTTCCATAGCGCTGCTCCTTCGTTAGAGGAATTGTTAAGGGAGGTACAGAAAGTGTTTGTAAAGAGAGAGGATGAGAGACGAAAACAGAAGGCGAAAATGATGGTAGATACGGTTGACGAGATAGTTAAGAAAAGAATGGAACCAATAGTGAGCAACCGGAACAGTGGGTGGCAGCATGTAGGACAGAGAGGAAAGGGGAGAGGGAGAGGACAAGGTGGAGCATTTGATAGAGGGTTCAGGTGACAGAGGCAGAGATGGAAGTCTCCACAGGCAGGATGCTATTATTGCGGAAAGATAGGGCATTTTAAGCGGGAGTGTCCTGATCTACAAAGGGAAGAAAGGGCAATTCCGCTTATGAATTTTCATGAAGAATAGGGGTGTTAGGGGTTCCTGCCCCCGGGGACCCACCTGAAAACCTTGATAAACTTGAAGGTGGGACCCTGTGGGGAAGAGGTAGTCTTCCTCATAGATACGGGAGCAGCACGGTCATCGCTGAATTTTAAATCAAAGAAAATAGAAATGTCATGACGGTCAATTACAGTTTCCGGGGTAAAAGGGGAAGGATTTACTGTTCCAGTATTTGAACCTATGATGATAGAAGGTCCTAAGGATAGCGTCACAGGGAAACTGTTGTATATCCTGATATAAGACGTAACTTATTAGGGAGAGATTTAATTATCCTCTTAGGATTGGAAATTGGCATTCAGGAAAAGAAATAGTTGTACAAATGGCAATGTTGACAGAGGATGTGGAGAAAGAGATAGACCCTATTGTATGGGCTAGAGAAGGGAATTGTGGAAAACTACAGATCCCTCCGCTAGAAATACGTTTAAAAAGGAAAGGGGACATTGTCTGTGAGTAACAATATCCCATTTCCATAGAAGGAAAGCGAGGACTGCAGCCAGTAATTGAGGGAGTGATTAGAGATGGACTGTTGGAGCGATGTATGTCTCCTTATAATACCCCAATTCTACCATTGCGAAAATCTGATGGAGCTTATCGTTTGGTGCAGGATTTGAGAACATTGAATCGAATAGTGGTGCCAAACCCCTATACGTTATTAAGTAAGATCCCTCATGATCACAAATGGTTTAGTGTGATAGATTTAAAGGACGCCTATTGGGCTTGTCCCTTGACGGAGGAAAGTAGGAATTTGTTCGCCTTTGAATGGGAAGACCCTAAGACAGGACGGAAACAGCAATACCGGTGGACTGTGCTCCCCCAGGGGTTTACAGAATCCCCGAATTTATTTGGACAGATGTTAGAACAAATATTGGAGATATTTAGCAGCCCCAAGGGAACTACCCTGTTGCAGTATGTAGACAACCTCTTAGTAACAGGAAAAAGAAGAGAAAAAGCAGGAGCCACTAATAAATTATTGAATTTCCTGGGTCAGCAAGGACTGCGAGTAGCTAAAAACAAATTACAATATATGGAGCGGGAAGTGAAATACTTGGGACATTTAGTTAGCGAGGGAAAGTGAAAGATATTGCCCGGAACGGATATAGGGAATAATGGGGATGCCACTGCCCAGCACTTAACTGGAGTTATGTACATTTTTGGGTCTAACGGGATATTGCAGATTGTGGATAGATTCCTATGCTCAGAAGACTAAGATATTATATCTCAAACTATTAGAGGGGGAACCAAAATGTCTAAATTGGGATGATGAGGAAAAACAACTAGTTGAGAAACTCAAAAGAGATCTGATTCATGCCCCCGTGTTAGCCTTACCTTCCCTAGATAAACCTGTCCACTTCTTTGCTGCCACAGATAATGGAGCGGCGTGGGAGTATTAACCCAGAGGTGGGGAGGAATGAAACAGCCAGTAGCATATCTTTAGAAGCTATTGGATCCAGTATCCCGGGGGTGGCCTGAGTGTATGCAGGCTGTGGCTGCCACTGCACTGTTGCTGGAGGAAAGCAGAAAGCTTACATTTGGGGGAGCCCTAATAGTAAGCACCCCACACCAAGTGAGAATGATCTTAAACCAAAAAGCTGGACGATGGTTGACAGACTCGCGGGTTCTAAAATATGAGGCAATATTAAGAGAAAAGAATGATCTCGTGTTGGTCACGGACAATTGTTTAAATCCAGCTGCCTTTCTTTGGAAAGTGGAAGGAGACTCTCCTCAGAATCCAGAGCACAACTGCCTTGACATTATAGAATAACAAACTAAGGTCTGCATGGACCTGAGAGATGTTCCGCTTAATGCAGGAGCCTGACTTCTTATATACAGATCATCCCGGGTGACTGAAGGGAAAATAAATAATGAGTATGCATTTGTAGACAGGACAAAAGGTAGTGTGGTAGAGGCAGGAAGGTTGCCAAATGGGTGGTCAGCTCAGACCTGCGAACTCTATGCATTGGTAAGAGCCCTTCGGGCGTTAGAAAATAAAGAGGGAGCAGTATACAGTGACTCTAAATATGCATTTGGTGTTGTGCACACTGTTGGAAAGATATGGCATGAAGAGGACTGATCAATAGCCGGAGGAAGGAATTAGCACATGAGGAGTTGATTAAATGGTTCTTGGAGTCCCTATTACTCCCCCGAGAAATAGCGGTAGTGCATGTAAATGGTCATCAGAAAGGAAATGAACCAGATGTTAGGGGGAATAGATTAGCTGATGAAGTGGTTACGGAAGCAGGCCTGGACGCACAAGGAGTGCTGATTCATTCCCTAATACCTGCTGTCCCTGATCCCCGGAAGCTCCTATATTTACTGAAAGAGAAGAAAAAGAATTGAAAGATTTTGGGGCGGCAAAAAACAGCAGACGGGCAATGGATGTTACCTGATGGAAGGGAAATGTTAAACAAAATGATATTGCGAGAGATTATGGCCATCCTACACCACGGCAGTCAATGGGGAGAACAAGCAATGTGTGATTTAGTTCTTAGGAAATATGGATGTAACGGAATATATACAATTGCTTAACACATATGTGAAGCATGTATAATATGCACAAAAGTAAATAAGAAAGTCTTGAGAAAACAGACCCCGGGAGGAAGAGACCCGGGATTGAGACCCTTCCAGAGTATACAAGTAGATTATACTGAAGTACCCAGAGTAGGGAGACTAAAATATATGCTGGTCATAGGAGATCTTCTATCTGGTTGGGTTGAGGCATACCCGCTAGCTACTGCCACTGCGAGTGGGGTGTCTAAAACAATATTAGAGCACATAATTCCCCGATATGGGCTCGTGAACCATATAGATTCCGACCAAGGAACTCATTTTACCTCAAAAGTGTTACAGGGGGTAATGAAGGGGTTGGGAATTTCCTGGGAGTTCCATACTCCATGGCACCCGCCATCATCGGGAAGGTTTGAGAGAATGAACCAAACACTCAAACGCCAGCTCTCTAAATTGATAATAGAAACCAGACTCCCTTGAAACAAATGTTTACCGATAGCTCTCTTGTGAGTACGAACAGCCCCAAGGAAAGATTGGGGACTATCCCCCTATGAAATCATATTTGGATTACCTTATCTGGGAACGAACGGAGAATTGACAATTCCCGAAACTAAAGACTTGTTCTAAAGAAGTATGTACTGGGCTTGTCCGCCTCTTTGTCTCTCCTCAGGAAACAGGGTTTATTGGCACAGACTCCGCCCCTTGAATTCACCATTCATCCCATCCAGCTAGGAGATTGGGTCTTTGTAAAATCATGGACAGAGACTAAATTGCAGCCGGACTGGGAAGGGGCATATCAGGATCGTTTGATTACCGAAACGACAATAAGGACAGCGGAGATCGGCAGGACTCACTATACTCGGATCAAAGGGCCAGTGAAATCTCAAGTTGAGGAAAAAGTCTGGACAGCCGAATCAATGCAAGACCCGCTGAAACTCAGGCTGAAGAGACTTAGAGTAACTGATTATACAGTGGCGACGCGAGCGCGGGATTATTTCTGTAGGATTGTGTATTAAGTTTTTTTTGTGCTTAAGCACAATTTTTAGAATGCGGGGCATGCTTAGAGTTATGATGCTCCGCAAGTAACAGACCTGATGCATGTAGCTTAGTAAATTGTGGGGATGTAGATAATCAGAGACAGTACCGCAGCTCAGAGATACATCTTAAGTCCTTTGGGGATGGTACTTGGTATAATGGTCTTGTCACAATACACCCGGCCACCTTCCGATCACCTCACGATTGTCGTGATAAAGAGCGTAACCCAATATACCTAATGATAAAGAAAACCACATGGCACAAATCAATTCTCGGGGTTGGGGGGGCACCTATGAGATACAGTTAGATGAAACATTTGGGATAGAAATGTAAGCAAACGGGAAGGATTTCTCGGACTGTTATTTTCAAATTAGCGTAGGACAGGGAAAACGGGCAGAACTATTGGATAATAAGGTACAACCTTTCACCCCTCCCGATGATCCTAAAGTAGTAAAAATTATAGAGATAAAGGACTTGAAACAGACCATCTAAATAGAAATTGGGTATGGTGATGCAAATGCCTGGGTTGAATGGGTAAAGTGTACTGTAAAAAGTCTGAACAAGAGCAATTGCTAGGCATGTGCCTCCGGTAGACCAGTGGCCCAAGTGGTTCCCTTTCCACTTGGGTGGAAGCGAGACAGGAAGGGCATAAAATGTATGACAGCCCTGTATCAGGATGAGACTGCATGGAATGATAGGAATTGTACCTCCTTATCTCTGATGTTCGCTCCCTTGGAGAAGAAAGATTCAAAAGCCCCCCCACCCCCCCCCCCCCCCCCCACCCACCACCCCTACGTTTTCAGCCGCAGTCGGAAATCACACGATGTGTGTGCATAGACAAGGTACAAATCGGTCTCGAGATTTGGGGGAGCTGAAGTATGTACAGATATTAAGAATGTCACTGAAACGGACAAGGGAGGGAACTACTCAGCACCAAAGGCTCCCCGAGTGGATCCGTGAAGGTACTGCGGAGGCAGAATATTGAGACTCACCCTACCAACGGATTGGAGAGGGATATGTGCAATTGTACAATTGGCAATTCCATTTACCCTGGCATTTGAGAAGGAAAAGGTAGTGGGGTAAAAGGGAAGGAGTAAGAGATCACTGTCAAACACTTCTTTCAATGACAGGATTTATCTCGATTCTGTAGGAGTCCCTAGGAGGGTACCTGATGAGTTCAAGGCTCGTCATCAGATTGCAGAAAGCTTTGAGTCAACTCTCCTTTGGTAGGCAACAATTTATAAAAATGTACATAGGATAAATTGCATTTTATATAATTAACAGCGATTTATAAATTATACAAGAGATGCGGTTAAAGGAATATTAGAACAGCTTGATGCGACAAGTAGGATGGAATTGGAAAACAGAATGGCCCTTGATATGATTTTAGCGGAAAAAGTGTGTGTGTGTGATGTTAGGAGGAAGCTGTTGCACCTTTATTCCTAATAACACTGCACCTGATGCTTCAATTACTCGGGCGTTAAGGGGATTGACTACCTTAGCAGAGGAACTGGCTGAGAATTCAGGAGTAGACACTTCTCTCACGGGATGGCGTGAATCATGGTTTGGAAAATGGAAGGGGGTGGTGGTTTCCATCCTTACTTCCCTAATAGTAGTAGCCAGGGTATTGGTAGCCATTGACTGTTGTATCATGCCCTGTATACGAGGACTCACCCAAAGACTGATTGAGACAGCCTTAATAAAACAGATACCTCTAAAATGGAATCAGGCAGAGGAACTTTGCCGATTAAATAATGAGGGGATGACTGAGACCAAGATGGATGAAATCTCCAGAATGATGCTTGCGAATTTTGGAGGCTATGCTTAAAAGAAAAATGCAGAAGATGACAAATGGTAATTAAAGAAAAAGGGGGAAATTTTGGGATATAGATAAAGTAGTGTCACTTCTGCAGTCATAATTATTTATGCAAGGTCAATGCACTCACACCAGTGTATAATTATTTCAACCAAAAGCTGAATCAACAAGAATGAAAACTGGGTGAATGAAATATATAATTGTTTTTGCATTAGCTAACATGTGCAAGAATGAAACGTGCCGGCAAACAATGGTAGATGTTACAGACAACGAGATAAGGTGCTGTGAGGATGTAGGTTACCCAGATATGCTTGTACACGCAATAGTTATAAGCATCTGTTTCCCACTTTTGCAAAAACACAAAAACAATCCTCAATTAAAAGGTCATTAGAATCAATATGGTTGGGGAAAGGGAAGAAATGTCACAAGTGGGGGATTTTGATAGCAGTGATGGAGGATATACCTAACAATGGACCACAGCAGGATGTGGTGAAATGGACAAGTAAAACTTGTAATTTGTTAAGCACAAGGCCGGAGAAGGCAAGCGAGAAACAATAGTAATGGGCTCCGGGTTTGGAGTAGTGAGTCCTATATAAGACATGTATTTGCTGAACTCTGTGTGCCTTATTCCAGGCACCACGCTTCCAAGCGTCTAATAAACAAACTGATTGCTTCAGATCTTGTCTTGGGCTGAAATTATTGAAGTGAGTGAGCTTTGTTTCTCACAGTCTGTCATTTAAATTTACTGTGCTTTCTATTCTCTCAAGTTCTCATATTAATTGCTCCTCGTTTTCTTATTACCTTTGAGGCAAGTCTCAAAATGCCGGGCACAATAAAAGCAATATGAATTATAAATTAGTATCTGGACAAAAGAACCAATGAACAACTACATAGACCTCTTGAACAAGGGGGCTGGGCATTGAGAACAGAGGATCAGTGGTTAGCACTCGTGTCTTACAGTGTTATGCACTTGGGTTTGATTCCATCCTCGGCCACATGTTTGTGTGGAGTTTGCATGTTCTGGTTTTCTCCCACAATCCAAAGATATGCAGGTTAGGTACATTGGCCATGCTAAGCTGCACGGTCTGTTCGGAGATGTGTAGATTATGTGCATTAGTCAGGGGTAAGTTCGGTAATCTGAGAGCAGAATGGTCCGGATGGATTATTCTTTGGAACGTCAGTGGAGACTTGTTGGGCCAAATGGCCTGTTTCCACACAGTAGGGATTCCATAAACTTAGAATTGTGTTTCGCTAAACAAAACTGACATTTTTTTTAAATGTTGCATTTAAAACTTATCTTTAACTGTCCATTGTCAATCTTGTAAAATATCTCAATTTTACTGAAATCAATGTTCAAGCAAAACACTGCACATAAAGCCACACAAAGATCTTCATGACCATCTAATTACTGTTCAGTGGAATAATCACGGTAAATATCTTATTGTTCCTGAGATCAATCACCACTATCACAGTAAGGATCTGGTTATCATTCCCTTCAATAAATGCAATCGTTGTCCCTCTGGTATTTCAGTTCAGTCGTTATACACCACACTGGTTGTTCAAAGCATGGTAATTCTTTATTATGAATGGCCAAGGGTTCTAACGGCAAGAGATGTTGTTCGATCTGATTTGTTGCATGTTCTCAAACAAGTTTTCACTATAAATATTGCAAAAAATGTGTTAATTTGGTCTTGTTCAACTGCTGATGCGAACACTTTCAGTTCGTGTTCATTAAACATATTTGGAGAAAGTGAGGAAAGCTGTAGCATTGGAAACGGGCAGGCACATCCGAAGAGCAGGAGTATCAACCTGTCGGGCATTAGGCCATCATCAGAAAAGATTCCTGACGAAGGGCTTATGCCCAAAACATCGATTCTGCTTCTCCTCGAATGCTGCTTGACCTGCTGTGCTTTTCCGGCATCTCGCTCTTTTGACATTAGAAATATTTGACTGAATATTCAGAGACAATACTAAAAGTTACCTCTGTCATGTTAATTTACCGTGCTTTCTATTCACTGAATTTTTCATGTTAATTGCTCCTCTTTTTCTGCTTAAATATAATACAAATTTCAAAATACAGATCACATTAAAATTCACATGAATTATAAATTTGCATTTTCGACAAGAAAACAAATGGAAGGCAATATAGAATTCTTGAACAGCCTACACATTTGAATGAAAAAGCAATTCCTGCTAAAAAATGTTTCCACGTCTGTATCTTTTTCTCAATACAATAATCCTGCAAGTAGTTTATAATTGTCAGTTGATCTCTCTGAATGAGTACCTAATCAATGTCAATGTAACAGCTGAAACATTAACAACAGATTGATAACTGGGTGTTAAAGACCTTATTTGAAGCCAACAAATGTTTGGTATTTACTAGAATCCCACCAGAAAACATTCTTGAATCATAATACAAGAAGTGAGATATGTGAGAGATGTGCAAACGCTATTTTTAAATGAATAAACTGCAATATTTTCAAAGCATTTCAATCTTATGGTCACAATGAACAGGTGAATGGAAAAATAAAAACAAGTTTCTGACAATTCATAAACTGAACAACAATCACAAATTCACTTTGATCAAAGGACAGAGTAATATTTAGATGAATCACAAAATTTGGTTACAAAGTAGGTAATCAGCTGACTGACAAGTAATAGGTGGGAGCATTTGTTAGTTTATTGAAGAAGATATCAACTTTATTTCAAATATATAGAACGAGAGAATAATGTTTAATGAGTTTCAATTTTTTGGACTTGCCCCTTTGCAACAAAAAAAATCAATCTCATTACTTAAACATCGTAATCATTAATTCTGCAACATTTTCAAATATTCTCCAGGAACGTATAAGCGACAGAATTAGATACAGGTATCCCCACTATCCGAAATTAGAGCGTTATTATGAAACCTTACATAAACTGAAAAGGCGTAGATCGAAGAAGCATTAATTTATGTGGGAAACACCTCCCCTTTTTTCGTAAAAGTGAAAATCCTCTTCAGATTTCTTTCAGTTAGAGAAAACAGGGACAGATGTAAGTCTTTTGTAAAAGCAAAGTGGCTAAAGCGAATTTTCCAACACATATTTCTTGGTAACCTGACACAAATAAGTATCAGATTTTGTGATTATTGATATAATAGATAAAAGCACATCTAATCTTGGGTTGAAAAGCAATTCAGTCTGTGCTTAGGTACTCTGTAATCACCATTCAGATAGCTCTTGATATATTTCAGGTGAAGATGTGATTTGAATCCTTCTCTCGGGTCTAGTAATAGAGACACTGCCACAGCTCCACAGGCTCCTTTCATAATGTACCCACTCAGGACGGCCGGACTGCAATATTATGTTAAAAGTCGTTACACAAATGAAAACTAATCAGCTGTTTATTATAGTAATTCGAATGGAATTAATTAGGTAGTTTCTGTGTGTAATGGACTGGAAATTAAACAATATTTTGCAATAACAATAGAATAAATGAATAATAGTCTTAAATAAAGAGGAATCTCATGACAATTCTTTGAAAGACAAATTGGCAAAACTGCGTGATCATTGTACTTTAATTTTAAAAATGCATCAGTCATTCAATGTGAATATTCAGTTGAAGACAAGTTCCCTTCCTTTCAACAATGTACAACTTCCACAATTTCAAAATGAACACTCATCGATAAAGGAAGGAACAAGCAGATGTTAATTCTATTTTCTTCACATAAACGTGCGACTAATTTAAGTAAGTTTCATATATATAAAAAGGAAATTCTTTTTGTGGTTCGAAATACAATAAACCTTAGCGTGAAGTGAAATATAATCAAATCAATTCAACTGTGTTTTCTCAGTTAAAATACCGTTCAATATTCAAAGTAGTCGAGTGATTGGACACTGCAATATCTTTACATTAATTCAGTGCTGAGACATAATTCCACATTTATACCCCTTACAGTGAAGCAAACTTGTGCCAGGAGTCTGAGCGATAGGGGATGTTTTTAATGAGTACTTTGCTTCAGTATTCACGAGTGAGTGGGACCTTGTTCCTTGTGAGGACAACGTGAAAAAGGTTGATATGGTCGAACTGGTCGATGTTAAGACAGATACTGTGCTGAAAATATTTAAAAATCATGGGGATAGATAAGTCCCCTGGGCCAGAAAGGATATAACTTAAGTTGTTATGAGAAGGGAGGCAAGTGATTACTGTGTTTTGGCGATGATCTTTGCATGCTCACAGTTCACTGAAGTCATACCAGATGATTGGAGGGTGGCAAACGTTATTCCCGTATTCAAGAAAGGCAACTGAGATAATCCTGGGAATCATCGATGAGTCAGTCTTACATAAGTTGTGGGCAAATTATTGGAGAGGATTCTGAGAGACAGGATTTATGATTATTTGGAAAAGCATAGATTGATTTGAGATGGTCAGCATGGCTTTGTGAGCGGCAGGTTATGCCTCACAAGCCTCATTGAATTATTTGAAGTTGTGGCAAACACATTGGTGAGGACAGAGTAGTGGATGCGGTGTATAAGGATTGTAGCAAGGTGTTTGATAAGGTTCTCCATGGTAGGCTCATTTTGAAAGTAATGAGGCATGGGATAAAGGGAAACATGCCTGGTTAGATAATAAATTGGCTGACCCCATAGAAGACAGGGTGTGATTAAATGGATAGTTTTCAGCTTGGTGCATGGTGTTCAATGGTGTTCTGAAGGGATTAGTTCTGGGACCTCTGCTCTTTGTGATTTTTACAAATGACTTGGATGAGGAAGTGGAAGGGTGGGTTAGGAAGTTTGCCAATGACACGAGGGTTGGTGGAGTTGTGGAGAGTGTGGAGGGCTTTTGTAGGTTGCTAGAGGACACTGACAGGATGCAGAGCTGGGCTGAGAAGTGGCAGATGGAGTTCAACCCGGGAAAATGTGAAGTTATTCATTTTGGAATTTCAAATTTGAATGCATATTTTCAGATTAAATGCAGGATTCTTGACAATGTGGAGGAACAGAGGGATTGTGGGGTGCACGCCCATACATCCCTCATAGCTGACATCCAAGGTGATATGGTTATTAAGACGGTGCGTAGTGTGTTAGCTTTCATTAGCAGGGACATTGAGTTTAAGAGCCACGAGGTTATGCTGCACCTCTATGGATCCCTGATGAGACTACACTTGGAATATTGTGTTGTGTTCTGATCACCTCATTAGACATAGGGTGCAGAAGCTTTAGAGAAGGTGCTGATGAGATTTATCAAGATGATGCCTGGACTGGAAGGCATGTCTTCTGAATAAAGGTTGACAGAGCTGGGGCTTTGGTCATTGCAGTGAAAGAGGATGATAGTTTACTTGATAGTTTTGTGTAAGATGATGAGAGGCATAGATAGAGTGGATAATGAAAGATTTTTCCCCACAAAGTGCCATAATTTTAAGATGAATGGGGGAAGTTGTGGGGAGATGTCAGAGATAGTTTCTTTATAGATAGTGGTGAGTGTGTGGAATGCACTGCCAGTGGTGGTAGTAGATTCAGATCCATCAGGGACATCTAAGCGACTCTTGGATAGGCACATGGATGATAGTAAATGAAGGGCATGTTGGTTAGTTTGATCTTAGAGTAGGATAAAAGGTCGGAACAACATCGTGGCCAAAGGGCCTGTACTGTGCTGTACTGTTTTAAATTCTATGGATTGAAATGAACAATTATTATATATTAGCAACATATAGATTTTCAAAATTCTATTAGCATACTTACAAATAATGATAAATTTCATCTTGCTATTTGGCTGTGCTATCTGCAAAAATGAACAGGAATTGTTGCAGGGAAAAGTAATTAGGTTTTTCTAAATTTATAAGGCTGGGATTACACAGATCATTCAAATAAGCAAAAGTCATATTTTTAACAGTGCGCGGTGCATCAGAAATAATGAATTCTTTGGTAGGTGTGTTGATTGCAAATAAAATGGATTTTTATATTACTGTATAGGTACTAGGAAAGATTGGATTAAATTCAGATATAAACTTCACTGTAGTTGTTAGCAAGACTAAACTAAAGCATACTATAATTATTGTCAAGCAAATGTCTTAACAAATACTGTTAGAATCCTGAAAAAAGGATATATTGTACCATTTTTCAAACAGTCAATAAATTAAATTGTGAACCTCAGTATACTTGTTACCCAGACTAATTATTATTCAATTATTATAATGGTAATGACTTGATAACTAATGCTAAAACCTAAACAGATAAATTGGTTCAATACTTTGTCAGCATGTTGCTCTGAAATTGATTCGATATTTATTAAGATCGGTAAACTGAGGAACAAAATATAATAGCTCGCTTGATAGAATTGAAGGAAAAAATGAGACAGTGTTTATTGAACAGAATTGTTTTTGTTTAAAAATGCAGTTGATGCCAGAATAATATATTTTCCTCCATTGGTTTTCTTGTAGAGACATGTTTTTTTTTAAATTGTTCTGATTCAAGGTTGAGACACTTGTGTCAGAGTCTGCAAAGGGGAGAGTGAGAGAGAATGAAATTCTAAAAAAGCAGAAAGGAAAGGAACTGGCGAACAGAGGAGCTCCAATTGTAGTGTCTCACCCTGCTAGCATCGTATTGCGTGAGCTGGAATGCAGTCTAGTCAATCAACAAGCTGACACAGTCATACACACAGAATCATAGCTTACAATGTCCTAGACACCATCGTCACCATCCCTGTATGTCCTCTCCCATCGGCAGGACATGGATGTAACTGAATTGCTGGAATATGCAGGGTAATGGACTAAGATCTGCAGAATGTGATCAATGTGATTTATTTGACATTTCTCCAGAATATTAAACTCCAGTCCAATTTGAAAAGTTAATAGCGTCATCAGACTTCAACTACAAATGGCAGAAAAAAATGATCAGAAAGTTACAGCACACTTGGCCAATCCTGGGTATGTGTTGGCTGTAATAGAACTTGAGGTAAAACCAATGACTGCAGATGCTGGAAACCAGATTCTGGATTAGTGGTGCTGGAAGAGTGCGAGCAGCAGCAGAGTTTAAAGGAAACCAAAAGGCTACAGCTAAGGTGAGACAGTTTGTTTTAAAATTACTTACCGGTGTTTTTATTTTCCTTCTCTTCACAGAAAGAGCGGGTGCAGCAAGGGGAAGTGACGAAGACCAGAGGGGCAGCTGGGACCCGGAAGCAGGTATAGCGTAAGCTTACCTGGGTAGGTTTTTTCCCTATAAAAGCGTGCAGGAGAATAAAACTCTTTCGGTACGACTTCCCTCTGATATCTTCATGCTAATGATCCTGATCAAACATTGCCTCTCTAAATGAAGATCAATTTTCTCCTTCCTATTTCCACGAATAGTTATCTTGACACTGATCTGATACTCACTGATCTACAGTTCCCTGGTCTACCTCCACCAGCACTCCTGTAAAGGCTCCAGTCCTCTAGCACCTCCCATGTGACAGGATCCTACTTAAACATTTGAATCAGTGCCTTTCCTCCATTGTCTCCAACAGCAGCCTGTGAAACAACTCATCCAGACCTGGGGACTTGTCCAATTTTATACCAGCCAAAACCATCAATCGCTGCTCGCATCTTATATCAATCTGTTTAAGAACTTCCCAGTCCATCTTCTTGAACTAAGTATCTGCCTCCTCATTCTCCCAAGTCAAACAGATGGGAAGCTCTCATGTCACAATCCATCAATGTTTTCCAGCTTCCCACACAGATTGCCCTCTTGGTTTCTAATGGGCCCTGATTGTTCCCTGGTTAGTCTGTCCTGCTTGATGTTCTTGTGGAATATCTTGAAATCCTCGCGAATCTTGTTCACACTTTTCAATGCCCCTACGTTCGTCACTCCCCTCTGAGTGATATATTGAAAGTTTCATTTCGATCACCTCTCATTCTCTGAAAATCTACAGCATACAGGAGGAGTTCCCTCATTGGACAATATTTGCCATCCGAGGGATTAATCTGGAAAATGTCCATTCAGTATATGAGATCAGTATGATTCACTTGGATCAGGAAATCAAAGCTGTACTCAATACTCCAGGTACAGACGAACCAACATTCTGTGTCACTGGTGCGGAACATTTTTACTCCTAGTCGGTGCAAGTTACTTCAGAAGCTGGAATCTGTACTGAAACTAACACATGCTGGAGATCACAGTGAATCAGATATCATCCATGGAGAGAGAGCACAGAGCCCTTCATCGTCTATATTCTGATTTCCTTCAAACAAAGGGAAACTTAACTTTTACCTTCCCCCATTTGCGTATGTTCCTCCCAATACAATTTTCTTTATTGTTGTCGGGATAACTTACTATATGAATTCTTTAACAATCCTCCTGATATCCAACTAGACCACATCTACTGGTTGACCATTGTTTATATCGACAAGCGACATCTTCAAACAAAAATTTGGTAAATATTGCCGTCCCTTTCAGAAATCTAGCATCATTCTCTCGACTATGCGAGAACTTTCCAAGTGTCCAATATCACATTCTTTATAATAAATTCCGACAGGTTCCCCACTGTGAACAATAAGTTAACTGGTCTGTCGTTCATCATTCTCCCTCTTCTTCACTTTGTAAATCCTTAGAATGCATTTATAACTTTCCAAATTGAATATGGAAAAATAGAATGATTCCCAATGCAATTATTATCTCTATTTCTGCTTTCTCTGAAATTCTGGTACGAAGTACATTTGGTCTGTCAGACTTATCAATACAGTTATATTTCCAAATGCTACCTCGTCACTGATTTTAGTCTTTAGTTACACAAGTCCCATGGTCACTTGGTATTTCTGGGAGATATTCTGGACCCTCCTCCATGAAGACAGATATAAAATAACTGTTTAGTTTCCCTATCATTTTTCTTTTCTCGCCATAAATTATCCTGTCCACACATTCACTGTTCCACATTTGACCTTGTTTTTATTTTCCTTTCAAATATTCATAGAGGCTTTTCGACAGTCTTTTTGTTTCTGGTTAGTTTGTATTGCTGTTCTCTTTATACTTTACTTACCAGTTTATCAGTCCTCTTTTGTTGTGTCCAAAAGTTCAATGAATGAACAATATATGACCCTTTATATGATCGCTCTACGATCTAATGTAATTTTAACTTCTTTTGTTCGCCATCGTTGAGTCACCTTTGGCTTTTGCGAATTATTCCTTGGAGGGATATATGTATATTACAGACCTTACAGCGCTTCTGTAATTAACAGATATTGGCTGTCTTTCATTTAGTCATTTTAATGTACTTTCCAATTCACTAAAGCCAACTTTATTCTTGTATCTTAATGGCTTGCACGACTCAGGTATATACCCGTAATATAAGAAAAAAAAAACTGCTTGCATTCAGACGTCATGTAAAATTCAACATGTTAATATCACTATTCCCCAACGATCCTCAAGAGCAAAGTATTAGATTTGCTCTTCTGACCACACAACACCAATTCCAAAATTTCCTAATCAACAGCCCAGTGCTCAACATGCTACTAAAGCAACCCAGTTCATACACACTCAACATTAACATTCACTTGGGTAAACATTCGTAGATGTAACTTGAAGCTGCCCATTATTACTGCAGTACCCACAAACATGTATGTCTAATTTCCTGTTTTATAACATAGTCAACATTTGTATTGCAGCTTTCAATTTGATACGTAACTCTCATGAATGTTTGCTTCTCCTTGCTGTTTCTAAGATCACTTCAACAGATTTTGTGGAATCTGAGTGACGTGGGCTCTGGCGAGGTTAATGGTAGATTCAGGCGAGATGTTTGGCGAGGCATATCTCAACATGGATATTATCTCACCACATCTTCCCCGTTCTTCTCAAGCGGCATTGTAAGATTTTCTCCAGATCACCCGTTACGTGGTGTAGTAGAGAAGGACAATGATCTTTCAGCAATGCTGTGTATTCCCCAGAGACCTGAGACTGCTCTAACCTGGGCGGGAACCTTATAGCAGGCTGGTAAAGTGCTACTGCTGCTGTACAGGTTCTTTGTAAGATCGCATCTGGAGTCGTGTGCACAGATGTAATCTCCTCACTGAGGAAAGGATATTGTACATAACTCAAAGATTGTTCGCTCAACTGACTTCTGCAACAAAGGTGTTAATCATCGAATCTCTACAGAGTGGAAGCAGACCATTTGACCCATCGACAACCCACTGATACTCCGAAGATCATCCCGTCCAATCCCCATCACCCACCCCACCCAATCTTTATAACCTGCCATTTTCCACGCCTCCGTGCCTTATTCTTCAATCAAGACTCTCGCCCACCCTCTGACGACCCCTTCTCCCACCTCCAACACACCCCGTCCACCTGGACACCCCGTGCTGGCCTCCTACCTGCCCTCGACCTCTTCATAGCAAACTGCCGCCGCGATATTAACCGCAACCTGAACTCCCACACCCCTCCCACCCACTCCAACCTCTCACCCTCTGAACGCGCAGACCTCCACTCCCTCCGTTCCAACCCCAACCTCACCATCAAACCAGCTGACAAGGGAGGCGCAGTAGTAGTTTGGCGCACTGACCTTTACACCGCTGAGGCCAAACGCCAGCTCGCAGATACCTCCTCCTACCGTCCCCTTGACCATGACCCCACCCCCCACCACCAAACCATCATCTCCCAGACCATCCATAACCTCATCACCTCAGGGGACCTCCCATCCACCGCCTCCAACCTCATAGTCCCACAACCCCGCACCGCCCGTTTCTACCTCCTGCCCAAAATCCACAAACCTGACTGCCCCGGACGAAGCATCTTCTCAGCCTGCTCCTGCCGAACCGAACTCATCTCGGCATACCTCGACAAGGTCCTGTCCCCATTAGTCCAAGAACTCCCACCTACGTTCGTGACACCACCCACGCCCTCCACCTCCTCCAGGATTTCCGCTTTCCCGGTCCCCAACGCCTCATCTTCACCATGGACATCCAGTCCCTGTGCACCTCCATCCCCCATCACGAAGGACTCAAAGCACTCCGCTTCTTCCTTTCCCGCCGTACCACCCAGTATCCTTCCACCGACACCCTCCTTCGACTGACCGAACTGGTCCTCACCCTGAACAACTTTTCTTTCCAATCCTCCCACTTTCTCCAAACAAAAGGAGTAGCCATGGGCACCCGCATGGGCCCCAGCTATGCCTGCCTCTTCGTAGGGTATGTGGAACAATCCATCTTCCGTAACTACACTGGCCCCACCATCCATCTTTTCCTTCGCTACATTGATGACTGTATCGGCGCTACCTCGTGCTCCCACGAAGAGGTTGAACAGTTCATCCACTACACTAACACCTTCCACCCCGACCTCAAATTCACCTGGACAGTCTCAGACTCCTCCCTCCCCTTCCTAGACCTTTCTGTTTCTATCTCAGGCGACCGAATCAACACGGACATCTACTACAAACCAACCGACTCCCACAGCTACCTGGATTACACCTCCTCCCATCCTGCCCCCTGTAAAAACGCCATCCCATTCTCCTAATTCCTTCGTCTCCGCCGCATCTGCTCCCAGGAGGACCAGTTCAAAATACGTACAACACAGATGGCCTCCTTCTTCAAGGACCGCAATTTCCCCCCCGACGTGGTCGACGGTGCCCTCCACCGCATCTCCTCCACTTCGCGCTCCTCCGCCCTTGAGCCCCGCCCCTCCAACCGCCACCAGGACAGAACCCCACTGGTCCTCACCTACCACCCCACCAATCTCCATGTACAGCGCATCATCCGCCGTCACTTCCGCCACCTCCAAACAGACCCCAGCACCAAGGATATATTTCCCTCCCCTCCCCTATCAGCTTTCCGTAGAGACCACTCCCTCCGCGACTCCCTTGTCAGATCCACACCCCCCACCGACCCAACCTCCGCTCCCGGCACCTTCCCTTGCAACCGCAGGAGGTGCAACACTTGCGCCCACACCTCCCCCCTCACTTCTCTCCAAGGCCCCAAAGGAAACTTCCATATCCGCCACAGATTCACCTGCACCTCCACCCACATCATCTACTGCATCCGCTGCAGCCGGTGTGGCCTCCTCTATATTGGGGAGACAGGCCGCCTACTTGCGGAGCGATTCAGAGAGCACCTCTGGGCCACCCGGACGAACCAACCCAACCACCCTGTAGCACAGCATTTCAACTCCCCCTCCCACTCCACCGAGGATATGCAGGTCATTGGACTCATCCACCGCCAAACCACAACAACGCGACGGTCGGAGGAGGAGCGTCTTATCTTCCGACTGGGAACCCTCCAACCACAGGGGATGAACTTGGACTTCTCCAGTTTCTTCATCCCCCCTCCCCCCACCTTGTCTCAGCCGAATCCCTCCAGCCCGGCACCGCCTTCCTGACCTGCAGTCTTCTTCTTGACCTCTCCGCCTCCATCCTACTCCGACCTATCACCCTCACCTTGACCTCTTTCCACCTATCACATTTCCAGCGCCACTCCTCCAAGTCCCTCCTCCCTACCTTTTATCTTCTCCTGCTGAACACTCTCTGCTCATTCCTGAAGAAGGGCCTGTGCCCGAAACGTCGAATCTCCTGTTCCCTGGATGCTGCCTGACCTGCTGTGCTGTTCCAGCAATAAAGTTTCATCCATGACTGATGCGCCTAGCTTCCACATCCCCAGATATTATGGGTAATTTAGCTTGGCCAATCCACCTAACCTGCATATCTTGGGACTGTGGGAGGAAACTGGAGACTGAAATTGAACTAGGATCGCTGGTGCAGTGAGACAGCAGTTCTTACCACTGAGCTACCCAGTGTGGACAACAAAACCTGCCTGCATATTTCAGCCCTTGAAAAGTGGCATTTTTGAGCAGGGAGATTCCATAAGTCCCCAAAACTGTGATTGAACGACAGAAGGAGAACATTGAGATCTTGAACGGCTTGGTCGGGAACAGAAGCAGGATATGCAAGTACATTGAGACTATAATGTATGAACACCGGGAGGACATTCCACCCAGCGAGTGTGTAAAGCAGGAACAGAATGAGTCCAATTAGCCATTCAAGCCTCTTCCACAGCAATTGGAACAGATCTTTTACAGCCTTGTGCCTGTTACACAGGAATTGTGAAACAGAACATAATGGTTATAGAAAGGGAAGAACTTCGAATAATCAGCTTCACTCGGGAATGATAAGTGGTGAGAAAATTATTGGGATTGAAGACAAATTGTTAGGATGCGTTATGACAGACTTTATAACAGGAGATTTCCAAAGTCAAGACACAATCCAGCACAGTCAACATAGTTTTATGAAGGATACATCATGTTTGAATGATTTGACTAACTTTCTTTAAAAAAAAAACGTAACAAGCAAGGTGGATAATGGGGGTTCAATAGATGTATTATATCTGGTCTTCCAGACATCAGTGCGTAACGTGTCGCAAAAGATTATTATGCAAGACAAAAACACTTGGGATTAGGAACAATTTACTTGCTAGGGGAGAGGAGTAGCTAACCAGTAAAAGCCATGATATGGAGCCGTTTGATTTGGACTGGGTTGGACAACGTCAAAAATGAAATGAAACCCATTAGAGTCCAATGGGTTTATTTGTAAACACAAGGTTTCATTGTGCTGCTCCTTCATCAGGTGTAAGCGACAGGAAGACCTTAAACACAGAAGATATAAGGAAAAGATCAAAGGGTTGTACAACTCATGCACATGAATTGTACACACACCTATGATGGCTCTTAAATACTTAATCAGTTAGAATGGAGGTGCGAGTTTGATTGGTTAATATAAAAATTGCCGAATTTATTTCAAGTCACTGCCTGGAGATACCTTCAGGTATTATCGATGTAAATGAAGTAACAGGTGCGGTCAGACAATGTATTCTAAGCTTGACGCCTTGTTTGGACTCTGTCTGTGTCTTGACCTGGAGTTAGACTGGTTTTATTTACAAAGTACGATATGTAAAATAACACATTGACTGAATGTCTACAAATTGTATGTTTTGGAACAAAATAAAATGTATCTGCAAATACAAATGGGAAAATGTAAATTCAACCCACAGGTTTATGTGTGCATTCGTGTGTGTGCGTGTGCATATGTGTGAGAGAAGGGCGTGTCTGTGTGAAGGGGAGAGAGACATTGTCTGTATGTCGGAGACAGTGAGGTGGAGTGTGGGTGTGAGTACGGGAGGGAGAGAGAGTGGTTGTGTGTGCATGTGTGTGTGACAGAATGGAGTACGTGTGTGAAATGTGAGAGAGTGTGAGTGTGAGTGTGTGTGCGGGGCAGAAAGGGAGAATGTGCATCAATGTATGTAACAGGAAGAGTGAGAGGGTGTGCTTGTCCAGGATAAGACACAAACAGATATGGCTGATCCCTTTCCCCACGCACACTCACTCCATGGTTTTCAGAGCTTCCCCTCCCTGCAGCGTCTGCTCCATTTGCTGTTCATGTTACAGACCCAGATGCTGTTACTACAGTCCCATGCTACGTCCCGAGCTGGGACACAAAATCCTCCGGTCTCCTGGAATGTCTGAAGCAGCTTACAGCACAACTTCTAGCAAACAATCCCCAGTACCTCCACTAACAGGAGGTAGTCAGAGTCCCCTCAGCTACAAGTTAGATGCCTTGTCCTTTACAATTATACTCAAGGACCTTCCTTGCGTTACTGACCGCACCATCAACTGAGAGGGACAATAGAGGCATTCCATGAGAAGGCGCATACCAAGATTCAAACACGTGAATCAAAGCTTCTGGAACACCCTTGCCCATGGAGTATCACATGGGACACATTGAGAAGTGAGCAAAAGCCGGACACACACTATTTCAATGTTTCTGAGCTTCACCTTGCCGATACACGAGGGAGTCCAGTCTTCCGGCACTTTACCTGTGGCTATTGATGATATCACGAGGCCCAGCAATCACTTTGCTAGCTTCTCACAGAGATCTAGCGTACATCTAATAAAAGTCAGGACATTTTCCTTCCTTTGCATGTTTTGAGACCTCCAGCAGCTCCTCTGTGATACAGACACTTTCCAAGATGTCATTTCTTACTTCCCAAATTATTTAGCTTCCATATCCTCCTCCACAGTAAATACTGATACAAAATATTCGTTCAATCCCTCCCCCATTTCCTGTGGTTCTGCATATGGGCAGCCTTGCTGATATTGAAGGACGTCGTATTCTTTCCACAGTTACTGTTTTGTCCTTGACGTATTTGAAGAAGCCAAAGCTATCACATGTCCCCTTTTTTACGTTCGCAATTTCTCCCTTAAGTATACTATTGTTGCCTTCAGCTGAAACTTTATTGCTGGAACAGCACAGCAGGTCAGGCAGCATCTAGGGAACAGAAGATTCGACGTTTCGGGCACATGCCCTTCTTCAGGAATGAGCAGAGAGTGTTCAGCAGGAGAAGATAAAAGGTAGGGAGGAGGGACTTGGAGGAGGGGCGTTGGAAATGTGATAGGTGGAAAGAGGTCAAGGTGAAGGTGATAGGTCGGAGTAGGGTGGAGGCGGAGAGGTCAAGAAGAAGACTGCAGGTCAGGAAGGCGGTGCCGGGCTGGAGGGATTCGGCTGAGACAAGGTGGGGGGAGGGGGGATGAAGAAACTGGTGAAGTCCAAGTTCATCCCCTGTGGTTGGAGGATTCCCAGTCGGAAGATAAGACGCTCCTCCTCCGACCGTCGCGTTGTTGTGGTTTGGCGGTGGATGAGTCCAATGACCTGCATATCCTCGGTGGAGTGGGAGGGGGAGTTGAAATGCTGTGCTACAGGGTGATTGGGTTGGTTCGTCCGGGTGGCCCAGAGGTGCAATCCCTCCAGCCCGGCACCGCCTTCCTGACCTGCAGTCTTCTTCTTGACCTCTCCGCCTCCACCCTACTCCGACCTATCACCTTCACCTTGACCTCTTTCCACCTATCACATTTCCAACGCCCCTCCTCCAAGTCCCTCCTCCCTACCTTTTATCTTCTCCTGCTGAACACTCTCTGCTCATTCCTGAAGAAGGGCATGTGCCCGAAACGTCGAATCTTCTGTTCCCTAGATGCTGCCTGACCTGCTGTGCTGTTCCAGCAATAAAGTTTCAGCTTTGATCTCCAGCGTCTGCAGACCTCACTTTCTCCTATTGTTGCCTTCAGACTCTTCTATTGATTCACTTTAAATCAGGAATTAAGAGGCAAATGCTGACCATTCCAGTTGTCGAAAAAATCCATCTGATTCACTGATGCCCTTTAAGGAAGCAAACTGCCATGCTTACCTGGTGTGGCCTACATGTGACTCCAGACCCACAGCAATGTGGTTGACTGTTAACTGCTCTCTAGGCAATTAGGGATGTTTAATGGATGTTTGCCTAGCCAGGGACGCCCTCATCCCGTGAATGCATTAAGAAAAAAACACTCTCAATTCCTGCTGTCTATAACTGACATATTCTTCCCTCTTATCCGTGACCACAACTTCAATTTCTCCAATCCTCCAGCATTGCTTACACGTACCAGCCTTACCCTTCAACCTAAGAGGGGCATACTGTCTGTTTACTCCTGACATCACATTTTTGAAGGCTTCTCACTTCACAACTGACCAATTTCTCTGCGAAGAAATATCCCAACCGACGTTGACATTTTCATTGAGTAGGACAGAGGGATTGTCTGCATGAGGCTGAGCTAAATGATGCTATCTTATCAAACTCACCTCATTAACTACCCACCCCACCACATGGAGTCCCTCTCATTCAATACCAGCCCGATTCTACATTCATCATGGCTGGAGCTTCTCACCATCGCCCAGATGACCCCGATACTCCACGACCCCTGGCATTGGTGCCATCTTTAAAAGGCCAATGGGCACATGGTTGTGCTTTCTCAAGTTGGAGCTGCCCTCCATAGTTTATCCTGAACATGGCAGATAAGTGGAAATCACACCACAGTTTGTCGACTGGGGCCCGCAGATCCTGGTGGATTGGCTAGTACAGAGAGGGAAATTCTCTTTCCAAAAGGGGGGCCACACCACCAGACCCACCAATCATGGTCTGAGCTCAGAGCAGTATCGGCGGTCTGAAGAAATGTCCAGCAATACAGGACAAGAATCAATGTCCTCCCCACTCTGTCAGGATAAGATCAACGTATTTTCTCTACTCCCTCACAGTCACTGTATATCTGTTATAACACCTACACTGGGACAAAACTTATGCCCCAACACTCTCACTGCTGCATGCAGCACCTTCCCTTTCTCTCTTTTACCCCTCTACTATATCACCTACACTAATAGCACTGCATGGATACAACACTCTTGAACAACTCCCTTTGGACAAGTCACCATCTCACCCACCCAACCCCCCACCCCGACCCCCACCTTCATCAGCACTAACAGTAGTATAAATGACTTTCCACCCTCACTGAATCCTTCCCCGTCTCCTATTCCAGAAGAAACAGCTCGGAATAGAATAGAAAGTGCAAATCCGGGTAGTGGAGTGGTCGATATCCAACTCCCCCCACCCCCGTATTTGTGTGTCTGTATTTTTCTCTGTGAGGGTCTGCGTGTGGTTGCAGGTCTGGCAGTCTCTGTGGTGCTTATAATCTCTGTCATAATGACACAATCTTTGTGGGCAGCACGGTGGCACAGTCAGTTAGCACTGCTGCCTCACAGCGCTAGAGACCCGGGTTCAATTCCCGCCTCAGGCGACCGACAGTGTGGAGTTTGCACATTCTCCCCGTGTCTGCGTGGGTTAACCCCGGGTGCTCTGGGTTCCTCCCACAGTCCAAAAATGTGCAGGTTAGGTGAATTGGCTGTAGTGTTAGGTGCAGGGGTAAATGTAGGGGAATGGGCCTATTTCCACACTGTAAGTAATCTAATCTAATCTCTCTCTTATCTGGCCACCACACCCTACTTCAGTGATGGTGGCAGAGGGTGATAACCTTCGTTGATTCAGTCTGAGTGGGAGAGACACACACACATTCCCCCCGCGCCCCACCACACACACAATGCTGGTAGATGGAGAGTTGCAAGTATACTTGGGGTCGTCAGAATGGAAATGCTCACCTCCGAGTGATCCATTCCATCAGGAGATGACATGAATTGATTTCTGATTCTGTGACTTGCAACGCTTAAAAATTACGTGGAAAAGTATTGGAAATTCCCAGAAAAGGCCTGGTAGTGTTGATAATGTGCGAGATATGCGGCTGTCCAGCCCCATGTCCGGCACTTTTATTTCCCTTCCCAGGAACAAAGACACGGAGGAGTCTGTCCAAAACTTTTCATTCAACTTTGCAAAGTCGGGTGCGAGAAAAAATGGTACACACACCCCTTAATAATAATCTCCACACATTATATACACGTAAATATGGGCTGGGTCTCCTACTGCTGTCTTGACCAACGAGTGCTAGGGTTCCCCACTGTTTTCCTTATTTGGGTTCTGGTGCCTGCGATTTTTTTGTTACTCACTTGGCCAATCAGTGTTCGAGTTCCCCGTTCTTTCCTTATATGGATGATATTGTACAACTGTGGTTCAGGGCGATCTCTCAGCTATCGAGGAAAGCTGTTACAATTGTTTCATTCACAAAAACATGGGGGAGGTCCAGCAACAGTTTCGAGTGTTTGCTTGTGTTTACTATAAGGCACTTGTGTTTACTATAAGGTAGAAAAGATTAAAATGCAGTTAGCCGTTTAAAAATTACACTACCCCCTACAAATCCCCCGTGTCTTTTCTTACGACCTGTAATTTTTAAACCGTAAGTTTCTTCTCCAGGGCGTTTAATAACTCCCGAGCTTGTTCATCAAACTGCCCGTCTCTAATACTACCCCCGCCCAAGAGGGATTCACGTTGTTCCATCTCGAGATTCATTCGTTCAACCTGCCCATAGGGAACATCCCTCTTAGTAAGGGCAGTTTCGATCAGTCGTTGAGTTAATCCCCGGACGCAGGGAATAACGCAACACCCAAGGGCAGTGAGTACCCCTGCCACCACTATACATGAGACGAGAAAGGGAACGACCACCCCCGTCCATTTACCAAACCAAGCTTCCAACCAGTCCGTGAGGCCAGAGTCGATACCCGAGTTTTCGGCCAGTTCGTCCGCCAATGTGGTGAGTCCATCCAGGGCGTGGGTGATGGACCCATCAGGGGCTGTGTTGTTGGGGATGAAAGTGCAGCACTGAGTGCCTATCATGACACAAACACCCCCCGTCTCTGCCAACATCATGTCTAAGGCCAACCTATTTTCCCACGTCATCCGACTAGTGGCGTCCAGTTGTTCTGCTATTCCTTTCACTGCATCCCGGGTATAATTAATGAACCTCTGCTGATTGTAGTAAATATAATTAATCCAATCCACGTTCTTATTGATAGTCACCCACCAGAACAGTGACGACTAAAAACCCGCCGCTATCTGGTTCCTAGCCTTGTACTCGTCAGGAACACCCCTGGGGACCCCTATGGCATTTAAATATATGTTATCATCGAAAGAGGTCTCCAAAGCTCTCTCAGTTATTCCACTGGAACGAGGTTGCTCTTGTTTTTCGAATGCCAGGGTGAATGGGATGGCCAATTGAACGATTGCACAAGTGCCCGTCCATTTTCGGGCCAGGGTCTGTCGCAGAACCCTCCCACCACAGTACCACCAGAGGTCTGCCCTAGGCACATGAATGTGGGAGTAATTCCCGCCCCCAGTAGTTTCATTGACCAGCCGAATTGATCCGCTGCACTTGTCAAATGTCCCCACATCGTTGTCCCACTGCAGTCCCGTCCGAGAGACGCAGGCCTGGTGCGTACCCGTTACCCCCGAGAATGATGGCGGGCGGGGCGCCCCCTCAGACTTGACGGGGGGAAATTTCAAACTCAAGGGTCGACAAGTGGAGTCGTTCCAGGCCTCTCGGTCCTGGTACAGCCTTATCATGCAATCCAAGGCTCGTGGGTGTTTCTCCCATCCCAGCGGGAATGGGACCACCTGAGGGTTAGGGCGGGCACCCGTGCATGCGTAGCAATCACTCTTTTTCATGCTCCTCACAGTATATTTGACCCATTCCATCCAGGCATTCGCCTCCCCGTATCCCGTTTCTATTTCAAAGGTCTTTTCCAAATCCGTCACCTCAATTATTCTCATCTTTCCCTGCTCATCGGTGGCGGATGAGCCCCCAGACTCAGCTTCAATGACCGTGATATACGTGCAGCACAGCTGCACCCCCTCCTGTCCTGCCTGGCCCCCAACTCTAATACCCAGTATTGTTCCATTAAGGCTCGCCCCGTTGTTTCCCAAGTTCTTTATGGTCAGATAGAGCGGATTGCACTGATTCTGCCCACAATCCTGTCCAGGGGTGATGGGATCACGGACAACTGACACCATAGCCTGGACCCCGGGGGCTGGAGGCCTATGTATGCCTTCCCTACCATGCAATTGTAATACTAACGCCTGACCCTGGAATCTCCTTTCTCTCTCTAGGTTCCATTTAGTTTGATTCAGTTCACTTTTAGTCTTGCAGGGCACCAACCCACATAGGTCTAAGCTAAATGTCTGTGTTGGCTTGTTGGCAAGCACGGAGATGGAGAACCACTGACGGTCCTCTACTTGTTTTTTTCGGAGGCCAAATTGGGTAACACGCACACTATGACCCAGCCCAAGGATAATGGCAAAGCAAGTTAACAATATGATTGACCGCATTTTGTCGCGACACCTTTAGCCAAAGGGCACAGATCCTTTAGACTCGCCAAAGTCCGATTAGTTTGTTCTCAGGGTCTCTGTTCCTTAGCTGCCTTTTTCAGAGAGGTTCGTTCATCCTCCGTCGGTTGTGGCACTGGTCCCTTGACTCGAGTGTAATGTGTACAGCCCTTTTCGGCCGTACGGACAGCCGTTTCGGTCGTCAAAAGTACCAGGAAGGGACCGTCCCAAGTTGGTTCGAGGGTACGCTGCTTCCAGCTTTTAATTAGGACCCACTGACCCGGCTTGACGGTGTGCACCGCAAACTCGAGGGGCGGCGTCTGTGCCAAAAGTCCCTGTTGGCGTAAACGAGATAGAGCAGACCCCAGAGCCACCACATATTTTTGCACAAACATATCCCGAGACACGAATACAGGAGGTTCCCCCTTCGGCCCATGGAACGGGAGGCCAAACAGCATTTCGAAAGGGGAGACGCCCAAATCCCGCCTTGGCTGGGTGCGAATTTGCAATAGGGCAAGGGGTAGGCATTTGGTGAGTTTGGTTAGCTGCTTTTTGATGGTCTGGTTCATTCTTTCGACCTTGCCCGAGGAGGGGGGATGCCAGGGGGTGTGCAAATCCCAGTCAATCCCCATTGCTTGCACTACATTCTGGAGGACGGTCGAGGTGAAGTGGCTCCCCTGGTCAGAGTCAATAGCGCGGGGTAGCCCAAATCGTGGGATGATTTGTTCGAGTAGAATTTTGCTAACCTGAGTTGCTGTTGCCGTGGCAGTGGGGAAAGCTTCCACCCATCCTGTCAGGTGATCTACTATTACTAATAGATACTTCAGGCGACCTATGGGGGGGAGCTCAGTGTAATCTACCTGGACATACTCAAACGGCCTATAGGCCGGACTCCTACCTCCTTGTCTTGCATGCTGCCGCAGCCCCCTTTTGTTAATCTTTCGACATGTTATTCAATCTCCTGTGACCTGCTTGGCTACCGTGTACAGACCAGGGTGAGCATATCGGCGCAGGAAGGCATCACACAGTGCCTGGGCGCCCCAGTGACCCCCTTGGTGTAGACGGCCAATAATGTCCCGCGTCAACGGTCGATTTAGTAGCTGGCGGCCATCGGGTAAGGTCCACTTCCCTTCCCTATCCTTTGTACCCCCCAGAGACGCAAGAAGAGTTTCTTCTTTGTCAGTAAACGTGGGCACTTCGGTAATTTCAGATATCTGGGGAATCCTTACCAGGCAGTTTATTACTTCCTTCCCCATCCCGGCCAATTTTGCCTGTTCATCTGCCAATTGATTCCCCACGGTCTCTATTTTATTGTCTTTCTGGTGCCCTTTCACATGTACTACAGCAATCTCTTGTGGCAGCAACAAATCTTCCAAGATCATGGCTACTAGTTCCTCGTGGACCAACTCCTTTCCTCTGCTATTTATCATTCCCCTTTCCTTCCAGATATTCCCAAAGGTGTGTACTACCCCAAAGGCATACTTAGAGTCAGTGTATATTGTCCCGGCTATTCCCTTTAAATTCCTCAAAGCCCGGTGCAAGGCATACAATTCGCATGTTTGTGCGGACCAGGCATTCGGTAGCCGTCCACTTTCCACTAATTCCCAACCAGTCTCACTAATGACTGCATAACCGTTGTGCCTTTTCCCATCTATCACTCGAGAGGACCCGTCAATATACCACCGCCTTCCTGCATGCAAGGGGGTATACCTCAGATCTTCCCTCACTTTACTCTGGTACTCTATTATGTCTGAACAGCAGTGTTCCAGTTCCTCCTCCCCTTCCCCTTTCCAAAGGAACTCCGCCGGGTTCTGGCAGCCCCCGACTTCTATTCGGAGGTCTTCTCGGTCTAACAATATGGCTTCATATTTCAGAATTCTCGAGTCAGTCAGCCACCTCCCGGCCTTCTGATTCAGAATAGTTCTAACCTGGTGGGGAGTAGTGACTGTCAAGGGGGCCCCGAAAGTCAACTTCCTGCTTTCCTCTACCAGCTTTGCCGTGGCTTCCACCGCTTGGACACATTCCGGCCACCCTCGGGAGACTGGATCC
The DNA here is from genome assembly GCF_037043375.1 of Chiloscyllium plagiosum. Classification (NCBI taxonomy): domain Eukaryota; kingdom Metazoa; phylum Chordata; class Chondrichthyes; order Orectolobiformes; family Hemiscylliidae; genus Chiloscyllium; species Chiloscyllium plagiosum. The sequence goes on along the minus strand of NW_028270159.1, from coordinate 99,179,522 downwards.
AGAATTTTTGACAGGAAAGCCACGGGCTTCCTTTCTCCCCCCCAATCCTGGGTCAATACTCCAAGAGCGGTTCCCTTTCTGGAGTTCACAAAGCGACTAAATGTCTTACTAAAATCCGGCAAGCTTTAAACAGGTGTGGTCATCAATTTTTCTTTTAGAATTCCAATTAACTTTTTCTCCTCCTCCTCCCATTTTATTCTATTGGGTGCCTCCTCAATGAGTTTTAGGTACAACTCTTAAGTAAGGGGGGCATAGTCATCTATCCATAACGGACAATAGCCTAAGAGTCCCAAGAACTTCCGCAACTCCCTCTTAGTTGTTGGAAGGCCTAGTTCGATTATTGCCCGCAATCTTTCTGGACTTATTCGTTTCTGTCCCTGGCTTATCAAGTGTCCCAGGTACTTAACCTCTTTCTCGACATATTGGAGCTTCTTCTGACTCACTCTTAACCCCTTCTCAGCTAGGTAATTTAACAAGGCATTAGTCCCAAGTAGGACGTCCTCCTCCGTGGGCCCGGATAAAAGGAGATCGTCCACGTATTGTACAAGCTTAAGGGCCGGGGACAAAGTTAGTCCCTCCAATAATTGTTCCAGAATCTGCCCGAATAGAGTCGGGGACTCAGTGAATCCTTGGGGGAGCACGGTCCACCTGTACTGCTGTTTTCTACCAGTATCAGGATCCTCCCATTCAAAAGCAAAAAGTCCCTACTGTCCTTGTCCAGGGGACACGCCCAGAAGGCATCCTCTAAGTCTATAACACTAAACCAGCCGTGGTCCGGGGGTATTCGCCCCAGAATAGTGTATGGGTTCGGTACCACAGGGTGCCGTACTTGGACAATTTTATTTACTTCCCTTAGGTCTTGGACCATTCTGTAGCTCCCGTCCGACTTCCGGACCGGCAGGATGGGGGAATTGTATCGTGACATACAGGGCTCTACCAAACCATCTTTTATTAGGTCTTCCATAACTGTCTTCAGACCCTGCCTCCCTTCCCAAGAGATGGGGTATTGGCGCACTCTGACGTCGGGGCTCTGGGGCTTTAATTTTACCTCCACAGGTCGAATTGCGAGTCCCCCCCGGTTCCCTTTGGCGACCCAAACCCTAGGGTCTATCTCTGTCAATCGGGACTCACTAAGGTATGACATGGTAACGGCTAATTCATCCTCTTCTCCCACTTCTATTCGTAATCCGAAACGGACTATCAAATCCCGTCCCAACAATCCATAGGGAAGATGGGGGAGGTGAAGGAGTTCCACCTGGAGCTCCTCCTCCTCCAGCCGCAAGGGTTGTGGTTCGAATATTTTCGCACTAAAAACCCCACCCTTAACTCCTGAAATGTTTAATGTTTTAGCTTGGAAGCCAACCCCCCTAGGATGGAGGGGGATTGAGGACCTGCCGGCGCCTGTGTCAACTAAGAAGGTAACATCTTGTCTAAATGGGCCCACCCGTAAATTTACCAGGGGTTCTTGGTAGGCCCGTGTTCCGATCCTCCCCTGACTTCCCTAATCCATTTGTTCACGCTCCATTTCATACATTCCTTCTCTTTCCCTTTTAAACTCGGGACAATCCCTTTTGAAGTGTCCCAGTTTCCCGCAATGGTAACATCCGGCCATTGGAGGCCGCTCAATTCCATAAAATCCTCCTCTCTCACTTCTGCCCCGTCTCGCTTCTCTCCCTCTCCAACTTTTCTTCGACATTCCTCTTTCCACCCCATAACCTCCCTCCCCCATTCCGGTGGATTTACAAGCTTCCCGTACAGCTGCCACCATCATTTTTGTCTTCTGTTTCTCCCTTATTACATCCCTTTGAACGTACACCTTCTGTGCTTCCAGTAATAATTCTGCAACATCTCTTTCAGCCCAATCCTCCACTTTCTGTAATTTCTTCTGAATGTCAGGCCGTGACTTAGTCACAAAGTGCACCTTAAGCATGCCCTTGCCTATTTCCCCATCGGGGTCCAAACCTGAATACTTTCGCATGGACTCCCGCAAACGGTGTAAAAACTCACTCGGGGATTCATCCTTTTTCTGTCCAACTTCGAATGCTTTCGCTAAATTCCGCTGTTTGGGCACGCAGGTTTGAATCCCCCTGATTATAAGGCTTCTGAGATCTGTCATATTGGCCCGTCCCCCTGCGTCGTTATGATCCCACCGGGGGTCCTCTAAGGGGTACTTCTGCTCTCCACGCTGAGGGCCGTCCTGATGCTCCCTATCCCAAATGGCCATTGCACTATTCCGGATCATAACAATTTCATCGTAATTAAATAGTATTCTCATCATGGCCTGCAGTTCAGCCCATGTGTATATACTGGGCCCCAGAAATTGATCCAGTTGTATTCCCACACTGATGGGGTCGTCCAGTAGACGGGGTAGTTCATTACGGAGTTGCCGGATATCCCCAGAATTTAAAGGTTGTACTACGAACCCGGTCCGTTCATTTCCAAACGGCACCTCTCGTAAGGGGTTCAGCTGTTCAATATTGTCACTCCTCCCAGCTCTCAATCCCTCTTCTCGGCCTCTCTGCATCTCGAGTCGGACTGATTTCCTAGTGCCTGGGGTGGGTTCTGCGCCCCCTCCTGTGCTCCCCACAGCAGTCCCTGCCTCACTGGTCATAGCCTGCTGGGAATCGGATTTATCCGTCGCAGGAGAGAGGTCCGCGCTGGATGCCTGGTCGTGCGCCTGGTCGTGCGCCTGGTCATGCGCCTGGTCGTGCGCCTGGTCGTGCGCCTGGTCGTGCGCCTGGTCGTGCGCGGGTGGTATATACGGGGGCGGGGCAGACGGTGGCAAACCGTCGGTGAGGATGTCCCAAGACTTCTGGGGCTTCCTCGGGTCTGTTTGGGGAATCAGAGGATAGAGACGCGTGGGACTCTCGCTATCGCCCGCCAACCAGGCAGCGGCATATTTGCTCTCTTCTGGGTCAAACGGTTGTTTTCTGTTAACATATACATTTAGGATTTCACACACCCAGTCTTCATCAGACCCATACTCGGGCCAAACTACCGAGGGGGCGCGGATAGGTTCCTTGGTCCATATAAAACAACAATATTTTATCATGGTCTCTTTCTTTAAGTCCTTTGTTCTACTACTGTCCGTCCATAGACTTAACTTCCGACCTAATGGACTATCGGGGGGTATTTCTTTCCCATTTGCAGTCTTCCCTGACTTCTCCTTAGTAAATCTAGAAGTCTGATTTCCCATGGTCTATCTTCGGTCCTGGTCTTAAACGCCTAAAGCGTTTTCACAGATGACCGTCAAAACCACAATTTCCCGTGACTTATCTTCGGGCCTGGTCTTAAACGCCTAAAGCGTTTTCACAGATGACCGTCAAAACCACGTGGCCAACAAGGAAGAACAAAAAAAATCTCTTACCTTGATCCGTGCACGGAGTTGTCTGGCCTTTTTAAATGTGTGTACCCCCGTGTATAGTCACTAACCGGTCGTCCCAACACTCGTCCGTGTGTTCCTTTTCCAGGATTCAAAATTATTTTTAAATGAGCCGGGTCACATCCTCTCTTGGCCGACGGCCAACAGACCAAGCTGATCAGTGAGAAGTATAAATATATACTAGACGCGTCTTTGTTGTGATCAGGCTTGATCCGTGAGCCAAAGAGACTTCCCCCCCCGGCAATAAGTATTTCATCGCGGAGGAGCCCCCAATTGTGCGAGATATGTGGCTGTCCAGCCCCATCTCCGGCACTTTTATTTCCCTTCCCAGGAACAAAGACACGGAGGAGTCTGTCCAAAACGTTTCATTCAACTTTGCAAAGTCGGGTGCGAGAAAAAATGGTACACACACCCCTTAATAATAATCTCCACACATTATATACACGTAAATGTGGGCTGGGTCTCCTACTGCTGTCTTGACCAACGAGTGCTAGGGTTCCCCACTGTTTTCCTTATTTGGGTTCTGGTGCCTGCGATTATTTTGTTACTCACTTGGCCAATCAGTGTTCGAGTTCCCCGTTCTTTCCTTATATGGATGATGTTGTACAACTGTGGTTAAGGGCGGTCTCTCAGCTATCGAGGAAAGCTGTTACAATTGTTTCATTCACAAAAACATGGGGGAGGTCCAGCAACAGTTTCGAGTGTCTGCTTGTGTTTACTATAAGGCACTTGTGTTTACTATAAGGTAGAAAAGACTAAAATGCAGCTAACCGTTTAAAAATTACACTAGCCCCTACAATAATGACGCAGGGACAATATCGCTTAGTATCAGAAAAAACTGCTCTGTGTTTCCAAAGATATTATTTGAAAAAATGAAACGAACGTGTAATTTGAGGATTTGCTATCTTCTCAGAGCCAAAAACTGTGACACTGATGCAGTGGCGTGGGAAGGCCAGCAGAGGGTAGTACTGGATGAATCCAATCATAAAACTGAGTGGTTCGCACTCCCTCGAAAGGATTAAAGATGTTGGCCTTACAAACCTTCCGAACATTCCGTGAAAAATAAAGGGAGTGATAGATAATTTTCGTCTCCATGGAGACGATGTTCATGAACTGGATAGATAAAATTTACCTTATTGTAGTTTATATATAGAGAAGTCACATTTAAAAAGCAGAGTTCATAGTGTAACTGTAAAATCGTTAGGTCACCCTCAGTAGGAGCATTGTGTGTAATCCTTCTCCTCATTCTCCACCAAAAACATGTAAAGAAGTTAGAAAGGGCACAGACGCTGTTCCCTGGATAGCAAGATATTAGAAAGCCAAGTGACGTTGTTTACTGAGACATAAAAATATCAGAAAGGATACAAAAGGTTTAATCGGGATGATAGAAAGAATGAAGAAGTTTATTCACGAGATTTGGAAATGCTGGAGCAGAAACACGCAAGTTTTTATGTAAACAAATGAGATTTTCACATTATGCGAGGTTTCAATGACTAAATCAGGGAAATTCCCTCTTTCAAGTGTAATAATAACTTTAGTTAGAGCTTCAAAACCATTAGTGAATGATTAAGAAAGGTTTGGATGAGAGTTTCTTCCACTCAATAGAGTTATTTAAATCGTGAATAACTTTCCAGAAATAAAGCGTAGAAACTGATTTCACAGTGTTTTAAAAGATACACGAGCAAACATACAAAGAGGGAATTTACCATTGAGAGAAAGTCAGTGTGGTTGCGTAACACTTTCGAATTTGGTTGACTTCAGACAAAAAGACATTTCATGAACACATACAACTGAATGAGATTGAATATAAAATGTTCATGGATTGGTAAGGTGTGACGTATTATTCAAAGTGAAACTCTGTAAATGGAGCTGATGTCCTAAAATAACTGCAGATAGAAGTTATATCCTAATGAGTAGGAACTGAACCGTCACTTCGAGATGCAACACCTACTTTAAAGCTTTGACCACATTCACATGATGTTATGTATATTTCGAACATTCTTAACTCCACCCAAGAAATCCACCAAGAAGACTCTGTCCTTTTGTGTTGTTTACCCTCTGTACTTCTCTGCAGCACGCCATTGAAGATAAAATATGCTCAGACCAAAATTCAATACAATATTCAAACGGTCCTATGTGATTTATTTTTTATTATTGCAATAACCTTTGTGAGTTTGCAACAAACTGTGTAACATGAAACCAGTTCAACATCTATTTTCCCGGAATTTAACGCAGTGCACATGGGAAACGTTATCCATCTGCTGAAAAATCACCTTCGGCTCTCTCTCCACACATGTCTCTACACGTTTTAAATACTTGCAGTATGTTTGTTGATCAAGGAGTCATTATCCAGAAAAGGTCGTTTCTCAATCCACAAACACGGTAATCTTCCCATAAACCTGGCTACAGCTCAGGAGCAAACGTACACCCTACATTTTAAATCATTTTTCATGTTTATGTTGCATGAATCTGCGGTTATTGATCCACAGTTTAATTTCACTCCCTACGTAACATGCTGATTGTATTGTGTTGCTGTGACTTGGTGTCGCACGGCCCAGGAAAATGATACAGATCAAGGTTTTTGCCTTATTTTCAGTTTGGCCTTATTTTGGATTTTGGAATAGTCTGTTCTGTACACAAGTGCGTGTCAAAAACATCTGAGCAGAAGTTAGGTGTTCCGAATAATGACATTGAGCACTATGCACTCTCCTCCAGTCTGAAAAACAATTCCTCACAGGCAATTTAACAGACAAGGGACAGCAGGTGCAGGAGTAAGCCATTCTGCCCTTCGAGCCAGCACGACCATTCATTATGATCATGGCTGAACATCCTCAATCTGTATCCTGTTCCTGCCTTATCCCCATAACCCTTGATTCCACTATGCTGAAGAGCTCTATCCAACGCTTTCTTGAAAGAAAACCTCCTGCTGTCTCGGGTTCTTCATTCCGTTGACTTCAAATCTTCACAGAATTAAACAGACCTTGTTACATTTACTCATTTTTGTTCAGATCACTGTGTGCATAGTGTGACAGTGGGAGTGCGCTTGCCCCACAACCCAGAGTTCAGAACATAGTCTTGGAACTGTCCTGTGTTATTTATCATTTCACCAACACCAAGGAGAAATATCTGCTGCTCTGCATAGTTTACGCAATTCAGTTATTCATAAGGTCATAGCATGCCTAGCAAATGTGACGAGGTGGCCGAGAGGATAAGGCGATGGACTGCTAATCTGTTGTACTCTGCAAGCGTGGGTTCGCATCCTACTCTCGTCGCCGTTAACAACGGCTTTCAATGGTGCTGCTTTCAGATTGATCACAGCTACCATATTGAAATTGTGACTCCACTGGTCAGTTGATATGCAGCGCTGCTATTACAAAATCTCAAAGAAAAGTTTGGGCCTGTTGACTAAACTGCAGTGAAATGTAGGTTGCATTGGAATAATGGAAAGGAGCGCGGCATTTTTTTTTTTACAGTCAAGTTGCTGTGAACGTTTTTTCGTATGAAAGACATCCAGGAAAATCAAATAACGAGAGATGCGAAGTGCATGTTTATGCAAAGGGATTCTTAATGAATGTTTTGTCAGATGAAATCTGGAGGAGGTTGTGTAGAAGTACTTCATCCTGGTGAGAAGAGTACAGTGAGACAGCACAAAATAATGGAGATATATCAAAAGGGGCAGGGCATGGATGTAGGCGCACTGAGAACTGGCTGTAAATGCACAGTGGAGAATTGCCGATGTGGGTGCCATGTACGGGCACGGAGAGACTTACACATTGGTCTCGCCCTCGCCCCTTGCATTCGCCATTGATGAATGCTGGACATAAGACACAGATAAACACAAGATGTGGGAAGTAAGCTCCCTCTCGTTATGCACACACTGGATGCATCACATTGAACGATGAACAACGGGAGAAATCAGCATGTTACGTAGGGAGTGAAATTAAACTGTGGATCAATAACCGCAGATTCATGCAACATAAACATGAAAAATGATTTGAAATGTAGGGTGTACGTTTGCTCGCTGAGCTGTAGCTTTGATATCCAGACGTTTCATTACTTGGCTAGGTAACAACAGCATCAGTGGCGACCTCCAAGCGAAGCGAAGCTGTTGTCTCCTGCTTTCTATTTATATCTTTCTCCTGGATGGGGTTCCTGGGGTTTGTGGTGATGTCATTTCCTGTTCGTCTTCTGAGGGGTTGATAGATGGCATCTTGATCTATGTGGTTGTTTATGCGTTGTGGTTGGAGTGCCAGGCCTTTGGGAATTCTCTAGCATGTATTTGCTGAGCCTGTCCCAGGATAGATGTATTGTCCCAATCGAAATGGTGGTATTTTTAATCCGTGCGAAGGGCTATGATGGAGAGAAGGTCGTGTCTTTTTCTGGTTATCTGGTGTTCGTATATCCTGGTGGCTAACTTTCTTCCTGTTTGTCTTAGTGTTTGTGGCAGTCCTTGCATGGAATTTTGTGGATGACGTTGGTTTTGTCCATGGGTTGTATTGGGTCTTTTAAATTTGTTAGCTTTTGTTTGAGAGTGTTGGTGGGTTTGTATGCTACTGGGATTCCGAGGGGTCTTAGTAGTCTGGCTGTTATTTCTGGAACTTCTTTGATGTATGGTAAGGTGGTTAGGGTTTCTGGCTGTGCTTGGTCTGCTTGTCGTGGTTTGTTCTTGAGGAATCTGCGCACTGTAGTTTTTGAGTATCCGTTCTTCTTGAATACGTTGAGTATAATATGAGTATACTTAAGAGGGAAATCAGGAGGAAGAAACCGACAACAAACTCGCATTCCTGAACGTCACAGTAGAAAGAAAGGACAGCAGGTCAGGCAACATCCGAGGAGCAGGAGAATGGACGATTTAGGCATAAGCCATTCATCAGGAATTAGGCTTGTGAGTCGGGCAGAGGGACAAAGCTGAAGCCAGGTGCCAACTCGCAGGCACTTCCTCCTACAGACCACGATCACAAACTCTCTTCCCCTCACCAAACCATCATCTCCCAGACCATCCACAATCTCATTACTTCTGGGCATCTCCCTTCCACAACCTCCAACCTCATTGTCCGTGAACCGCGCACTCCCCGATTCTACCTCCTTCCTAAGATTCACAAAGCTGACTGCCCCAGTCGACCTCTTGTCTCATTCTGCGCCTGTCCCATCCGAATAATCTCTTCCTAACTCGACACAATCCTATCTCCCCAGTTCAGGAAATGCCGACTTACATTCGTGACACCCCTATGCGCTTCACCTCCGCCAAGAATTTCGTTTTCCTGGCCCCCAACGCGTCATCTTCACCATGGATATCCAGTCCCTGTAGACATCCATCTGCAAGCCTTCCATTTCTTAATCTCACACCATCCAATACCCTTCCACCGACATCCTCATCCACCTGGCTGAACTGGTCCTCACAATCAACAACTTTTCTTTCCAATTCTCCCACTTCCTCCATCGAATCTCGTAGCCATGGGAACCCGCATAGGGCCGAGATATGCCTGTCTGTTTGTCAGATACGCAGAACTGTCCATCTTTCGCAATTAGACAGGCACCATCCTCCATCTGTTCCTCCACTATATTGATGAATGTTTGGCGCGACTTTGTGCTCCAATGAGGAGATTTAATAGCTCACCAACTTTACCAACACCTTCCATCTCAAATTTATCCGGATCATCTTGGCAACTTCACTCACCTTCCTGGACCTCTCCATCACCGACTCTGGCGACTGACCAATTGCAAACATATACTACAAGCCCACCGACTCCCACACGTATCTAGACTACATCTCCTCAAACCCTATCTCGTGCAAGAACGCCATTCCTTATTCCCAATTCCTCCACATCCACCACATCTGTTCCCAGCATGACCAATTATATCTCAGAAAGAGCCACTTGGTCTCCTTCTTCCACGATCACAAATTGCCTTCTCACGTGGTTGACAGCGCCCTCGAGTTCATCTCCTCCACTTCACACACCACCACCCTTGAAGCCACGCCTCTCAACGCAACAAGGACAGAACCACCTGATGCTCACCTTACACCCCATCAAACCCGGCATAAAACGTATCATATTCTGCCACTGATGCCACCTGCAAACAGACACCACCGCCAGAGAAATATTTCGCTACCCAGCCCTGCCAGCATTCCGTAAAGACCATTCCCTCCATGACCCCCTCTTCAGGTCCACACATTCCCCCAACAGCCCACAACCCTCTCCTGGCACCTTTCACTGCCACCAAAGGAAGAGTGAAACTAGCACCCACACCACTCCCCTCATCTCAGCCAAGGCCCGAAGGAATCATTCCACATCCATTAGAAATTCACCTGTACAGCTACCAATGTTATCTACTGAATCCGTTGCACCCAGTGTGGTCTCCTCGACATCAGAGAGACAGGAGACCTTCTTGCAGATCATTTCAGAGAACATCTCTGGGACACCCGCACCCACCAACTTCACCATCCCGTTGCTGAACACTTCAATTCCCCCTCCTACCCCATCAAAGACATACAGGTCTTGGACCTCCTCCACTGCCAAACCGTTACCGCCCAATGCCTGGAGGAGGAACACTACACTTTCCGGCTTGAGACCCTAACACCATACAGGATAAATGTGAATTCGAATAGTTACCTCATTTCCGCTCCCCCAAGCTCAAGCTTTCAAGTCGGTACCGTCCTCTCGACCGATTCCATCAGTGCCATTTCTGAACTTTCTTCTTCTCCCTCCTATTCATCCTTCTATTACTTTCCAGCTATTTCCCCTCAACCCCACACCACTTCCATTTATCTCTCAGCCCCGACTCAGGCCTTATTCCTGATGAAGGGCTTAAGCCTGAAACCTGAATTCTCCTGCTCCTCGGATGCCACCTGATCTGCTGTGCTTTTCCAGCATCATACTGCCATCTCCAGCATCTGAAATCCTAACTTTATCCTTGGAATTATCAATAACCTTGGAGTGAAGATATCCCTCAATTGCAGTGATCACAGTGTGACTGAGTATTCCATTTATTTTGGGTGATGGCAGGCTGGGTCTGAGACGAGCGCTTAACACCCAAACAACGAGAATGGTATCAGATAGCGAAGTTAAGGCGGGCTGAAGTGAAGTGGAAACTTCTGTCAGAAGATGAGTCAATACAACTGCCCCACATCACCCAGATTGTGAAAGACGCAGAGAAGGAGCAAAGCACCTTCACTGCAGGCACAATGACAGGTAAAGTGGAAAGGAGACAATACAACACACTGAGATGGAGTGGAATTATTTATGTGAAAGGGTTCGATGTATAAGCAACTTTACATATGGTTTGCCCTCAAATTGGCAAAAGGAATTTCCTGCAGTGTAACGGCGATATTTGCCTGTGACATCACAATGCTAAGAGGCACTGACATATTATCTTCTGGAGCAGCGTGGCCGAGTGAAAGCATGATCGTCCCATCAACCAGAATGCAATACTTCAAAGCTCTCCTCTGCGCTGTGCGACTTATTTGCTGCTCCTGTAATCAGATCTCAATCGCTTCTTCAGCTTCCTGCTTCACGGAAACACTTGAAACATGAACTAGTGTTTCCACTTTCATCAATGTTTTGCAACTCCCAAGTTAGCACAGGTACGAGTGACCGATTGGCATTCTCGAGCGCCCTCACTCTAGTATGATCTGAACGATAAAGTGCACTGTGTCTGATCTGCAGAATGTCCCCAGCGGGACGGTGCTGTTTATCCCATCCCCGTAGACTGAGCTGTCTCTATTGGCAGAGTATTCAGCCATTTCCCTCCGCTTGCAGGCATTATGAGGGATGTAAGGGCGGATATGCTTTGACGCATTCTCTCACGGGCACAGCCAGGCGCAAGAGTGCCGCTCGAACTTAACAAATTTGATTGCGAACTTCCTCCAAATATCATTTATTTGAGAGAGAGAAAGATGCTGAACTGGTGGGAAAGAGAGAAATGGACTGTGGACTCTCTTCCCTCAGTAAAATTCAAATAACTGCATTTTTGTGCTGCCCATTTGATGTTCAGAATCTACCTTCGCAGAACAATCCTGCAGAAAGGCTTTTGTTTCACAGGCGTCGGCTTCTTGCTGCAATCGGGCATCAGTTAACATATGAGCCCCAACTGTCCCAGATGAAGCAACTCCGAATGTAACCCTCACTTACTGAGAACCATCCCCACAGGGGCAGCAGGCAGTCCAAAGCGGAAGGGAGGATTAAAATCGAGCCATTATTTCTCCCTCAGCCACTCTGTCACAGAGACAGGCAGAGGGACGGCAGAGACGTGTGATGTCATTCACGTGCCGACATTCTACAGGTATGTTAGGAATAAAAGAATGATAAGAGTAGGAATAGGTCCAGTCAAGGATAGTAGTGGGAAGTTGTGTGTGGAGATATTGGGGAGGCACTGAATGAATACTTTTCATCAGTATTCACTCAGGAACAGGACATTGTTGCCGATGTGAATACTGAGTCATAATTAATCAGAATGGACGGCTTTGAATTATGTAGGGAAATTCTGGAAAGGGTGAAAATAGATAAGTCCCTTGGGCCTGATGTCATTTATCCTAGGATTCTCTGGGAAGCAAGGGAGGAGATTGCAGTGCCATTGGCCTTGATTTTTATGTCCTCGTAGGGCACCCTCCATTAAGATTGATGCCATGTTCCTAACCTCCCTACACTCCACGTCCTGCACCCTAAAACTACAGTCCAGGTTCTCATGCCCCTGCAGAGTTAGTTAACCCCCCCCTCCAAGAGCACTAGCAAACCTCCCGCCAAGGATACTGGTGCCCCTCAGGTTCAGGTGTAGACCATCCTGTTTGTGGAGGTCCCACCTTCCCCAGAAAGAACCCCAGTTATCCAAATACCGGAATCCCTCCCTCCTGCACCATCCCTGCAGCCACGCATTTAAATGCTTTCTCACCCTATTCCTCGACTCTCTATCACGTGGCACGGGTAACAAACCAGAGACAACAACTTTGTTTGTTCTAAATCTGAGCTTCCAACCTAGCTTCCTGAAAGCCTGCCTAACATCCTCAGCCCTCCTCCTACCTATGTCGTTGGGGCCAATGTGGACCACGACTTCGGGCTGATTTCCTTCCCCCTGAAGGACCCGGAAAACACGATCAGAGACATCACGTACCCTTGCACCTGGGAGGCAACACACCAAACGTGAGTCTCTCTCACCCCCACAAAACCGCCTACCTGTGCCCCGAACTATCGAGTCCCCAATTGCTATTGCTTTGCTCTTCTCCACCCTTCCCTTCTGAGCCACGGGGATAGGCTTCGTGCCAGAGGCCTGAGCCCCATTTCTTACCCCTGGTAAGTCGCCCCCCAACAAGTATCCAAAACGGTATACTTGTTCTTGAGGGGTACGGCCGCAAGGGGTCCCTGAACTGGCTGCTTTCTCCCAGTCCCCCTCACTGTGACCCATCTGTCTGCAATCTTTGGAGTTACTACTTCCCTAAAGCTCAGATCTATTACCCCCTCTGCCTCGCGAATGATCCTTAGTTCATCCAACTCCAGCTCCAGTGCCTTAACACGGTCTTGGAGGAGCTGGAGATGGGTGCACTTCCTGCAAGTGTAATCAGCAGTGACGTCCATAGCATCCCTCACCTCAAACATGTTGCAAGAGGAACATTGTACTGCCTTCACTGTCATCCCTCTGAAGCTAACCTCTTTTTTAAAAACTGGGTCTAAAGAATAGAACAAGCAAAATGCAGCACTTACCTACTTAACACAACAGGTCTTATTATTAGGTTAGAGGAGGAGGGCGGGTGAGAGGCACTGCCTCGGTAGTGCCTCGGGTTCCTCTTCTGCGTGCTTTTATAGGAAAAAATAACCTACGTCGGTAGGCTTACGCTATACCTGCTTCCGGGTCCCGGCTGCCCCTCTGTTCTTCGTCACTTTCCCCTGCTGCTCCCGCTCTTTCTGTGAAGAGAGACAGAGAGAAAAAAAACACCACTTCCCGCTACCAGTAAGTAATTTTAAATCGAACTGTCTCACCTTAGCTGTAGCCTTCCGGGTTCGTTTATACTCAGCTGCTGCTCGCACTCAGCCATTGAGTGTCAGGCCGCAAAAAGCTCATCAATATGTTAATGCGAAGAACGGAGCACTGTTATAGCGAAACACTGGCAGTGGCAGTACACATACTGAAAGCTGGAACTGGCAACGAGCAGAGGATGCTTTTCCTCCATTAATTTCTGGATTATGCGCCCACCACGATCCCTCTGGGCTGCTCTGTTAGCCCTGACCACAGCAATTTCCCGCAGTCTTCAGGTCTTTCTAGCTTGTACCTTCGAGGATGATGTCAAAAGATCTTCACTCTTATTGTGTGATACACTGTGGCATAGATGTGTCCCGGCTGTGTCAATATAACTACTCTGTAACTTCCCAAATTCTGCTGTTTTAATTGCAAATGCAATCAGAATCACAAAATCTATCACGCTGCAGACTGAGGCCATGCAGGCCACCTTCGCTCTGCTGGCTCCACGCAATGAGGAAATGACTGTGTTTTGATTGATCGATTATCATATGAACCTAAAGTACAGTGGAAAGCATTGTTTGTGAAAGGTAAAAGCAGATCATAGTAATCAAGGACATGCAGAACACGGTGTGAGAAAAGCAAAATTTGACGAGACTCAGGAATTCAGGTTACTACGTATAGGACGTGCGCTCAGCAAAATTCACATTGGCAACATCAGCATTATTTCAAGTTAGACAATCCATTTCTCAGAGCAGCAACGGCCGAGAAGAAGCGATTTCTGAACTTACTTGTGTATGTTTTCATCTTTGGATTCTTTCTCTGAACTCGATCTCATCGAAATCATATCTTCTCAGGGATGAAGTAGTGTGCAAAACTCCAAGGCTCATCCGCAAGGTGAACCCGAGACCTCTCGCACGTATGTCACCTGTCTGAGGCAATATCACACCAGAGACAAACGAGCCAGAATGGCGGCTGAAGTGGTAACCAGAAATCAGGTAAGTTTTTTGCTATTTCTTCTGTTTCAGAGTGAAAGAAGCACAGAATTTTCATCACAGCTCCTTTCCATTCTGAATCGCTTCTCCCAGGAGGCTCTGCTTGCTGCTTTCCCGGAACAGGGCGGTCTTCATTGATAACTGGACGAAATCATCTTCCATTGTCACGTAGTGTTGGGGGAGAGCAGCTTGAATGCGGTCTTCATCTCCCTATCAAACACGGATTTGTGGAGCAGGGTAGGGGTCAGCCGGGTATGGGAAGTATGGAAATTCTGGAAAAGTGAAGAAAATTGAGATCGTGCATGCACAAGAAATCATCTTCTGTTGGCAACCCTTGTCCAAATAATGCGATCTGAGACAGATAGAAAATGCAGAACTGCGAGGAAAGAGTGAATCTCTCCCCATTATTCGGGAACAGTGTCTGTGCTGCTCGAAGTCACAGGGAGGCTTCTGCTTTCTGAATCAGCATGGAATGTTACTGCAGCACGTCCCGTCGCTCACGCAGCTGATGTGTATACATATTTCCACGTTCCTCCAGTTCACATCAAAGATTTCATAGCTCACATCATCCTAGAGTTACAGGGAAGAGAAGGAAGCGATTCAGACCATCATCTTAACACAAACTGGGGATAAATTGGAAGTGGGAGAGCGGATAATCTCGACTGGTTCCAGCATTTACAAACTTGGTCCGTGTGGCAACAAAAGCAGGAACCAGGAACTGTTTATCTTGCTTCTTAAAACAGGTAATTAAATTGTGAATAGCATAGATATTTCTTCCTGGTGTTCATGAAATGATAAAGAGCAGAATACGGTTCCCTGAGTATGGTCTGACTTCTGGGTTATGGGCCCAGGGCACTCCCACTGTGATATTCTGTTCACAAGATCTGACGACATAGAAAGAAATGACACAGTGACAAGATCGATTGAAACGGATTCTGTGAAAAACAGAAGCCGATGGAATGAAAAAAGCCATGAGAGCGGGAATGTAACATCATCTGTGAGGAAGCTGTTTTCCAGACTCGAGGAGAGTGCACAGTGCTGTTTCCAGGGGTCAATATCTGGATAATTAGACTGAATCAGCATCGGCTGTTATTGTACTGCATCTTTTGTACAATGTTGCAAATGCACGGGCCTATTGTATATAAAGCGCAACTTCAAAATCCTAAATAATGCAAAATACACAAATGAGGCGAACAACAAAACAACCGCAGAACCTCGTGTTACATCATGGGGTAAACACCTCTGCTCAATTTTCGCACAAAATCGCTCTCTGTCAAGTTCCTGAGCCTGAGATTCGAACAGTGTATGGTCTATGTTAATAAAAACTGTTCGAATCTCACAACTTCTGTATTTAATACGCCTGTAGATGTATGTCTGACAGCAGTAATTGATCACTCACTGTGTTACTTCAGCACACATAGAGAAGAAATAAACATAAGAACAATAGTCACGTATGCGACGGGGATTTGACCCGATGCAGCCAATCGATTCAGCTGTATGAAATTGCTTCCACCTTTCCTGTGTCGGAAATAAGATTGCACAGCTTAGTGGTGAGTTTTCATGCGTTAAACTGGACGCAGCATGCTTTCTTAGGATGAAATTTACTGGGATATAAAGGCATGGAGAAAGACACGGTAGAGTTTACTAGAATATAACGACGTTAGGAAGGATAGGTTGAGAGTTCACTTAATACAAAGTCGATAGAAACGACAGACATGAAGCTTACTTTGAGCTAACACCACTAGAAAAGGAAAGAGCAGATGTGATGGGACGGTGAGATAGATAAAGAATCATGCAGGAGAAATCAGGAAAGACTTAGCAGTGTCTGAAGAGGGGTGATCCAGCTGATGTTACGTTGGTAAGAGTAAATCTGAGGGAAAATTCTTCGTTTAGACGAGTGGAAACTAAAGGTTGGAGCTTCAAAACCAACGGAGAATGATGAAGAAGTTTGGAGCAGATTGTTTTTATTCTGAGAATTATTGAAATCGGAGATGAATTTTCAGAAATTAAAACATTTTCGGAACTGATTCCATTATATTTCAAAAGTCGTGTGCAGGCACAGAGGGACTGAATTTAACAGCGATAGAGATTCTCAGCTACTTGGCTGGCGAGGCAAAAGGGACATACTCTCGAAGTGGATAACATGCATCGGAAAGAAATTTCATCATACCTGCACCTGAAAATGTTAAGTATAAGAAGAGCTGCTGGCGTTGATCGCTGTTGCAGCTTATTCTACATGAAATATTATATATTGTAAATACACTGAACTGTTTGATTTAGCTCTGAATTCAATGGAAGTCGGTTAGCTCAGTCCGCTGAATACCTAGTTATGAGGAAATGAGACCAACAGCATGGGATCAATTCTCTCACTGTCTCAGGTTTGCATAAGGATCATCATCTACACCTGAAATACTATGGTGCCTCTAGTGAGTAAGATTTGACCTGTAGATGTAAAACATCATTATCATTGCCATCTGTTGCCTTGACCATTTGGTCACAATCACTCGAAAGGAGAGTGAGTCCATTTAATCCTCACTGATCTCTGCTTGAAAAATCCTGTGACAAGACTCGACCTTCTCCCAGTTTGCATCCTCTGCACCTCCCAAAAGCTAAACTACTTGTTATGCCTTTGCTAGCTTTACTGACAACAATCAAACTCCCCAAAGAGATAAATCTAATACTTTCGATTTGATAATGAGCTGATCGTGTTGGCAGGAAATGGAATGATATGAAATGAATTAAGCAGACTTTCCCAGAATGTAATGCAGTGCAGGCTGAGTGATTTAAGAAAGGTCATTAAGCTAAAATTTCACCTGTTTCCCTACACACAGATGGATATTCACCTGGGGAATATTTGCATCTTTTGAGATAATAATTGACACAAATTTGAAACTGGAGTTTTCAAATAAATGTTACTACATTCAATATTCATTTCAACTGCATTTTAGTATGATGCACTAATAATCCCTTGTCAATGTCAGTAACAACATATTTAAGTAAGCATTGAACTTACAACCATGGCATTTTACGCACCTTTAAGTAGCTGGCACTAAACAATTGAGCGATTGAAGCCGTAGACAGCAAGCTGGTCACATGTCGTACTCATACCTTAGGAAATTTAACTCAACTGCTCTACTTTTGCTGTGGTTCTGAAATTAAAGCTAACGCAGACGAGGTGAAACCGCCATAGACCTGTGATTATTGAAGCACCAGGTTCATGAAAGGGACACGTAAAAATATGCAAAATAGACTTCATCGAAAAATGGGTTTCCGTTGGTTCGTGCGTTGTTTACAGACAATGTTACTTTGCCGCTGTCGCCAGGCCTTTCCTCCGATCGGCTTCAATTCGAATCAATAAAACTTCACAACTTCCTTCTGAAAGGTCATACTGGTAACATGAAACATACTGCATTTATCAATAATCTTCACTATTCCTACATCCATGAACACGTTGCATGGTTTCCATGAATATTGAGGATGTAAGATTGTGATGCAAGAATAAATTCAATTTCAGTTTAAATTGTAAAGTAGGAAGAATACACAGAAAGATTCAGAATGTCAGAAATTCATGTGCATCTCCGTGTCCAGAACTGCACCAAAACAGAAGGGTAATCTGTCCCTGAATGCCCACGTTTGCTTGCTCCATGTGTCCAGTTGGAAACCTGTGTGAAGGAGCATGCAGAATGACAGAGCGCCTGGGAGAATCCTCGATTGTCTGATATAAAGCTGCAACCGGAGCTCTCCATTCTGGCTGTGAGAGCGGTGGGGTAAATGGGAGGACCTTGATATTCCGTGGTGTAGATTCACGTTTCAACATGTTATTGTTGAAAACCCTCTGACAAAAACAGCACTGACAGAGAGGAACAGAAGGACGCTGTACTAAACATCGTTCCTACTCTGTCATTTGACATCGTCATGACTGAATAATTACATCAATATCTTTCCCCGGTCCATCCAAAACAGCCTGTCGCCCAAAGGGAAAATTACATTTAAGCAATCGATAATGCCTGTGCAATTATTGGAGCAGAATACAAATAGAGACAGTGGATTTCTGCACGAAGTTTGTAGGTTTCCTGGGTGAGCAGTTGATTCTGGTCTGATCATGCTTCAAATGATATGATTCCGACAAATCTCACCAACAAGGGGGTAAGGAATTTTCTGTGGTAAACAGCAATTTCGAGAACCCCAGACGATGGGAATTAACGATATATCAGCAGAATAATAATAGATTCAGCTGAAATCTGAACTCCGATTCTGGTGGAACTCAAAACAACAAACTTTGTATAGCAATGTTAACAATGCTGTAAAAATTTAACGCACATTTCTTTGCACTACCGAGCCTCGCTAGCCACAATTTTAGATTAGATTAGATTACAGTGTGGAAACAGGCCCTTCGGCCCAACAAGTCCACACCGACCCGCCGAAGCGCAACCCACCGATACCGCTACATTTACCCTTTACCTAACACTATGGGCAATTTAGCATGGCCAATTCACCTGACCTGCACATCTTTGGACTGTGGGAGGAAACCGGAGCACCCGGAAGAAACCCACGCAGACACGGGGAGAACGTGCAAACTCCACACAGTCAGTCGCCTGAGGCGGGAATTGAACCCGGGTCTCCGGCGCTGTGAGGCAGCAGTGCTAACCACTGTGCCACCGTGCCGCCCACTACTGTACCCAAAGTTGTGGATGTCGTGGAGAAAATGTAATAAATCTCCAGGAGATGCGAGGGGTTCTTCAAGGCGTCGATCTTTTATTAACAGACAAAAAACCGTGACACTCAAAAAGCAAGTTCTTGAACGTCCCCGAAACTCAGGATCCGTGGCTCTTTATACCCTTTCGTCAATTATATTTTTGTTAGCTTACCAGGATTACCAACTGTGTTTGTCAGAATTATCTCACTCCAAGTATACAATAAACCATTATTGCTCTAATTCTGCCAATCGGGTTTTCTATTGTCACGATTATGTATTTTACTGCCACCTCTGCTGCAATGATCTTACAGCCCAGACTAACCTGTCATGATTAAATGTTTAGCTACTCCATCTACCAAAATGTTTTCCTGTCCCAAGCTGATTAGATAGTTAATGTATTTTTTTTTCTGCTACAAGGGTTTCAAGCAGGCTGACTATCAATTAAATATTTAAAGTCAAGTCCTAAATATTTATTGTCACGACTTGTCCCAACCTGCAATGATGATATTTAGCTAGCAAGGTTGACGTTACTAATTGCTATTATCTCACCCTTTCACAGAAACCGTTCAGGCCCAGTCTGACTCTGCTAATTGGTGGAGGAGCAATCCCCTATGCTTATCCCATCCAGCCACAGTGGCCACATCCTGTCACAGTGACCTTTTGACTCGTTTAGCATTCCACAGACCCCTTGTAACAGATCGACAGTAGTATCCATGCATTTACCCTTCCCATGCTTTCATGCTCCCTAGTTTCCATACGGTGTTCGGATCTTTGATCAGATATGTGTTTGTCTTCGCCCCACTTTCCAATCCCTGGTGCTTATCCATGTGTGCTCTTGCTTCTCAAGTACTCGGCTAAATACTCCTGAAGTGTTTTGATGACTCATAGCTTTACCACACGTTGAAACAGTGAGATCCAATGATACAACACTCAGAATGAAAATATTCTTCCTACGTCTCCTCTGATTATTCTCCCTCTTGCGTTTAACGCAGATCTGTGGTTGTAAACACTTCCAATAAGAAATTTATTTCTATAACATGTATCTATCCCCTTACTGTACACCTTCAACTCTTCCTCACTCTCTCTTCTCCGCTCGAAGAGAAAGAGTCTGAGATAAGCTAATTTATCTTCGCCATGACGAGATTGTCGTGCTGGAAAAGTACAGCAGGTTAGGCAGCGTCTGACGAACAGGAGAACCGACGCTTGTGGCATAAGCCTTTCATCAGGGATGAGATGTGTGGGTGGGGGCAGAGAGATAAATGGGCGGCAGTTGGGGTTGTGTGGAAGGTAGCTGGGAAAGCGATAATTGCGTGGAGGCGGGGGAGAAAGTGATAAGTCAGAGGGGGAAAAGCTTAATAACTCCGGAGGGTGGTGCCGAGTTGGATGCTTCGGACTGTGATTATGTGGGGGGAGGGGAATTGAGGAAGATGTTGAAATCCACATTTACCCCGTATGATTGCAGGGTCCGAAGGCAGAATATGAGGCGTTCCTCTTCCAGGCAGCGGGTGGTAACTGTTTGGCGGTGGCTTATGCCCAAAAAGCCGATTGTTCTGTTCTGCAAACCACATTTCAGGGGAGATGTGAAATACTAAAGACTACAAAAATGACAAAAACTTATAGAATCAGAGTTAATGGAATTAGGCACATTGCAGACCGAAAGCATTTGGCCAATTGAGTCTGCTCTGTCCCGCCGAAGAGATGCAAACTCCCCCACCCTATCTTTCTAAACCCGCATTATTGATTCACCTAAAAAAAAGAAATGAGTTCAAAAGCTAAGCGGGTCAGCTAGCATCAGTGGAGAGAAATCAGACTTAACATTCCGAATCAAAAACTGTTCCAAGAAATGATCTGTTGACCCCAAATGGACATTCGCTTTTCCATGAGCTGCAATTCCTACTTTTGTCTTTGATTTTGCCTTTGATTATACAGTCCATTCAGGGTTTGTTTGCCATCTACCTGAAGTGCACACCTTTGGACACTAAGAAGGAATCGTAGCAGCCAGAGGAAACCCACACGGAAGAGAGAGAAAAGGAGCGTGCAAATTCCACACAGTCAGTCACATAACTCTCGAATCGAATGCGGGTTTCTGGTCCCTTAGCCCTCCCAAGCTGCAAGCGCCCGTCCCGGATGCGAATTGAACCCAGTCTCACGCAGTGACAGGTAGTGGAATTACCCTGGAGTTCTATGCAAAAAAAAGCCTATGCATCAGTACTGGAAATCAATAATCGATTAACGATCAGAACTCTTTTTTTAAATCACTTGACCGACAGCCTTGTACATCTGCCATTAAAACTTCACATCTGACTACTTGTGAATGTTATGAGGATTTCTGACTCTCCAAACTTTGCGTGCACTGAGTTCCAGATTTCAACCACCCGCCGTTTCAAAACGTTTGTCTGCGCATTCACTCAAATATTTCCTCCTCTGTTCTTAAATCTATTACTACGTGAGTGATCTCTCCACTATAGCAAAACGTTTATTTCAGTCTATGCCATCCGTATCCCTGATTATTTTGTATATCTCAATCATGTCTTCTCTCGATCTCTTCTGCTCTAAGTATATCCAGTCTATCAAATTTCTCTTCATAACAGAAATTCTTCTACCCAGACAATATCCTGGTAAATCACCCCTGCATCATTTCCAGTTCGAATATGATTGCAGAACTGCACACAATAGTCCAGATAGAGCCGAATGAGCAAGTAATTTTTTTTCTCTCAGTGCTGCCCTGTGTTCTTTTCCTGAGCCTGAAGTTCCAATAATGTCTGATCCATGTCATTAAAAGCTGCTCCTTGACCATTGATCTCAAAACTACAGTATCGAATTGGATCGACTGGTCTGAAGGTCGCAATGGTATGATTGCGGCACGTTCACCCAGAAACAGTGAGCGCAGCAGCACAGACTGAACAGGGTTCAATGTGAAAATAATTGTAAGGGAAATGGGAGGTGGAACTTAAAGGAGGTCAGTGATTGTGGGAGGGAGAGAAATCTCCAAGAATGGATGAGTCTGAATTCTGATATTTACCTCACAGAGAAGTGTGAGAGAGGGGTTTGATGAAAAAAAAAGCATAATATCAGAGAAAGTTATCATGCAAAATCAATTAATTAATTTCTGTGTTTCGTCGGCATGTACCACAAGGAGTTAAAAAGGGGAGAACATTACATTCCGTAACTCGGATTCAAACGAGGTTACTCCGGCCACAACGCACAATACTGAACATTATACGATCCCTGGGGCATGCAGAGATGTGTATTTGAAAAGAGCAGTAACTACAGTGACATGGGATATGTTAGGAAGAATGCAGAGACACAACAGGACTATTTGGTAAGCAATAATAGACATGTGGGACTCAGAATTGGCTGTATATTCAAATTGGATGTTTGAAGAGGCTGAGGAAGTTCCATCGAGTACTGCATGTTGAAGACTGAGGGTGATAGATTTTTACAAAACATCAAATTCTCAAGGGATTCTGCAGGATATTGTTGAAATGTAAGTTTCAACAGCAATGTGGTTTCACATTTGTTGCCTCACGAGCTTCCCCACACAAGGAAGTACCCATTTCTGCAGTGGATGACATAATCCCAGTTCCTCCACCCAGAATCAATGGTGCAGTTACAAAAATCACACTGGAAATTGGGATAAAAATGAGCACATGAAGCTACTGTGTCGCACCAGTGATGCGATCGGTGAGCACATTGTCCTTCGATGATGGTACAGAGGCGCATGAAATTTCGAGACTGGGAGTTCTCCTGATCAAAGGCGGGCAGGAAGGGCATATTTGACTCTGGTTATTAGATTATTAAGATACAACAGCAGCATTAACCCGCATTGCAGATTGGCTCAATGGAAGCGTGCTGCAGCCTTAAACAAGAGGTCGATTTATTGCAAGCATTCAGTGCAATTTTCCTTAACAATGCACTGATTTGTTATTTTGACAGTAAGAACTGTTATTTGATCACATCATCCTCTTGCTCCCAGCAAACACTCCGATATAGCGTACATCAGTTTCATTCCGGCACAGCCACATGTCATATTCTCACTCCCTCTGAGATGATTGGAATTGCCAATGTCATTCTCTGAGATGGAGCGACATAGCCATGAGATGGCAGTGTAGTGAACAAAGAAGAACAAAGAACACAGAACATTTATAGCCCAGGAACAGGCCCTTTGGACCTCCAAGCCTGGGCTGAACCAAATCAACTGTCTAAACCTATCACCCAATTCCTCAGCATCTTTTCCCATCTGCTCCCCAATTACTCACGCATCTATCACGGCGCACCTTGAATGAACGACCGTGCCAGCCTCTACTACCTCTGCTACCAACGCGTTCCAGGCACCTACCACCCTCTTTCCAAAATACTTTCTACATCTGTCCTCCTTAACCGTTTCACCTCTCAACTTGAATGTGTGATCTCGCATTATTGAATCCCTCACCTGGGGTAAAAGCATATATCTGTACACCCGGTCTGTACCCTTCAATATTTTGTAGACCTCAATCAGGTCCCTCCAATCTCGTTTTCTCCTTTGAAACCAATCAAAAACGTCTTAATCTCTCTTCACAGCAAGCATCTTCTATACCAGCAACATCCTCGTAAACCTTCTCTGCACCCTCTCCTAAACGTCCACTTCCTTTTGGTAACATGACGACCAGAACTGTGCACAGTATTGTACATGCGGCCGAACCAAAATCTTGTACAGTTTTAGCATGACCTGCAGGTTTTACACTCAAAGCTTGGTCCTATGACGACAAGCATTCCATATGCTTTCTTGACCACTCTATCTACCTGTGCCGCCATCGTCATGGTACAAAGGACCTGAACTCCCAGATCTCTATGCTCATCAAATTTCTCCAAGGCTGTTCCGTTTACAGTGTCGTTGGTTCTAGAATTAGGCTTCCCAAAATGCATCACTTCACATTTGCCGCGATTGAACTCCGTCTGCCACTTCTCCGCTCAACCCTCCTGTTTATCTATATTTTTTAATTCTTTGATTGACCCCTATGCTTTCTGCGAATCACCAATCTTCGTGTCAAATGCAAATGTAGTAGCGATATACTGGGCTAGCAACCCTTGGAGACTGAAACATGGCAGCTGCTGGTATTTAATACGATGAATAAAATATGGAGTATTAACCCCGATCAGAGGAACAGAAGCAAAAGTTTTAATTTGCTGAAAATCCATTCATTCTTGTCCCTTTGAAAGGGGAATTTGGCGTCCTAAACGAGACCTGCCAACATATGACTCCAGACTCACAACAGTGCGGTTCACCAATAGAATCCCTCTGACTCAGTTCAAGTTGAATTAAGAATAAACAACAAATAATGTTCAGACCATGATGGCCACACTCCGTAGGAGAATAAAGAAGTATATAAAAAAAACATGGATGACGGGAAAAATTGGAAGTCATCCAATTGAGTTGAATTGGACTCAAATTCAACTGATTATCCAAGCTCAATAGACACATGGATACACACCCCCCCAAGAAGTCAGGTCCATAGCGGGCTTAAGGATTCAATTACCCGCTGAAGTGTAAACCTACGTGCCCAGGCACAATGTGGACAGGTCATTCGCCACTCCCATATGTGAGAAGGGATCACTAGGAGGCCAACTGGCAGAATCACCAGCATGTTTGCAAATGACAGCAGGTGTTCGATTGTGCTGTTATTGCAGGTATTCATCACATCCAGCAATGAACCATGTTTGGACGCCTGTTTCCAGTGGAGTTCCATTGTTTCCTGATGTAGATCAACGATTCAGACTTAATTGTAGGAGTCATGATTTTGAAGTTTGCAGAGGATTCAACAATTGGTCGTGTATTTGACTATGATGAACAATGTCAGGGCCTGCAGAGATGTATCAGTCAGATGGAAAGTAAAAACGGCGAATGGAATTGAATCCAGGCCAGTAAGTGGTAATGAATTTGGAGAGTTGTAACAATAACAGTGAGGATTCTGAGTGGTGAACAGAACAAACAGGAACAAAGAGATCTTGGCGTGGATATTCATAGATCACTGAAGAGGTTTGGACAGGCAGCTCAGTTGGTCGAGAGTATCTTTGGATATTTTCTGTTGTTGACCTCAGACTGTGGATGATATTCGATCTTTAGCAACCGCCAGTTTAGGAAACAACTAAAAGAATGAGCACAAGTCTGGCCAATGCAATAATCAACATTTTTAAAAGTTGTAAGATAAAGGATGCACGGCTGAAGTATACCACGTTGACCGTCAAAACCGCTTTATCACTCAATGAATTTACCACTGATACATCTCCAAGTCATGCCGGTATGTGCCTTTGTAGGGTAACCTGCAAATCGTAGCGCTTCAGTACATCTTCAACCTTGTCCTCACAGTCGGTACAGTTTTTGAGCTTTGAATGTTCTGCAAACACAGTCTGGATGAGTTACTCCACCGCATCTTGTAGGTGGTGCACTCTACTGCAATTGTACCTTAGCCGTGAGGGTAATAAATATTCAGGTGTTGAACGCGGTACAGTTAAGTTACTGCATTGTCTTGGAGGATACCCAGTCTCTTCAGCGGTATTGAAGCTTCACACATCCGGGAAAATGGAGAGAGTTCTGTTACACATTTAATTTGTGCCTTACAGATGATGCAGGCTTCACGGAGACATGAGTTGTGTTAATATTCAAACAAAATTGACTGACGGACTTTTTTTGTAGCCAACTTCTTTATATGGGCGGTCAGGTTCCACTTCTCATAAATATTAGTTCCGAGGGGGATGACACGGAGGACTTCAGGGACACGGACACCATTGAATGTCATTAGAATATAAATGGATTCTCATTTGTCAGTTATCATTACTGTATTTGGTCCATGTGTGGACTAATCCGACTCCAATCACTCTCTGACTTTAAGTTCCAGTTCCCGTGCTGTCAGGGACAGCAGACATTTACAAAGATGTCGTCAACTTTGGATAAAATGGAGCTTCGGGGAATGATTGGTCAGGCTGGAATTATGCTCCTTGAAACAGAATCGGGATTTTGGGTAGATACAGGCAGGTGGTGTGCCCTATGGTCTGAGGAGAGCACCAGAGTACATAATCTCAGAATGAGATATCTCCCATTTAATTCAGAACTGAAGAGTAATTTCCATGTCAGAGAATCTGTGGCTTTTTTTGGCAACCGAAGTAGAGGCTAAGTTGTTGGATATTTTCAAACTGTGTCAGGTATTTAATCAGAAAGATGATGAAGTTTGTCGTGGTAAGTGAGCAGAATGAAGTTGAAGATTATCAGATCAACCATGAGTTCGTTGTATGGTGAGGCAGACTCGATGGGCTGAATGGTATACGTCCACTTTGTTTAACATTTGGTCTAACGCCAAATTTTATTCATAAGTTCAGAATTATGTGTGGATGGGATGAAGTGATAGAAAAGGTTTATCGAACAGATCAAGAACGAAGCTCGTAAGCTCATGAAGAAGAAATGTGCTGTGACCTGGGGGCAACAAATGACACTCTGCACAGCACAGGTGGCTGCCTACAGAAGCTGTGATTTCTGAAGTAAATTGGTCGACCTTGTACAGTTAGCAAGTCAGTCATCACGCTGCATGTGAAAGAATGGAAGGTTCATTTCATTGGAGCAGTATTCTGTGGTTCCAATTCCGAGTGACTGTTTGAAATACTAATCATATCATTGTGTGAACTGTTTGGTTAAAATATTCATGAACAATCCCACTGGATAAACTTGTACTCCCGATCATTTGCTAGTTCTTTCTCTTTCTGTCGATCCAAATTCATAGAAAGACAAGATGGAATGCGGGGCGTAAGGAAAAAGCATGTGTTCCTTCTCATTACACCAATTTAATTTTCAACTGAATAGAACATCTGCTGTCATTCTTTATTTCAACTTTAATGTGGTGTTGATTATTTGTGAATCTCCCGTGCAGTGAAGGGCAAGAACAAAATTCTCGATCCAGTGTATACCAGAGGTGTGAGATGCAAAGCAAAAATGCAGTGGTGGATTGTTGAATTAGCAACCAAAAACGTGAATGCGGAGCATGGTAGTATAATAACCCACCACCGGAATCTCTCGGTCTCAGCACATTGTGGACAGGGGTGACATGTGACCTCATCAAGGTTAGATGTGATGAAAGTCGTGGATGAGAAATTTCTAGAGCTAAATTGAATCTACACCATTGTGTTTCTGCTTTCACCAGAATTACAAGAACAGCAAAATCCAAGAAATAGCCATGCTTGTCGGAATGAACATCTGTCATTGATTCATTCTGAATCAGAACTGTGTCAGAATGAAACAGCGAACAAGAATTTCCCGTCTTATACACACGCACATTTTGCCTTGACTCATAATTTCTTCAGTCACGTTCTCTCTCACGTGAAGAAGTAGCCATGGAGAGAGATATAAAGGCGATGTTGTGATTCAATAGCCGTTCTCATATGGCTTAACTGAATTTGGTTAAATCGCAAGAAACGCTGTTTTGTTCGTTTTATTTTATTAATTAAACTGAAAATCACACTGTTCATTGTACTAATCGGAAGTGAATTAGATTTATCTCATTGGAACGATTAATGATATATGCAAATTTATTCCAAATTTATTTCAGCTGAAAGAATATACTGCTTAGAAAAAGCGACGATTAAAGTCCAAAAGAAAAACCAACAGTTTTGTTGCTCGTGCTTTGGCAGATTTCACTGATCATTAAATGGACCAAGCATCATGGTGATCACATCTTTTAGCTACGTGATTCAAGATAGCAGTCGATGTCAAGCAACGGGTCACTTACTATTCATTATGTAATATCTTTCCTTTACAATAAAAAAAAATCCACTGAGTTCCATTTGCAATGCTTCAGGTGGCATAGTATGCCAAATCTTTCCAAATCCAGGGTTTTTGAAACAAAATCTTATTCAGCTGTGCACGTTCACGAAACTTCTATACTTTTAAAGTCAACCAACTGAGACATTGTTTCCCCACGACTTCCAACCGACTACACCCCACCCCTGCAACTTTACCTAGACACGGATATTTCTCTCCTTGTCAAATTTATTGTTTGTATGTCACCAAATGTGCCTTTGCAAGTAGTTTGAAAAGCAGGTTCTCGTAGTGTCAGCGATTCTGCTCTTATCATTTCTTTGTCCCTCAAAGGTTTCATCAAAGGTTTTGAAGGTTTGACGTTCTGATATTTACTAACTTGAAAGAGGGAATTTTCCACATATTTACTCTGTCCAAGCATTTCATAACCTGAAAAAACCTTCATTAAGTCTTCCTTGGTTCAGGGATAACTGTTCTAAATTTTGAAAGAAAACAAGTGAATAAAATTTCGTCTTCAGTGAACACCGTCAGCATCGTCTCTAATGACTTTACAATCTCGTAAACGCCGGTATTATCCTCTCTGATAGAATCACTGCATTCCACAGTGCAGAAAGAGCATTTCAGTCAATCCAGTCCGTGTCGACTCGCAGAAGAGCATCTCACCCAGATCTAGTTCCCTTCCCTCTTCCTGTGTATTTCACCTAAATAAGGGACAGCTGTTCCTCATATGATTTCAAATAAACCTTCTGGACTATAACCTGGCGTCCTGTGACATCTGACCTAATTCCGCGCTACCCGTGGCTAATTCACTTAACTTACTTAATTCACTCCCTCGATACGAGAGGGCAATTTACCTTGGCCAATCTACCTAACCTTCAGCCCTTACAGCAGTGTTAACTACTGAGCCAATATTCTATCACAGTGAGCAAAATCTGTATCATTTTTAATGGTTTTATACCCTCGTAACTCAGCCTCATCAAGTTAAGCTGCGCCCATCAACCCAAATTCAATGGACCTAAACACTAGTCTGTGCTTTACAGTCTCATTAGTGCTGCAGGAAATGATTCTGCACTCACATTAAAATACTTTTACCCTGATTCTTCCTCAGCTTCCTGCTTCCAGTAAACACTTCAAACCGGAACAAGTCTGTCAAATGGTTTTCATTCCAATACAGACAAAGGATGCAGCTTGCAGAAGTCACATGTTTGGACTTTCACTGACACTCTGCCTCCCTGAGAGCTGCAACCCTTCCCCACCTTGATACAGGCAGCACTGTCCGTCCTGTGACATGCCCCATCGAGAATGGAAGGACAAATATCAATACCGCACTTGGGAACGGGGCGACAGTTTTAAAATATTTATACTGTCCCCAGCGGAGAATTGAGCCTTGTGACAGGCGGGGACACAGACCATTATACTATCCAGGACAAGAGTGTCAAAAGAGGCCCTTCAGCCAATTGTGGCCAAACTTTTCAAAAATACAACTATTTAACGAACTGAATTCCATTTCACAATGTTTATCCCACAACCTTGTTTGTGTTGGCATCACAAATTCACATCGGAATATTTCTTGAGGTTAAAAGGGTTTCTGCCTCTCTGAACATTACAGACAGTGTATTGCTAATTCCGAACAACCCGCTGGCTGATAAAGTTTTTTCCGCACATCTTCTCAAACCTTTCTGCATTTTTCCTTAACTCTCTGGCACCCGTTGTTCGATCCCTCCATCAATGGGAAACTCTTTCAGTCTACCCTGTCCATACCCTTACTCAATCATGTCTTACCTACATCTCCTTTGCATTGCGAAAAACACTTCACTCTGTCCTGTCTTTCTTCCTCACTGAAATTCTTCAGCCCAAACAATATCCTGGTAGATATCTCCTGAAAATTTCTCCGTGTTATCACATTCCTGCTCTCATGTGAATTGCAAAACTGAACACCCTGCTCTAGCTAGAGCCTAATGAGTCTTTGGTATAAATTTTATGAATTAGTATGAGGGAGATTTTGGCTCGGCAGTATTTACTACCCGTTCCTAATTGCCCAGAGGGCTGTTGAGACTCAACCATATTGTTATGAGACTGAAGTCACATGCAGGTCAGACAGAGTAAGGATAGCAGATGCTATCCCGAAATGACATCAGTGAACCAGATGGATTTTTTACCCCCATCAATGATCAATGGATCTATATTAGTCATTTGATTCTCCATTGCAGATATTTATTGAATCCAAATTTTACAATCTTAGCATGGTGGGTTTCATGTCCATATACCCAGATTATTACTTGGATCTCTGGATTATTAGTCCTAAGAAATTACCACGACACCATCGCAGAAAGCCACAAATGCTGATCTTTTCCAATAAAATATCTTTTCCCCAAATCTGCCCTGGGTCCTTTTCAAGACCCTGATGCTCCAATTGTCTCCTGTCTATGTCAGTAAAAGCTGCTACATGGGAGATTGATTTCACATATGCGGTATCCAAATAGACCGACTTGTTTGAAGGTCCCAATGGTGGGATGGGGGCCGTTCACTCAAAAACAGTGACAGCAGCAGCAGACAGAACAGTATCAATGTGAAGAAGAGTGCTAGATTTTGCATTGCCTCAAAGAAATGGAAGGAGGGACGGAAAGGAGGTTTAATGATCGTGGGAAAGAGCGGAATCTCCGACAACAGGTGTGTTTGAATTCTGATACATGAAACGCAGAGATGTGAGAGAACGGAATTTCAAGGTAAAACAATTAATTTCTTAGCAGGTGTCACTAGAAGGACAACGGAGAGAATACTTAGTGATATGATTTGGTTTTGTAACGAGGTTGCTGTGGTCACAATGCAAATAAAGTCAACGACGATCACAGCAACCACACAACAGCATGCTGGCAAGCAGCAATAAGAATACTAGCAGAGGAAATGTTCTGAAGAACAACAAGTGTACAATATAATTACTCAGCGGACATTGACAGACATGTGGGAACTGAGAATGAGCTGAATGTTTAACTTCAATGTCCTCAGAGGCTGTGGAGATCCCTTGAATGAGAATGTTGAAAACTGACATTGGTGGATTTCCACAAAGCATCAAAGCCTCGGGGGACAGTGCAGGATATTGTTGAAATGTATACTTCAATAGCATTGTAGTTTTACATCGGTGACTTCACCAGCTACCCCACTCAAGGCAGTAATCAGTTCTGCAGATAATCACACATCATCCCAGTTCCCAGCCCCGGAATCAGAGAAACAGTGACGGAGCCACCCAGGTCCAACCGGAAATGGGGATGGGAATGAGTGCGTGGAGTTATTATCTGGCTCCAGTCATGCATTAGGTGGGCGTGCTGTCCTTCTATGTTGGAATAGAGGCACAAGAAATTCCAAGGTTGTGAGTGCTCCTGATCAAGAGAATATGTGTCCCCGTTTATACTGTCATAGCGATCCATAGTGCATCTTGCCGAGACAGTTCAGAGGCACAACTGGAACGTGTTGAGCTCTTAACTGTGCATTGAGGGTTTAAAAGCTGCTTTTGCTATTTCGTTCTGCGTTTCCGACACTGGTGGTGGCAGCTGCTCTTGCTCGCATCAACTCAGAATCAGTTTCTTCCTCACAGTAAAGACTTCAACCTAGAGAAGGTGCTGTTGGGGTGATATTTTGAACGAGGCAAAAGTGAGAACTGCAAATGCTGGAAACCAGAGTATAGATCAGAGTGGTGCTGGAAAAGCACAGCTGGGCAGGCAGCACCCGCGGACAGGAAAAACGACGTTTTTGGCAAAAACCCTTCATCAGGAATAGAAGCAGGAAACCTCCAGGGTGGAGAGATAAATGGGGTGTGGGTGGGGCTAGGGAGAATGCAGCAAAGAGTACAATAGGTGAATGGGTGTGGGGATGGTGGTGATACGTCAGAGAGGAGGGCGGGGTAAGTTAGCAAAAGTATAAAGGTGTATGGGGTGGGGATGGAGGTGATACCTCAGAGGGGAGGGTGAAGCGGATAGGTGGGAAGGGGCATTGGCAGGTAGGGCAGGTCATGAGGACAGTGCAGAGCGAGAAGGTTGGAAAGGATATACAGTGGGGGGAGGGGAAATTGGGAAACTGGTGAAGTACACATTGAAGCCCTCGGTTTGAAGTGTTCCGAAATGGAAGACGAGGTCTTCTTCCTCTAGGCGTCGCGTGGTGAAGGAGCGGCGGTGGAGGAGGCCTGGCACTTGCATGTCCTCAGGAGAGTTGGAGGGGGAGTTGAAGTGTTGGGCCACTGGGTGGTGCGGTTGATTGGTGAGGGTGTCTCAGAGATATTCTCTGAAGCGCTCTGCGAGGAGGCAATATTTTAAACTAGTCATCCTTGGCGACTGTGACATGGAACTGGTGATGTTTAAGTTCGATTTATTAAACTTGGAATACAAGCCTGACCTCAGGAACAGAGATCATGACTTTAATTTCCTGAAATCCTATTCATTCATGACAATTATGCAGGGGGTTCTACCTTATTTACACAATCCTGCCTACGTGTGACTCCAGGACCAGAAAGAAACATTAGCTGCCCCTTAATTCGAGAATCCCCACTGTGTGGGGCATCAGACTATTCGGCCCTTCCAGTCCACACCATCTCTCCGAAGCACCAGACCTCTATCCCATAAGTCTGGATTTCCTATTGTTGATTCCTATAACCGGCACATCTTTGTTCAGAGGAAGAAAGTAACACAAACACACAGATAATGTGCAGACTGCACACAGATAGACCCCCGAGGCTGGGATAAAAACCGGGAGCAGCCAGACAGCAGAGAACTAAGGACGAAAAATAAGCGTTGTCTTACCCAATGATCGCCACATCCTGTGGCGGAAAAAGGAAAAAGAAAGCCCATTCACAATATGGAAAACTATATTTGTATTTGTGTGAGCACGATTTGAAGCAATCGTTTCCCCTGGATAGAAAAAAGGACACTGATACCACAGAGAGAGCAGGGCAATGGGGAACTGCGGAAGGGATTCAATTAACCAATGAAGTGGAAACCCAATCAGACTGGGGAGTGGCCGTTCACCAGTCCCGTGTGAAGGAAGGGATCACTGAACAAAACAGCCTCCGGAGTCACCAACAAGATTACATATCCCATTAGATTTTCGATTATGCTGTCAATGCTGCTGGTAATCCCAACCAGCTTCCGGTTTCATTGCATCAATCATAGAGTCATACAGCATGAAAAAGGACGCGTCAGTCCTACTAGTCCATGCTGAACATACTGCCAAACTAATCTAGTCGCATCTGCCAGCGGAGGGGCGATAATGCCCTTGTAGTTCTATTACTGTATTGTTAATCCAAGAGCCCAGGTAATATTTTGAGTGCAAAGGGTTCAGATCCTGGCATCGCAGATGGTGGAGTTTGAATTCAATAAATACCTGGAATTAAAGTGTCTCATGATGACCTGGATCAGTTGTTGTGGAAATCTCTATCTGGTCCACTCATGCCTCTTAGGGAGAGCGAACTGTCATAGTCATCTGCTCTATCCCACATGAGACTCCAGATGTGTAATATCGTGGTGGACTCTTCACTCTCATCTGTGAAATAGTTAAAGGACGAGGCATGAATGAATAGATTTTAGTTTAAAAATCCCACTTAACCTTTCCAATTCTTGTACCGATCCAATTGTCATTTAAATGTCGCAAATGTATCCTCATCTATCTCTTAATCAGAAAGTTACTGGCAGACATAAAGCACCCTGTATCAACGTTAAAAAATGCCTCCCATCTCTTTTTTAA
Source organism: Chiloscyllium plagiosum (assembly GCF_037043375.1). Lineage (NCBI taxonomy): Eukaryota > Metazoa > Chordata > Chondrichthyes > Orectolobiformes > Hemiscylliidae > Chiloscyllium > Chiloscyllium plagiosum. The sequence continues at coordinate 99,145,992 of NW_028270159.1, read as the reverse complement.
AATCTGTTTTCCTCTTAAACATCTCGTCTTGAAATATCCCTCCTGGGAAAAGGCAGCTATCGTTAACTCCATCTAAACTCTCAATAATTTATAAACTTCTATCAGGTTGCCGCTCAAATCCCTATCCTCGAGTGAAAAGAGTCTCAATTAAGAGAAAATGAGGACTGCAGATGCAAGAGATCAGAGTCGAGAATGTGCTCCTGGAAAAGCACAGCAGTTCAGGCAGCATCAGAGGAGCAGGAGAATCGACATTACAGGCAAGAGCCTGCTGAATGTAACTTGCACGAAAAGAAAGTTCTCCTGCTCTTCAGATGCTGCATTAACTGTTGTGGTTTCTCCAGCACCCCAATCTCGAATCTGAAAGTAGTATCAAACCTATCAGCCGTTCAATGTAACTCAAACTTACACACCCAGCAACATTCGCATATAAATCTAATGAACCAACCTCAGCTGAATGATATCATTCTTATAACTGGGGGACCAGAACTCGACACAGTATTCCGGAAAAGGCCGCCCCAATGTCCTAACACAACTTCAACGCAATGTTCCATCTCCTATACACAAAGGACTAAGCAATGAACGCAAGTGTGCCAAATGACTTTTTAACTATTCTGTCTGTATGTGATGCAAACTAAGAAGAGTTACGTACCTGCATCCCGAGCTTCTGTGATCTACAGCACTACACAAAGCCTTATCATTATCTAAATAAGCAATACTCATTTTGTTGTACCAAAATGCAGAACCTTCCATTTATCAAGATTGAATTCCATGCGAGATTTTTCAGTCCCGTGGCGCATTCGACTAAGATCCTTTTGAATATTAAATGGTCTTCTTCACTGTCTCCAATTCTTGTGTCGTCTGCAAACCTACGAAGCAAGCGTACCATGCGTTCCATTGTTTTCTCATATAGATCATTGATTTATATTTATTTGTAGTGACCGTGATTTAGCAGTTTGCTGACCATAAAACAATTAGTCATGTAGTTAGCCACGAGGAAGAAAGCTGCAGACAGCAGGGATATATCAAACAATTGGAAAGGAAAATGGTGAAAGCAATTCAATCCAGGGAACTGGATGTTAGTGAAGCAAGCTCAAATTTCATACCAGCCGCTGAACGTTAAGCACTTAATATGCTCCGCTTGTGGGACTCAGCTGTTTTAGCAAGATGCACTGCAGATTGCTGTGTTATTACAAACAGGAACAAAGTGTCCCTTCTGCCCCGCCTTGAGCAGGAGCACTCCCAACCTCGGGATTGCTTGCGCCTCTACTACCGTTACAGAAGGACCATGCATTCATCGATTGCATCACTGGATTCATCGAGTAGGTTTGCGATTTCATTCCCGTCCCGATTCTAGTTGGATCTTCACGGTTGCGCTGCACAGTTCCTCTGATTCTGGGTCTGAGAATTGGGACGATGTGGCAGCAGTGGTTACTGCCTTGTGTGGGGAAACACATGAAGTAGCCGAAGTTAAATGCATTGCTATTGCAACATACATTTCAACAAAACCTGCACTGCCCCGCGAGTCTTTGCTGTTTTGGAGAAATCTGTCAATCTCAGCCTTCTGCATATTAATGATGGAATCACCGGAGCCTCTGGGGACACCGGTGTTAAACGTTCAGCTCATTCTGAGTTCCCACTTGTCTGTCACTGTTCTGAGAAGTACTGCTGTTGTGCATTTGGACCTCTGCTTAACATTTGCTCTGCTACCATATTTATGGCCTTCTGTCACTGTCATACTCTATGGCTTGCCGTGATCGTGTAGTGGTTAGTAGCCTGCGTTATAGCCGCTATAACTTCGGCTCAAATCCGAATCTCAGTGTTAACTTATTTCTCTGCCCCAGCGTTTGTGTTACAACTAAGAAATCAATTGTTTTAACATGGTAATATTCTCAGCAGCAATGTTTTTATTAACTGCAAATTCCGCTCGCTCACATCTCTGCATATCATATGTCAGAATTCAAATCCAGCCGTTCTCAGAGATTTCTCTCCCTCCAATGATCACTAACCGTCGTTTCCGTCCGCCCACATCCCAACCCCCATCCCCCACCCAAATTTCATTTATTTGGAGATAGTGGAGTTGGACCGGGATTTGCTAAGTTAAATATCACACAACACTAAGTTTTAGTCTTTCACGTTAATTGGAAGTTCTAGACTTTGGAGCGCTGCTCCTTCATCACGTGGTTGTTGAGTAATTTCCTTTTTCGTTAAGGCACTGCAGAATCGAAAACTCACTCTCAAATTGACACCACATAGTCTGTGCTGCTGTGGTAATTGTTGCTGTCCCAATCTGACGATCAGGACCTTCAAACTAGTTGATCAATTTGGATGCCACGGTTTTGATATCTGTCTTCATGTAGCAGCTTTTACTGACATGACCATAGATTATTGGAGCATTAGGTACACGAAAATGAAACACGGCAGTATAGGGAATAAGTGACTTTATTGGAAAATACTTGCTCCACACCTTTCTGCAATGGCCGCGTGCTACTATCACTGGGCCGCTACTTCCGACCCCAAGTTAATGTGCCCAGGGTATGGGTTCGGCTCCAACCCTGCTAAGTGGTAGAATTGAATTGCAATAAATATCTGGAACTACAAATGCGGTGACTCCGAAACATTTTTGGCTAATTGCTGAAAAAATAAAACCATCCGATTCATTAACATCATTTGAGGATGAAAACCGCCATTCTTACCTGGTCGGGCATCCATGTGACTCCAGAACCGTTGTGATATGGTTCGGTATCAACGGCCTACTGGGCAATTAGGGACAGCAATAAATGCTACCGAGCCAGTGACGCACATTATCCTGTAACAGAATTTTTAAAAATGTTCACTTGGCTCTAGCCAGTGTATTGCATGCAGTTCTGCAAGTTATATTATAGCATACAAGTGACCACACGGGGAACGGTGCAGGAGAGATTCGCTGTGATATTTTGCGGGATGAAGAGTTTCAGTTATGAAGCGAGACAGGATAGACATGGGTTGTTTGTCGCCTAGCAGTGGAGATTGAGAGAAGACATGATTGAGATGAACAAATTAATTAGGGAAATTGATAGAAAGAAACTTTTCCTATTGATGGACAGATCGAACATTGGGGGCCAGAGATTTCAGGAAAAAACAGCAAAGTTTCAATAGTTTTATCAGCCAGTGGGTGGTTGGATTTTGGAATGCACTGTCCGTAAGGGTCAGCGAGACAGAAATCCACATAACCTGAAGAAATATCCAGATATGAAATGGTGATGCCAAGACATATAAGGCTATGGGCTAAACGATGGAAATTTTGATTCATTTCGTTGCATAGTTAGAACATAGAACATGGAACAATATAGTGCAGAATAGGCCCTTCGGCCGTCGATGTTGCGCCGACCTGTGAACTATTCTCAGCTCGCCCCCCTACACTATCCCAAAATCATCCATGTGCTTATCTAAGGATTGTTCAAATCTCCCTAATGTGGTTGAGTTGACTATGTTAGCAGGTAGGGCATTCTATGCTCTTACCACTCTCTGCATAAAGAACCCGCCTCTGACATCTGTCAAATCTATCACCCCTCAATTTGATGTTATGCCCCCTCGTACACGCTGATGTCATCATCCTAGGAAAAAAAGATTTCCACTGTCTGCCTTATCTAATCCTCTGATCATCTTCTATGTCTCTATCAAATTCCCTCTTAGCTTTCTTCTTGCCAAATGAGAGCAGGTTCAAGTCTTTCAGCCTTCACTCAGAAGACCTCCTCTCCAGACCAGGCAATATCCTGGTAAATCTCCCATTCACCTTTTCCAATGCTTCCACATCCTTCGCAGAAATATGGGGCAAAGAACTATACACAATATACACAATATTCCAAGTGTGGCCGCACCGGCGTTTTGTATATTTTCCGCATGATATTGCGGCTCTGGAACTCAATCCGTCAACAAATGAAACCTAACCCATTGTATAACTTCTTAACAGCACAATCCACCTGAGTGGCAACTTTCAGGGGTCTATGTACATGGATTCCAAGATCTCTCTGCACACCCACACGACAAAGAATATTTTGATCGTTCCAGTACTCTGTCTTCCTGTTATCCTTTCCAAAGTGCATCACCTCACATTTAGCTGCACTGAACGCCATTTGCCAACTTTCACCGCAATGCTGCAGTTTATGAAAGTCCCCCTGCAATATGTAACATTCTTACACACTCTCCACTCACCACCAACTTTAGTATCGTCTGGAAACTTACTAATCCATCCACCTATGCCTGCGTCTAAGTCATTTATGAAAATGACCAACAGCAGTTGTCCCAAAACAGATCCTTGTGGTAGACCAGTAGTAACTAGCTGTTTTTGGTAATTGCGGCCACAACATGCTGAAGGACTTCCTTCGACGTTATTTGCCTCGGTAATATCGTGGTTAGTGTCCCAGCCTGTCATATGGTTTAAATCCCCGCAGGTGGCATTGTAAATATTTTAAAACAGTCGCTCTGTTCCTCAGTGAATATTATTAATGTCTGTTGTTCCATTCTCGACTGGACATGTCACAGAAAGTACAGTGCTCTCTGAGGAAGTGTGGGGAATGACTGCAGTTCCCGGGGAGACAGAATGTAGGTGAAAGTGCAAACACGTGACTTCTGAAAGCTTCACACTGTGTCCGTGTTGGAATGAAAACCATTTGATAGACTTATTCCAGATTGAAGTGTTTACTGTAAGCATGAAGCCAAAGGAGAAACATGGTAATGCGATTCAGATCTGAGTGCAGAAACATTTCCTGCAGCAATAATGAGGTTGCACTGCAAGGAGTCGCGTTTGGATGCTTTGAATTCGGGTTGATGGGCGCAGATGCTTTCACTAGGCTGAGTTACGAGGTTATAAAGCCAGTAAAAAGGGAGACATGGTGCTTATTGTGATGGTACATTTGCTCAGTGGTTAACACTTCTGTTCGTTCTGCAGGTTCGGTGGATTGGCCATGTTAAATTGCCCTCTCGTGTACAGCGAGTGAATTCAATAACTTAAGTTAATTAGCCATGGTAATGCAGGGATAAGGTCAGCAGTAACAAGATGCTAGGTTTTATTCCAGTGGGTTTATTTGAAATCACATGCCAGAGGGCTGTCACTTCTTCAGGTGAAATATACGGGGATAGAGAGAGGGTCTATGTCTCTGTCACTCAGAGAATCAGTTTCCAAAACATTTGGAAAGGCACATTTGGAGATACACAGACAGTGAGTTTCACGAGGAGAGAAACAGCTTGTGCCGGGGTATAAGTGTCAAACTGGGACGTGGAGGATGGAAAGTGCGTGGAACTCAATGTCTAATTTGGATGACTTTGAATGTAAAGAAATATTGTGAACGGTGCAGCTGAATAAGACTCGGCCAAAAAAAACCCAACGATTTTAAGGAATGTGCATTAATATTCCACATGAATCATTATAATTGGAACTGAGCAGATGTGATTGATTGTCAAGGAAAGACATTCTATAATGAATACGACGTGAGTCGTCGTTTGTAGATCGATTTCCTGCATTACTCACGTGCCTTTAATATTTGAGAACCATCACCACGATGTTGGGTTCATTTGATACCCACTGAAATCGGCCAATGTAACTGAGCACCAAAATGGGCATTTTGTTTTTGCAGTTAAACCTGGTATTTTTATCATCAGTGTTTCGTTTAAGCTGAAATAAATTCGAAATGAAATTTATTATATCTTTAAACGTTCCAATCAAGTCTATCCAATTCACTTCCAGTCATTGCACCACACAGAGTGAGATTGCAGCAAAATTAATAAAATGAAACGAACAAAAACAGCATTTCCAGGAATTTCACCCAGCTCAGGTTCAGCCCATTAAGTGGCTTTGATGGAGAAAGGCCATCAAGCTAGAATATGACCTTCCCTTCTCTATTCATAAATGCTTCTTCACGTGCGAGAGAATCTGACTGAATAAATGAAGAATCGAGTTGAAATGTGCGTGTGAATGTGACGTACATTTCTTGTTCGAAGGTTCATCCTGAGACAGTTCTCACTCGGAATTAATTATGAACAGCTGTTCCTTCCAAGGAGCACATTGATTTCTTGGATTTTACTGGTATTATTCCGCTGAAAGCAGGAACATAATGGTGTGGATTCGATTCTGCTCAGGGAATTTCTCATCCCCGACCTTCACCATACATACTTTTGATGTATCACATGTCAGCCCATTTCGCCAGCCCATTAAGTGGCCAAGAACTTACACTGGTTGGTTGGAAATTCATTGAGCCCGTGTGGGTTCGAATCCTACTCGGCTTTCTCCTTCCAATAAACACAGATGTGGCTTTCCTTTGTGTCTTCTATTCTTTGGTTGACATGCGATGAAGAACCTTGCTCTTGTCTTGCAGTGTATGGGAGGTTCACGAATAATTGAAACCACATCAAAGTCGAAATAAAGCATTTCGATTCTGTTGAAAGTTAAATTGGGATCATGAAAATCAATGCAACATTTCTTTCCTCCTTTCTTTCCATCTTGACTCTAGGAATTTACATCGAATGAAGGACAAACAAATAAGGAGAGAACGGGAGCAATAATTTATCCAGTGGGATTGTGAATTACTATTTTAACGTAACACTCCTCACTGACCAGTATTTCAAACAGTCAATTGGAATTGGAACCGCAGAAAACTTCTGCAATGAAACGAACCTTTCATTCTTCCACAACTTCTTGCTGTTTGTGAATCAAACCGCGAATCATCCTCTAATGTGATCACAAAGTTGTCAACAATATAAGGTTCACCAATTTTCTTTAACAATCACAGCTTCTGCATAAATCCATTTGTGATGTGTCCATTGTCATTCGTTGCTACAGGTCTTGAATATCTTAGACCCCTCAAGAAGGGCCTTTTGGTTGGAGATCCGCCAAAAGAATTAACGAATGCGGTCTGTTCAAAAAGCATGCGTCATTACTTTATTGAATTAAGGTACCTTGAAGCAATTCTATCCATCAAAACAGAAGTTAGAGCTTCTGTGTTCTGTGATGAAATTGCACAGTTTTATTTGAAAATGAGGCATTATTTACACTTTTTATTGAGAAATACTACAGCCTTAATTACAAGAAAGACTAATCATATATAATATCGTGACGTGATTTAGCAGCAAGTTAATCCAATGATAATTCCTGTGAAAGAGTTTTTAATTACAAAAACGTCCACGCAACTGTAATATGGAGACAACATTTGACAACATGTTAATCCAATGGTATTTCCTTGGAAAAGAAATCTTATTTACATAAATTGTCATGCCATGGCAAGCGTTCAAGGTTATTTCAAATGGTCAATTAATGTTTGAGTATTCATTTTATGCAAAATGTGTTGTTCTCTTAGCTTAGAATTTCAGCTTAATTCTGTAAATCACCAGTACAATTTCACAGGATTCAATCACTATTCTCACCTAAATCATTGTATTTTTTTAAATTGAAAAAAAAATGTGTTAAGCCAAAATCCACATATACTTATTGCTTCAAGCAATAAACTAAATTCAAATTTAAATCCTCATCGTCTCCCTTTGGTCATTCTATGACCACATCATAAAGGCATGGAACAAATCATTCCAATTCGATGGCAGTAAAAAAACTGCATGACTTCCTCTTCCTTCGAAGGGGAACCAAGGAGAGGCAATGGCGTTTCCTCATCTTCGTCTTAGTGGAGGAGAAGTATTTTCTGGGTGGACCAATATTGTCATTAGAAGTTAACATTTTAGCAATAATACACTTCACGATCACAATACCAACAAAAAGACCAATTAAAACCATAGCACTATACATAGCCGTATTAATTAGCCAGTTGCACATTTCTTCTTCATGAGCTTCTGAGGCTAGTTCCTGATCTGTTTGATCAGTTTGATAAACCTTCTCGATCACTTCATCCTATCTCGTCGGAATTCTAAACTTATCAATATAAGAAAGTGTTCAACCAAATGATGCAGGATTGGAAGTGGACCATTCAGCCCATCGAGTCTGCTCGAACATTCAATGAACTCATGGCTGAACTGATAATCCTCAACTCCATTCTCCTGCACTGCTTCGACAAAGACTCATCGTCTATCTGATTAAATATATGTCTGGCACAGTTTGAAAATACCCAACAACTCAACCTCAACAGCGGTTTCGGGAAAGAGTTCCACAGAAATTACTCGTCATTTCCGAATTAAGTAGGCAATATCTAATTCTGAGATTATGACCTCTGGTGTTCTCCTCACACCAGAGGGAAACCACATGTCCGTATCTACCCTGTCAAAATCCCATGAATAGTTAACGTTTATAAATGTTATTACGTGATTATAGAGCTCTCTCTCCTCCCCTCTCCCCGCCTCCTTTGTTTCAAGGAAATTAATACCAGCTTCACCAATCTTTCCAAGAAGCTCAATTTTACACAATGTTGGCAACATGTTCGTAAATATCTGCTGTCCCCTGCAGCATCCTTGTATATTATTAAGGCAGGTCGAGACATTTCTGAGAGGCAACATAGAAATTTCAGGCAAAGACGGGAATTGGAACTTGAAATCAGATCAGGATAGGAATCGGATTTGGTCCACACAAGGACTAAATGCTGTCATGAGAACTCCGACAAATGAGAATCTAATCATATCCCATTGACATTCAGTGGCTTTACTGTAACCTAACCCTCGTGTAATCGTCTGTGGAGCTAGTATTTAGGAAAAACGGAGTGAGACTGGCGATATAATCACTTTGACAACAGAAACATGTGCGTTGGTAGATATTTTTGTTTACAAACTCAACTCTTACCTCTGTGTAGCCTGCATATTTTGTAAGGTACAATTGAGATGTGGAACAGAACTCTCTACATTTGCCGAGATGGGTGTGGCATCGATTACACTTGAAGAACTGGACACCCTCCACGACTATGCAGTCACTTGATTGTACTCTCTTCAATACCTGAATATTCATTTCCATCACTGCTAAGGCACAATTGCAGCAGAGTGCACCAATGACAACATGCACTGGAGTAAGTCATCCAGGCATTTTTAACAGGACCTTCAAAGCTCCATATCTATAAGGATAATGCATTGAAATGCCACCATTTGCAAGTTACCCACCAAGGCACATAGCACTCTGACTTGGAGAGGTATCAGTGATAAACTCATTGAGTCGTGAAGCGGTCTTGATGGGCGAATTTGTATATTTCAGCCCTCCATCTTTTATCTTACAATTTTGAAAAATGTTGATTCATGCAGTGATCAGACTTGTGCTCAGTCCTTTTGCTGTTCCCTAAACTGCAAAAGTTCTATTATCCTATACAGCCTGTGGTCGACAACAGCAAATATCCAAAAACCCTCTGAATCAACTGATTCCCCTCAAGGTTAGAGTGGTGCTGGAGAAGCACAGCCGGTCCGACAGCATCTGAGGAGCAGGAAAAATGGATGTTTCAGGCAAAAGCCCTTCATCACGAATGAGACTGGGAGCCTATGAGGTGAAAAGATAAATGGGAGGGGTGGGGCTGTGAAGAAGGTAGATGAGAGTGCAGTAAGTGGATGGAGGAAGGGTGAAGGTGATATGTCACAGAAGAAAGTGGAGCGGATAGGTAGGGATGAAAATACACAGGTAGGGCATGTCAGGAGTACGGTGTTGAGCTAGAAGGAACTGAGGTAAGGTGGAAGGAACGGGAATGATAAAACTGATGAAGTGCACATTGATGCCATGGGGTTGAAGGGTCCCAAGGTAAAGGATAAGGGTTTCTTCATCCAGGCATCTGGTGGTGACAGACTGGCGATGGAGGATGCCCAGGACCTGCATTTCCTCGGGAGAGTGGGAGGGGGAGTTGGAATATTTAGCCAAGAAGCAGTGGGATTGATTCTTGCGGGAATCCTGGAGATATTTTCTTAAGTGCTCCGTGAGAAGACATCCGGTCTCCCAAATTTAAAAGAGACCACATCGGGAGCAACGGACGCAATAAAAGATGTGTGTGTAAGGGCAGGTGAACCTTTGATGGATGTAGAAGGCTCCATTGCCGCCTGGGACGAGGTGAGAGGGAAAGATATGGGTGCAGCTTTTGCAATTCCTGCGGTGGCAGTGGAAGGTGCCGGGGGCAAGGTTGGATCATTGGTCATCGTGGACTTGACTGGGTAGATGTGGGGGGAATGGACTTTGGGGAAAGTGGATAGGCATGGAGAGGGACATATATCCATGGTGGTGGGATCCGTTTAAATGTGGCGTATCTGTCGGCGGATGATATGATTTATGCGGAGGTTGGTGGGATGGAAGGTCAGGACCAAGGGTTTCTGTCCTTTTTGTGGTTGCAGGTGTGGTGTTCGTGGGCGAAGTGGCGGGGCATGGAACAGACGTATTGGAGGGCATTTGAACCCCATGGGAAGGTAAGTTCTGGCTTTTAAAGAAGAAGGGAATCTGGTGCGTTCTGTGTTGGAGATAGTCCTTTGGGAGCAGATGAGGTGGAGGCAGAGGAATTGGGAATACAGGGTAGCATTACTTCAGGAGGTGGGATGGGTAGAGGGGTGATCCAGATAGCTGTGGAAATCCATGGGTTTGTACAAAAAATGTCTGAAACACGGGACCTCCTGGGATATTTTCCCTCCCCACCCCTATCCACTTTGAAATAAGATGGTTCAGTTCGCAAATACCTAGTCAGGTCCACGCCCTCCAACGACGCACCCTCCCATCCCTCTACCTTCCTCTGTAAGTGCATGAATTGCAAAACATATGCCCACACCCCCACCTCTGTCCAATGCCCCAAACGAGCCTGCCACATCCAACAATGTTTCAACAGCATTAGCACACATGTCGTTTGTTGTCTCCATTTCTCCCGATGTGTTTACCGCTATATTAGGGCTACATTACACCTTCTTGCAGCGTGCTTCAGAGAACATCTCCAGGACACCCGCAACAATCAAACGCAATGCCCTTTAACCGAACACTTCCACTTCCCCCACTCTACGAAGGGCATGGAGGTCCTGGGCCTCCTCCACTGCCACTCCCCAACCACCCAACGCCTGGTGGAAGGACGCCTCATCTTCCACCTCGGGACCCTGTAATCCCATGGTATCAATGTGGATTTCACCAGTTTCCTCATTCCCCCCCACTCTATTTCCAATCTTCCAGCGTGGCACCGTCTTACTCACCTATCTTACCTGTCTATCTTTTTTCCCACCTATCCGCTCCACCCTCTTCTCTGATCGATCATCTTTGTCCCCACCTCCATCCACCTATTGCACTCTGAACTCAATTCTCCCCAGCGCCACCCATTCCTATGTATCTCTCAACCCTCAGGGCTCCCAGCCTCATTTCTGATGAAGGACATTTGCCAAAAGCGTGAATATTTGCTGAAGCTCGGATGCTGTCTGACCTGCTGTGCTTCCTCAGCCCTACCTTAATATTGACTCTGATCTCCAGCATCTGCAGTAAGCACTTCCGCTCAACTGAATTCCCCTGTCCATTGATCGTAAAAGTACACTCCAAAACCTCTTTGTCCGTCTACACCACACAGAATACTCACTGTTATTGTTTCCTCTCCAATTGGTCTGGATTCAATTGGATACACCATTTTACCTTTCCACCTGATTGATGCATCCCTACAGTCCCTGGCTTTCTTTGTCACTGTCAAATACACGACCAATTTTTGCATTATCAGCAAACGTCTAAATCATGGCTCCTACAACTAAGTCGAAATCATTGATCTACATCAGAAAACAGTGGAACACCACTGGAAACAGGCATCAAAATCTGGTTCTATTGCTGGTTGGGATTAACAGATGCAATAATAGCAGAATTGATCCCCTGCTGTCATTTGTAAACTTGCTGGTGAATCTGCCAGTTGTTCTCCTGAGTGATCACTTCTCACATATGGGAGTGGTGAATGACCTGTGCGCATTATGACTTTGCAAGTGAGTTTACACCTCAGCAGATAATTGAATCCCATCCTGCAGTCATCCTATGGACCTGACTTCTTGGGGACATGGGTTTCATTGTTTCTATTTAGTTTGGATAATCAGTTGATTTCGAGTCCACCCGGACACAATTCCTATTTTCCCCGTCGTCCATGTATTTTTATTCTTCATTATTCTCCCACGGAATATGGCTATCATTGGACTGAAGAGCATTTGTTGTTCAATCTTAATTCCCGTTGAACTGAGTCAGAGATCACTTATGGGTGAAGCGCACTCTTGTGGATCTGGAGTCACATGTTGGCAGGGCTCGTTACGGTCAGCAGATTTCCTTTCAAAGGGACATGAATGCAAGAGTTTTCAGTAAATTAAAGTTATCGTCTCTGTTTCTGAGATTGGGTTTATTTTCCATATTTTATTCATGCATTTAAATAACAGCAGCTGCCACGTTCCAGTCTCCAAAGATTACTCGCCCAGTATATCACCACTGCTGCATTTTTCCATTCAAAGAATGACATTATATTATCCAAAATGGAGAGAGAATAGGACGCGTTTCTGTGTTGGAATGGAAGATTGGAGTATAACTGGAGCAAGAGACTGATGAGCAAACACAATTCTTACTGTCAAAGTAACCAAACACTGCTTGTTAAGGGAAATTTCATAGGCTGATTTCAATGCATCGACCTCTCACTTAAGTCTCCAGGACGCTCCTCTGAGCCAATCTTCCGTGTGGATTGATGCTGCTGCAGATTCTTAATAATATAGTAGCTGGAGACCAATAAGACCTGCCACCCCGCCTTTGACCAGGAGCACTCCCAGCCTCAGGATTTCACGCGCGTCTATCCGTCATAGAAGGACTACACCTTTACCAATCACGTTACTGGTGTCACAGAATAGCTACACGTGCTCATTTCCACCGCCACTTCCGATTTGCTATTCACGGCTGCGCCATTAGGTTTGACTGATACCAGTTCTAGGAACTGGGATTATGTGACCGACTTCGGCAATGGGCACTTCCTTGTGTGGGGAATTTGGTGAAGCCATTGTTATTGAAACACACAGTGCAACTGTATCCCGCACTATCCCCTGAACCTTCATTTTTTTCTAGAAATCTCCCAAACTCATTATTCAACATGTCGTACTCTATGGAACCACCACAGCTTTTGGGGATATCGAATTTAAAGATTCAGCCAATTCTGAATCCCTACATGTCTGCGATCACTCGCCTCATATCCCTGTTGTGAATCTGCTACTTTTCCCAACAAATCCTCTGTCACTGTAATTATTGTTGGTTTTAAACGGATGTCTCTGCATGACTCAGTGATGGTTTTAATATTAAAATATTCTGCATTGTTGGCACAGTAATCTCTTTCGAATCCGAGTCACTGCAGGTAACGTTCCCCCATTTTACACCTTGTGACACATGCTGAAGGATCACACAAAGGAATTAGTTGACTTTACGTGAAAACATTCTCCGATATTATGACTTTTTCCATCAATACGCTCTCTCTCACATCTCTGACAGTCATATATCAGGATTCAGACTCAATCATTCTCGGAAAGTTCTCTCCCTCCCACAATCATTTACCTCCTTTACGTTCTCCCTCTTATTTCCCTTACAATCACTTTCACATTGCCCCCTGTTCAGTCTGTGCTGCTGCGATCACTGTTGCTTTTTGACTATGACCAAGTCTTATCATCAGGACCTTCAAACTAGTTGAGCCATTTCAATACAGCGTTTGTGAGATCCATCCTCATCCAGCAGCTTTTAACTGACATGGACCAGCGATTATTTAAGCCTCGGGCTCAGGAAAAGGACACAGGACAGCATTGAGGAAAACAACAGTTGTTCAAAAAGCATCAGTTTCTGTGGATTTCAACATCATTTATTTCGCACGCTGATTCGGCTCCAGCGAGACTGTTTTGTGTAGTTATGCAATTCAGGTTATACCAGGGATGTGATAACCCTGGAAATGATGCAGGGGAGATTTGCCCGGTTATTGTCTGGGTTGAACAAGGGAGATTGGCCAATCTGTAGTTGATTTACTTAGAGCAGAGGAGATTGAGAGGGGTTATGATTCAGATGTACAAAATACTGAGAGATATGGATACCATACACTGAAACACTGTGTGTTTCAGTAACAACGGTTTCGATATAGATTTCAATCACGGCGGGCTATCGATTTAAGGTCAGTGGTGGAAAGATTAGAGTGAATGCGTGGAAATAAGTTTTCAACCAGTGGCTCTTTGAAATCTGGAACTCAATGTGTGCAAGTAACTAAGAGGCAGAAATCCACAGAACTTGCTGAAGTATTCAGATGTGAATTTGTGATGCAAGACATATAAGACTATGGGTCAATTGTTTTAAAAAGGAGTTAGGATAGTGAAGCGATTGTTACTGAACAGTACAGATATTCTGTTCCTAAGTGCGCGTTATTAAGACCTGGCTTTCTGTTCTCGAAGTGGCATGTCACAGGTAGCACTGTGCTGACTGAATCAGCGTGGGGAACTATTACAGATCCCAGGTAGACAGAGTGACAGTGAAAGTGCAAAGACGTTACTTCTGAAAGCTGTACCAAGTATCCATGTTGGAATTAAAATCATTAGATAGTTTTACTTCGTACTTATAGCAGGAACCTCAGGAAGATATACATTCTCACTGCACTTTCCACACGAACTGATCCCACTGAATACCACCCATTACGGACAGCATGCAGGAATATTTCTCTCCATGCACCCTGGTCCTATCCTCCTTGACCCCCAGCACTTCCCCATATGGCACCATTCCACGAAATCCCAGAAGTTGTAATGCTGCTCGTTTATGATGCCTCTCCTCACGGTGAAAGGTTCCAGTGACTTGTCTGACCATCACTCAATTTAGCAAACTACATTTCCAACTTACAATGTGATATCGTCTAGCCTGGGGAGAGAAGAAAAACGGAGCGGTTGACAAACGCGAGTACACCTACGTTCTGTTTGCAAGCTAAACAATGACCCTGAGCTTCCAGGTTCCTGTCACTGCAACATCCCACTCTGTTCCCATGCCTTCATTTCAGTTTGGTCTGCTGCAGAACTCTCACATAGCACAGCGCGAGTTGCAAGAGCGGCACGTCATTTCCTACTGAGAGACTGTGCAATCTTCAGTACCCAACATCCAGTCCAATCTTTTTCGACCTGTCCACCTTCTTTCACGTTCCTGCTACATATACACATGCCATTCGTTTCAAAGGTGGATCGTTTGGCTCGAAAATTTCTCCCCAGATTGGACAAACTGTAATTGGTTTTCTTAGAGCAGAGGAGATTGGGTGGTGGTGGTGGGGGGTTGTATGATTAAGATGTACAAAATACTCAGGGATATGGATAGTGTAGACTGAAATACATGTTTCACTTTGATGGAGATTTCGATTCCAGGGGGCCATCGATTTAAGATCAGAGGAGGAAAGATTACAGTGAATGCGTGGAAAAACGTTTTCAAACAGTGGGTGGCTGAAATCTGGAACACAGTGTATGAAAGGATCGGAGAGGAATACAAGGCTATCAGTCAAGTGATTTGAAAAGGAGTTAGGATAGTTAAGCGATTAGGATAGTTAGATACTCCGTTCCAAGTGCGGATTATTAATACCTGACCTTCCATTTTCGACGGGGCATGTCACAGGAACAACTGTGCTGACTGAATCTGCGTGGGGGAGCACTACTGCTCCTGGGAGACAGACTGACAGTGACAGTGCAAACATGTGACTTCTGTAAGCTGTACCTCGTGTCGGTGTGGGAATGAAAATCATTCAGTCGATTTGCTCCGCCGTGAGGTGTTTACTTACAGCAAGAAGCTCAGGAAGCTATACATTTTACTGCTCTTTCCCCACTAACCCATACCACTGAATACCAGTCCTAAGCAAGACAATTTCTCTCTGTGCATCCTCGTCCAATCCTCCTTGACCCCCAGCACTTCCCCATATGGCACCATTCCACGAAATCCAAGAAGGTGTAATGCTGCTGATTTACGATGTCTCTCCTCACTGTGTAAGTTTCCAGTGATTTATCTGCCCATCACTCAATTTAGCAAACTACATTTCCTGCTCACAATATCACCTCAATCAAGACTGGAGAGTGGAAAAACAGAGTGGATGACAAATTTGAGTAAACCTACGTTCTGTCTGCAAGCAAAAAAATGATCCTGAGCTTCCAGATTCCTGTCATTGCAATATCCCACTGTGTTCCCACAACTTCATTTCAGTCCATGGTCTGCTGCAGAACTCCCACATAGCACAGTGTAAGTTGGAAGATCGGCACGTCATTTTCTACTGAGAGAGCATGCAACCTTCAGGACCCAACATTGGGTTCAATCATTTTAGACCCTGTCCAATTCTTTCACGTTGCTGCCCCACTTACACGTACCATCAGTTCCAAATGTAGATCGTTATGCTGGAAAATCTCTCTCCCAGATGCACTAGACCTGCTGATTTTGTTCAGATATTTCTGATTTTTGTTTGGAGAATTTGTTCTGTTCTGATCGCCAGACTTCAGGAAGAGTGTGTTTGCACGAGAGGGTGTTCAGAGGAGATTTGTCAAGGTATTGCCAGGGCTCGACCATTCCCACTGCGAAGATAGGCGGAAGAGAGGGCTTCAGGTGCTGGAGCCCAGAGTCGAAAGTGTAGTCCAGGAAAAGCACAGCAGGTCAGACAGCATCTGAGGATCAGGAGAAGCAATGTTTCTGGCATAAACCACCGCCACTCCATTACCACCTGATGCGTGGAGGAAGAACGTCTTATATTCTGCCTTCGGACCATGTAACCACACGGGATAAATGTGTACTTGAGCAGCTTCCTCATTTCACGTCCTCCGACATTCTACCAGTCGCAAGCCTCCAACTAGGCACTACTCTCTTGACCCGTCGATTAAACACCCCTCCGAATGATCACCTTCTCCTTCAGCTTCATCCACCTGTCAATTTCCCAGATACTTTACCACCAACAGAACTCCCCTCCCACTTATATCTAAACCACGACCGACAAGCCTCATTCCTGATGAAGGGCTCATGCACAGAACGTCGATTCTCTTGCTCCCGGATGCTGCCTGACATGCTGTGCTTTTAACGCACTGCACTGTTGCCACTGCAAAGATAGACGAGCTCGGCTGGGGCTCTTTATCTGACAGTGGAGAAAGCTGAGCTAGGAACTGATTAACGTGCACAGAAAGGGAATAGATATATGTGATAGGAATAAACTTCTGACGGGAAGGGTTAATAACCAGGGATATAGGATGAGAGAGAGGATATTCAGAGAAGATTTGGGAAGAATGCTTTCATCTTGAGAGTGTTGTTTGTCTCGAACTCACTGTTTGAACGTCTGGAGTCATCAGAACATTCTGGAGTATTTAGCCGAACATTGAGGAGCTAGCCCTTAATGACGAGGTACTGGAAAATGGGGCAAGGATAAACAGATGTTCGATGAATGACTTGAAACCGTATCTTTGAGTGCAGCAAACTGGAGGCTCGTGCTCCTCTGTGGCGAAATGAAAGGTGTTGTTAAGATTGCGATTCAAGGATTGTTTGTTTGAGTCCCATCAGATTCGGAATCTAGAACATAGAACAATACAGCACAGAATAGGCCCTTCGCCCCTCGATGTTGCGCTGACATGTGAACTATTCTCACTGCGTCTCCTTACAGTATCCCAAAATCATCCTTGTGCTTATCAATTTATTTCACATTTCAGCTGAATCAATGATTGTTCTACTGATTCATCGTCAATTCCACTCATCTGGAGTTCTCGACTCTGCTACTGACCAGAGGACATTCCTCACCTTCTTGGTGGTGAGCTTTGAGGGAATCGTATCATTTGAAACATGACCAGACCAGAATCGGCTGCTCATTCACAAAACCGACTGCAAAAGCCCACTGTCTCTAAACACATTTCCCACCCACAGTTGCATAGAGTTTTTCGGTTTATTCACTGTCTTTTTCCCATTGGGTGACAGGTTGATGTGGATAGGTTGGGAAAAGATATTGATGTGTTTGGTCAGCCAAAATGATATCAAATGACGGGGTAGCGCCGGCGGTTGAAATTGTCTCCTCTTGCTCCTCCCCCTGTCTGCGCTGTTTCTGACAGAGGAAATTAAACAACAACATGATGAGGACACTGTGAATGTACACCACTGAATATCAAGGACCTCCCCTTTATCCCACTGCTCTCACTGCTGGAATACACAGCTCCTGTTGAAGCTTTAATCAGACAGTAGAGGATTCTCTCAGGCGCTCTGTCAGACTGCATGCTCCTTCGCACAGGTTTCCAACAGGGCACATGGAGCAAACGGCCGTGTGGATATTGGGGATTCAGGGACAGATTTTCCCTTTGCTGGATTAGAGCTTTGGCCACGTTAATAAACATGAACTTAAGTGATTCAGTATCTTATTATGAATTATTTTCATTTTACAATTTAAACTGAAATTCAATTTACTCTTGTTTAACTTTCTTATATCTTTAGTATTCATGAAAACTGTGCAACACGTCCTCGGATGTAGGAAATGTGAAGGTTGATGATGAGTGCAGCAGGTTTCATGTTATCTGTATGAATTTTCAGAAGGAAGTTGGTGGAGTGTCTTTGAATCAAAGTCTGTGCCGCATTGAAGCCGACAGAATGAAAAGCCCTGTGACAGCGATAATGCAACATTGTCTGTAAACAGGACAGTGACCCACCAAAACGCAGCTTTGAATCAAGTCTAATTTGCGCAACATTTTTCTGTATGCCTTTCCTGAACGTGATGCTCCAATAGTCACAGGTCAATGTCAATTCCTGCTCCACTGCCTTAACTTTAATTTCAGGATTACAACAAAAGTAGAACAGGTTGGTCGAAGGTCCCAGATGTATGAGTAGCGCACGTTACAGGTTGGCGCTCTGCTGCTCCCGTGGAGCAATTCATCATCACTGAACAGCCTGTAAAATGCTGCAGCTGGAATTACAATTATTATCTAAAGCTGTTTTTCCTGATGTTGATCAGGGATCATTGGTGCACCGGCCTGAAGTGTATTTGAAAAATAACGTCGAATAAAGCAGCATTTATAATAAAACTCCATTTTCTGATTTGTGGGATTATTCTGCATTTGGAAAATGAGGCAATTATCAGCCGGAAAGCTTTCCATATTCCCCAGGCGATTATCCATCTGTGGATCGAGAAACAGAGGTAAAGTTTTAGCATGATGAGATTTTTCAAATCTTTGACCCTCCACTGTATTCCATTCTTGGAAAGGCTGTTTAACACGTTTCATATTATCCCATTTGTTGCAAAGTCGCACAGTTCATGAAACTTTTCGAAAGATTTATCTCTTTGGGTAGATTGAATGTTGCCAGTGAATCTGGTAAACTCATAACAAATAGTTTTGCTGTTGTGCACAACAGAACGTTCAAACGGATTCCTGGATGAGTCTTTTGGCTGGGATTTTCGCGCGGAGGTTAGTGAGTATTAAATGGACTCAATTCCGTTCCTGGTCATTGTCACCAAACGCTCAAGGCAACAGATAGCAATGATGCTGATGTTTGACATCTACAAGGCCATTCCTACTCATTAGAATCACAGATTGTATTACAGATCAAGTGGGAAGGAGAGATGATGATGATCCTTAAGGCAACCTGAGACATTGCGACAATTAATCCCACGTTGTTAGTCTCACTCTATACCATAAGCCAGTTAGCCAGCGGAGTGAGCTAACTGGATTCCGTGTACTGTAAAGCTATAACAAACAAATCAGCATATTAACAATTTGTAGTAGTTCGTGTAGAACCAGCCGCGATACCTTTCAACATCACCAGTTCTTCTTATACTAAACTTCTTCAGTTGCAGTTGTCATACAATTTCTTTCCAATGAAAGCAAAACAATTCATGAGTATGTCACTTCTGCATCCTCATCCAGGCAGCCCAAAATCTCTGTCGCTGTTAAATTCGCTCCTTGAGTGTCAGCATGTGGTTTTTCAAATATTTTGGAATCAGCTTCTATTTTCTTTTTTCTTTCTGAAAAATCATCTCCGTTTTCAATAACTCTCAGAATAAAAAGTAACTGCTGTAAACTTCTTTGTCATTCCTCGCTGGTTTTGATGCTCTAACCTTTAGTTATACACTCACCTCAACGAGGGAATTTCCCTCCTATTTACCCTTACCAACCTCACATCAGCTGAAAACCCTCCATTAGGATACAACTCAGTCATTCCTGATTTGGTCCGCTTATTCTTCATCTCTCCCACCATCCCATTAAACCCCTTAATTTCTTATCTCTTGGCTTTATCTCCCAGTAAATCTCATTTCCGTCGTCTTGAACGATGTTGTATCAAGGGAACTCTCACCATATACTTCCTGCCCATATTCCAACCCCCAACACCCATGTATCACATCATGTCTTTACATCCCAGTAAATTTCGTCCTCAGAAATGATGTTGGGCCTAGTTCAACGCATGAAAACTTACCACTGTGCTATGTAATCTCATTGCCGGTACAGGAAAGATGTGGGCTATTTCACTTACAGCTGAATCAGTTGGCTGCAGCAACATTGCCACAAATCGCAGTCACATAGGTGAAAGTTGTGTTCATTTTTAATTTCTTCTCAACGTATGCTGAAGTAACACACTGAGGAATCAATTAATATTGTATGATATACAGAAGGGGGCGCGCTAATCTGAGGTTATGGGATCAGTGTCGTTAGAATAATTTCGACCAGAGATTATTCAAATCTCAGGCTCATGAGATTGACAGAGAGCGATGTTGAGCATAATAAACTGTCTTGGCAAAACCCAGTGCTGTGAAGTTGTGGGAATAATGTACTTTAATGCGTGCTGAAATTTCTGGCTCGCACAAGGAGTCCAGAACAATGTAACAACATAACATTTGGTCGAAACAACTAAAAGCTTTGTTAGATGGCGAAAAAAAAAACCAAATTCGAATTCGCCAAATAAGTTTAAGTTATGCCCCAATCAAGTTTGAAGATGGTATTTTAACAATGTGAAACGATCCGATGGTTTGTGGAACAAATATCAGATATGTTCAACAGGGCTTATGCCCGAATCGTCGATTCTCCTATTCCCTGGATGCTGCCTGACCTGCTGCGCTTTTCCAGCGACACATTTTCACCTTTGTTCTCCAGCATCTGCAGACCTCACTTTCTCCTCAAAGATGTTCAAAGGTTACCCAGAGTGGCGAAAAGCAGCAAAGACAGCAGCTAAAAGTCCAACAGATGTCGGATGCGAGTAAGATCTCCGAGGAGTGACTATCTGGAGAAAGAGATTGCATAGAAAAATGCATCGACACCGACCTGTAGAGAAAATCTAAAGAGAAAGATACAACGAGAAGATACGACAACTGGCTGGTTTTTAAATTTGAACATTTTTGTAAAATCAATGGGGTCGGGGTTGGGGAAAACTTTTCAGACCAGTATTGTAGAGCAGATGGTTAAAGACAGGTTTAGAGAAAGGAGTGTAAGTAGTTGGAAGTTAATTATTCTCTTTAAAATGTAAAAATGTCATAATGTTGTTATTTTTAACTTAATTTTTGCTATAGTTCTTTGCCTCTTGAATTTTAACAGAATACAGCACGGGGTGAATCCTTACTGTTTTGCTTGTTTACATTAGCAGAGGAGTTTACCCCGTTATGTAATGCCCGTTTCTGTGGTTGCTGTGGTTGCTGTATTGTTTCGCTCATTTGTGCATTTTGTCTCATTAACGATTTTGAAGTTGTCCCCCGACGCAAAGGTTCCGTGCTTTTGCTCCATTGTACAAAAGGTGTAGTGTGTTTAAGCAACACGGCTCCCTACAATAACATCCGACGCTTATTCAATCTATCTATCCTGGTATTGATCCATGGAAACATCACTGCGCACTCTCCTCGAGTTTGGAAAACAATTCCCTCTAAGATAATGTAACATTCCCGCATTCAATGGGATTTCACTCCATCGCCTTCAATTCCTCGCAGAATCCGATTCAAAAAGTTTTGTCACTGAGTCATTTATTTGTTTGTGTTCAAATCATGTGAGCAAAGGGTCACAGTTGGAGAGTGCTGGTCCCATAAAACAGAGGTCAGACCATACTCTGTGCACTGTACTCTGCTGTTCACCATTTCACTAACAGCAGGTAGATGCATCTATGCTCTGCAAAATGTTCACGCCTGTTTTAAGAAACAGTTCCTGGTTCCTACTTTTGTTGTCACACAGACCAAGATTGTAAATGATGGAAACATGCACTCGTAGAGACTGTCTAATCTCCCAAATCCCTTGTCTTCCCAGCAAGTGGTAAGATGCTGGACTGAATCGCTTTCTTCTGTTCCTTATCACTCGTGGATGATGTGAGCTGTGAAAACTTTTCTCTGAGCTGGGAGTAACATGGTAAAGTTTATACACATCATGTGCAGTGTTCCAGAGCGACAAGGCTCGCTGCAGTATCTTTCCGTGCTGATTCAGATTGCAGAGCCCTCGCTGTGAATTCGAGAATTACACAGACAGTGTTCCCGATTACTGGCAGAGATTTTCTCTTTCCCACCAGTTCTGCACTTTTCTATCTTTCTCAGATGGAAATATTTGGACAAGGTTCCCAAAAGAATATGAGTTCCTGTGCATGCAAGGTCTCCCTTTGGTACAGCTTTCCAGAATTTCCATAACACCCACTCCCACTAGCCCCCTCCCCCGCTGCAGAAGCTTGTGATTGATAGGGAGCTGAAGAGCGCATTCACATTGCTCTCCCACAACACTGATTGCCAATGGAAGATGAGTTTGTGCAGCTGCCAGCGGGGGAAGGGCTAGCGCAGCCTCCTTGGAAACGGGAGTCAGAATGGCAAGGAGCTATTATTAAAACTCAGTACTGCCTTCACTCCGAAACAAAAGAAAAAGCATTTTTTTAAACAAAGAGACTCACCTGAATTATAGATCAAGCTTAAGGTGCGGTTCTGTCTCGTTGGTCTTGGGTGTGATATCCCCTCGGGTGAGTGACGTACTCGCGAGAAGTTACACTTGAGCCCTGGAGTTTTGCATACGGTCCCATTTTTGACTCAGAAAGTATGATTTCGATGAGATCGACGTCAGATCAAGATACTGCATCTTCAAGACAGACACCAGCAGCTTCTTGTATGCCGTTACTAGACAGAAAAAATGTATTCTCCAACTTAAATGATGCTGATCCTGTTAATGTGGATCTTGCCGAGTGCACGTCCTGTGCGGAGTAACCTGAATGCCTTGTTTTTCTCACGCTGTGTTCTGCATGTCATTGATTACTATGATCTGCCTTTACCAATTGCAAAGGTTTTCACTGCACTCAGGTAAATGTGACAATCAATCAATCAAATATAATGACCCAATCGAATGACACAGACATTTCCTTATTGTTTGGATCCAGCACAGCGAAGGTGGGCTGTATGGCCTCAATTTGCACTATTTCGTGATTCTGAGTGAAATCATAGTTAAACTAACAGAATTTGGGAAGTTACTCACAGGTTATATTAACGCAGCCGGGACACATATGCACCACAGTGTATCACACTAAAATAGTGAAGATCTTCTTGAAGTCATCCTCTGAGGCACAGGCCACATGCCAGATTAAAAGCTGAAGACCACGGGAAACTGCTGTGGTCAGCGCTAACAGAGCGATCCAGCGGGAGCATACTGGACTCATAACCCAGAAATTAATGGATTGAAAATATCCTCTTCTCGTTGACAATTCCAGGTTTCAGTGTGTGTACTGCTGGCCAGTGTTCCTCTATAACATTCAACGTGTTGCATGTTGTTTCAATTTCCACTTCCTTTCTCTCAATGTACCTGAAATGAATATCGTGTACTGATACACCCGCCAAATTTACACAGGTGAGGAAACATACTTGTAAATGTCTGGAAACTCTTTTCCTGTTCTCTATCATTCTTCTATGATTGGATTCGCAAACCCACTTGCCAGAGCTGGGAATAAACTGGTGTAGGTAAGATATATCAGTTGCAGAGTGCTCTATGCGCATGACGCCCTGCATTTAGTCCCCACACTATTTCACACAGCAGTGTCCTCCCTGTTAAATGAAAAACCATGAATGACAATTGGATCATCTTGTTGGAGACAGCATTACGACACAGACACAGTTCCGCATTATTAGGACATGCATCACCAATTATGATATATGCAGGTGACACAGAGTCGCAGTGGACTCGATGGGCTGGACGGCTTCTGCCGGCGCGTGAATGATGCCACACATTGATGCTGTCCCTCCTCTTATCTCTGAGACAGAGCGGCTGAGGGTGAAACAATGTCTCATCTTTAACCCTCCTTCTGCGTTAGATTATCTGCAACCCCGCAGCTCAGGGCTTTTGGGAATGGCGCTCAGTGAGTGAGGGTTTGACTCGGATTGTCTTCATCTCGGATAGTTAGGGCTCAGATGCTAACTGCTGCCCGATTGCAGCAAAGAAACAGATGCCCGTATTAGAAAAAAACTTATCTGTAAGGATTGCTGTGTGAAGATGGATTCTGAACACCTAACAGGCTGCACAAAAATGCCCTCACATGAATTTACCTGAGGGAAGAGTATCCGGAGTACATTTCTCTACTTCCCACTTTCACAACATCTTCGTCGCTATCTCAGATAAGTGATATTTGGAGGACGTTCCCAATCAAACTTGCTGATTTCCAGCACTTGAGGGACCTGGTTGTGCCGATGAGAGAGAGCTTTAGAGCATGTTAGCGCTTGCCTCCCCACCCACTGCCTGCTGGTGGCTGGAAATAGATGAATAATCTGCCAATGGACACAGCTCAGTCCAAACGGAAGGGATAAACAGCACCATCCGCGAACAAGGAGAGGGAATGAGTAGGTGATATTCTTGAAACTCTATGCTGTTTCAAAATCCGAGAGCAAAGTGGGATGTAGTTGGATCTGAGTGAATCTCAGCTGGTTTCGTGCTAGAAATGCAAGAATGTTTAGGGTTATTATCTTCGCTTCGTAGCTTGTGTTAATACTGGCATGTGAGAATTCTTACTTCAAGTCGCCTTCGAGCCCTGGCTGTTTGATTTCACTTTTGCTCGATCGCCCTATCAACTGTTAGATAACAAAGGTGCACATTATGAAATTGCACCCCTTGAAATAACTTTGTCTTTTGTGGTCAGAAGTGTCATTGTAGTGGGCATGACTCAATACCATACGTGGTGAATTTGAAACAAATGTTTCAGGATGTTAGCACACACAATCCCACTCTGAATAAATCCACCATCTGGATGTTCACACAGTTCTGAATGCTGACATTTAGGAAATGGGAACGTGAAATGATTGGAAGCAGCGCTGAACAGGTTGATGGGAATGGCGTGGTGTATGAGGAGTAGCAACAATAAAGGTCATTTGGAAAGTTGGGACAGTTCTCCATGGAGAACAGAAGGCCGAAAGCTGGCTTTATTGAACCTTTCCAAGTCATGAGTGGTTTAGACATAGGAGAAAATAAAGGGAGAATGCTCCCTACGCCTGAAAGTATCGAGAACGATTCAGTAGAGTTTTAAAGTCATTGCTAAAAGAAGAAAAATGCACATGAGGAAGAACGTTTTCACATCGGGATTGGTTCGGGTCTGTAAAGCACTGCCTGACTTGGCAAAGACACAGTTTCAATCAAGTTATTTAAAAACTAATTCGATGTTTATGTTGAAAGTAAACCTGTGCAGAGTTACAGGGAGAAGGCAAGAGAATGATACCAAAACAGAAGCACATTTATCTCTGTGGGGAGCCAGCACAGCTAAGGTGGTTTGTGACACATTTGTGATTCTGAGTGGAATAATTCGACCAACAGAATGCAGGGAGTTAGATAACGGTAATTTTGGCAAAGCCAGGACACATCTACACAACAGAATATTACCCAGCAGGTACATGTCACAGGGAGGATGGCGCTCTCTGAAAATCCTGCAGGGTGTCCTGCCATCAGACACAGCGCACTTTACTTTCAGATGATACCAGAGTGAGAGCCAAGGAAGACAACTTGGTTAATTGTACGTTTTGTCAGCACGGGAGTTACGAACAATGATTGGAAGTGGAAATAGTGGTGATTTGTACACATTTGAAGTGTTTACGGGAAACAGGGAGCTGAGGAAGACACAAGGTAAAGCCATTGAGATCTGACAACAGGAGCAGCAAATACGTTGGACAGCGCAGAGGAGATCTTTGAAGTCTTGAATTCTGGTAAATGGCCCGAGCGTGCTTTCACAAGGCCACACTTTTACAAAAGGTAATGTGTGCTTGGCTCTTGGCCTTATGTTGTAGCAAGGAAAATATCACGGTTACACTGCAGGAAATTCCATTTTCCAAGGACAGGGCAGTCAGCATTTCACAAAGGAGTATATTCTGAAAACTTTCACATAAATTGTTGCATTCCATCTTTGTGTCTTGCTTTGTTTCCTTCCCACTTGAACTGTCATTGTTCCCGCACTGAAGGTGTGTTGCTTCTTCTGCGTGCCTTTTACAGTCTGAGTGACATGATGAGGCTGTACTGCTCCATCCTCTGTTGCAATGTTCACTTCAATTCAGTTTACCCTAACTTCGTTATCTGATAGCTTTCCCATTGTTTCGGTTTTAAGCGCTCGTCTTAGAACCAACCTGTCCTCCTCCAAAATAAATTCGAATCTCAGCCACACTGTTATCATTGCAAACGAGCGACACCTTCATTCTGAGGTCAATATTTACTGCTGTCTCATTTCACATTATCAGCTACCGTGCTCTCCGGTGGCTTCTAGAAATGACTATTAATATAAACAGCTGCAAAATCCGCCAATATGAAATAAAAACATAAAGTTTCAAGAAACTTTGTCATCCACAAACAAACGACAATAAGGAATATAACTGTTGGGACAAACGTTAATGCAAGAACATTGCCAAATCTGAGTCTGAAAACCTTGCTGCAATTGTTTTGCTTTTAATGAGCACACACACTGAGTTCATTGCACACCGATGCCCAACTCGGAGAAGGGAATCCTTGGCTTTGAAGATGCGTTGAGAATGTTCACTGGATTCATCACAGTAATGGGAGGACTGTCCTCTGGGAGCATATGAATAAAATCATTCAATGTCAAATGGCGTTTCCAAACATGAGTGGTGAAGGGAATGTCTCCATTCACAAATTAAACATTGGGTACGATTTAATACAGGGACACACGAACAAACCAGACAAGAACACAGAAAGATGATGAACAAAAGATATGACAATTACTTTTTGGAAAGTTTTGATTTTAGATCCACGGTGGTCTTTGTCGACGGGTATTTCATGTCCACAACCAGTCTGCACAGAACACGACTGCAGCCCCACTGTGATGTGATCGAATCACAGTTACCTTTAGAAAAAGCTGAGACTCACTCAGGTCAAGGAGATTTCGGGATGCTGACCTTACAGGCCTTTTCCCAAATTCCTTGGAAGTACAAAGGAGGTTTTTATGGCGAGGTTGTTCATGATCTGGCTAGACAATAACGAACGTTGTTTGAATTTATGAATAGGGAAATTATATTACAAAGCAAAGAGTTCATAGCGAAACTGTAAAATCTAAAGGTCAAACTCAGTGCAAACATTGTTTGTAGTCTTTGTCCTCACTCTCCAACAAAAACGTAAAGACATTAGAAAGGGCACAAACACAATTTCCTGTATAGAAAGGCATGAGGAAACTCAGGGTTGAGGTTTACTGAGGCATAAAAACATTAGAAATGATACAAACCGATTTTATGAGGATGATAGACAGAATGAGGGATTTTAATCACATGATTTTGAAAAGGCTGTACCGGAAACATGCAAGTTTGGGAAGTAAACGAAAGACATCATTCACATAATACAAGGTTTGAAGTGACGAAATCAGCGGCATTCCCTCTTTCGAGTAAATCAACAATTAGAGTCTCAGATTCAAAACCATTGGTCAATGATCCAGAAAAACTTGGATCAGAGATTTTTCTTCTCAAGAGCTATTTAAATCCAAAACGAATTTCCAGAAAGAATGATAGAAGCTGAGTCCAGAGTGTTTCATAAGACACATGAACTCGAACACAAGTAGGGAATTTACCATTGGGAGAAAGTCGAAGTTCATGCACAAATTTCGAATTTTGTTGAATAATCAAAAAGGACTTTTCATGAACACGTCCGGCTGGATAAGATGGAATATCAAATGTTCATGAATTTGAAAGGTATGGCATATTATTCAATGTGAAACATTGTAAATGGACTTGATCTTCTAGAAGATTGCAAACAAAAAATACTTCCAAATGAGAATGAACTGAATTGTCACTAGGAGACATAATGCCTGCTGGGAGACTGTTACTTCATTGCTATTGTGAAACAAAGTCCTGCGGTGTCTCGACTCGTTGTTATTTGGTTTACTGGTGAATGGAAAAATCGTTCCAATGAATTTCGATGTCATATGTTATTGAATTTCTCCAATTTCCTTCATGTCCGCCCTGGAGACATTGGAAGGGAAAGGTAATCCAATCGAAACTGTGACTGGTGAAATTCACTTTTTATGGCCCATTCTAATTATGTCCTTTCTTTCTATCTTTTCAGCATTGTCTTGGAAGTGGTGGTGCACGAAGGCTGCAGCATGTATGAAAGAGTAGTTTGGAATGAACCAGTGGTTAGTGCTGAGATTATTTTATGACTCATGCCTTCGGACTGTCTCACATTTAGCATTCATGCATCTCTGTGTCTTAAAATGCATTTGGTTTGACAGATTTGTTTGTGTTCCGTGTTAAATGCGTTGTGGTTTGCGATTCGCTCAATATATTACGAGTTAACAGGGTTTCTGAGCTGAGGCCTGCTCAGTTTTGTGCATTTTCCCTGTATTCCGGTGTGTTTCATGTTCCCTATAAGCGTGGAAGATGTCCCGTTTCGAGCAATGGGTGAAATCATTTAGCATTCACGCATCTCAATACATTTCAACTCACACCAACTTGGATAAAGCACGTAAATACTCAGTTTACAACACTTCCATAAGGTCATGTCGCAGCTTTTACGCTGCAGGGAAAGTCTATTCCACCAGCCTAATCCATCTCGCCCTACGGTACAAACATCGACGACATCTTTGTCTATATTTTGTCATCAATTTAACGTGTCTTTTTTTTACGTTTTCAAGATGTCAATTACGCTGGACAATAACGAACCATTGGAAACAGAAAGGTGAAACACAGGGCGGTATCAACGTTCAGTGGCCGAGTGGTCTAAGGCACTGGATCCAAATTCCAGTCTCGAAAGGGGCGTGGGTTCGAATCCCACCACTGCCATTTCTGCTGATCAACTCCAACGCTGCTGCATTGTTAAAATGCTGTTTCGGTGCCCACTGTATGTTGAAAACAAAAGTAAAATGGGTTTGCTTCCCAGGGAATTAACTGTGGTGTGGGATACTGTCAAATAGTCTCTACTGTCATTATAGTGTTCGCCTCCCGCGTGGAAAATCGCAAACACTTCTGCCGTCCCAGGCAAGTTGAGCTTTTACTGGAACCGATTGGAGACTGTTATTTCATCGTTGTTGTGAAACGAAGTCCTACGGTGACTCTACTCGTTGTTATTTGGGTTTCTAGCTAATGGGAAAATCGTTCCAATGAATTTCGATGTCATACCTTATTGAATTTCTCCCATTTCCATCATTTCCGACCTGGGAACATCGGAAGGGAAAGGTAATCTAATCGAGACTGTGATTGGTGAAATTCACTTTTTACAGCGAATTCTTATTATGTTCTTTCATTCTCTCTTTTCAGCATTGTGTGGAAAGTGGTGGTGCACTAAGGCTACACTAAACGCATCCTATCCAGAAACGCACCCGATTACCTTTGCAATTTTCTGAGTATAATAGCCTCCTCCACTTCCTCTGGTAGATCATTCCAAACACGCACAACCTTCTTTATGGGAAATGTGCCTCAGGTCCTTTGTCACTTTCAGCCCACTCACATTAAAGCTATGCTGTCGAGTTTTCAACTCACACCAACTTGGGTAAAACACGTAAATACTCAGTTTACCACCCTTCCATAAGGTCATGGCGCAGCTGTTACGCTGCAGGGAAAGTCGTCCCAGCCTATTCCACCTCGCCCTACGGTACAAACATCGACGACATCTTTGTCTATATTTTGTCATCAATTTAACGTGTCTTTTTTTTTACGTTTTCAAGATGTCGATTACGCTGGACAACAACGAGCTATTGGGAACGGACAGCGCGTTGTAAAAAGAAGAACGGATTCAACTTTCAGTGCTGGACGCAACTGTGCCGCAGCACGGCCGGCTGCGGCTTGTTTCTGTAGTGTAGTGGTCATCACGTTCGTCTAACACGCGAAAGGTCCCCAGTTCGAAACTGGGCAGAAACTGCTTTGTTCTTCAACTGCATGGGCAAGAGCTGAGCTTTCTTGCACGCTTTCCCATCTGCAAACCTGCCTTTGAATTTGCTTGATCAAATCTGCTCTGGGAGTGAAATGTAATGCAATTCCATTTAATTACAGTGCAAAGCGTTGTTAAGTTTTTCTCCAACCTGGTTCTGATCATATGCCATTCTGTTGGAGAGTGTAGTTACCGCCTTCTGATCCTTCCACGAAAAGCAGTAAAGCATTTGCCTTCCTTGCGCAGGCGGCTCGGTTCAAAGACAGGAAAGAAGCAGATGCTCTGGTGTCACAGCGCACCACGAATTCCTGAACTTGTCTGCCTGTCAAATGTACCCCAAAGCCGTCTCAGAAAGACCTCATTTGGAAGCTGTCAATCGTTATTCAATGTGCGAGAATTGGCACCAGATATCCTGAATCATGTTTTGGAGCAATTCGCACGTTAGTGGCTCATTCAATCAGCAACAGCAATGAAAGAAATTGCACTCTCAGAGGAACCTTTCGACTTGCGCATTCATAGCGTCGCTAGTATTAAGATCCGCCCCGAGATCTAAGTCATGTTGGAACTGAAACGGAGGAATCGACAGAGAGGCTACAGAATGACATCGCATCCATTTGGTTTTCTTTAAATCACTGACCATCAGGAAAATGTAAACGGGGAGGGCGAGTGGAGAAGTGAGGCAGTTGCAGCTCTGGTGAAATTCCTTCTTTGTGATTCACTCAGCAACCAGAGACGTGAAGGTGACTCAGGCGTGAAAGCTCTTCACATTGAGAACAAAAAGCACTCAAGGGCAGTTAGCACCTCTTCTGGAGTGGGGGTGGGGTGAGGTAATTACCTTTTGACTTCTGTTACTATGTTCAGAAACTGGCTTTTAGATTGAGGTGAACAGAAACTGCATTTCTAAAAAGCACCACGGAATTTAGCAAAATTTCTTGAGTCGCTTCTCCTCGATTCCCACACAGGTTTCCAACTCAGTTGGTATCCATGTGGCTCATGTCCAGGAGTGAACATCTCAGCTGCAAATTGCACGGTTAAGGTAAAAGGCAAGGAAAGTGGCATCTCGAACTGGCTCCGAGGTCAGAGCATTCTCACAATGTGATCTGTCGTTCTCGGATTGTAATGCTACCTCCGGTTTTAGGGTGGAGAACATTCTTTGGGGCTCTTATTCTGAAAAAAAAACAGACACAGTGACTGAAACTATGCTGCACGGTATGATGTGGATCACGGCCTGCTCAGGTTTGTGCATTTTCCCTGTAGTCCGGTGTGTTTCGTGTTCCGTGTAAACGTGAAAGTCGTCCTGTTTCGAGCAATGGGTGAAATCATTTAGCAAAGCAAGAATGGAAATTCCAGTAATGTCAAGCTGCTCATGGTTGTTTGACCAAATCATAAGCGAACCCTTATTCTCACGCACTCACAGACACATTTGTTGCTGAAAAGAGTCTGAGAAGATAGACTGAGCTTACCATTGATTTTTGTCTGGATTGATGGGCTATCAATATCTGCTGCGAAATTGACATTGTAGCCGGCCACATCCCAGCAGCTGTGCGAGTCCGAGAGGAATCATTGAACCCATTTCATGTGACTTTGCATCTGTTGTTATGCAGGAGCACAATTGGAAATAGAAGAAAATGAGGCGGCGCGGCTGCTGGTAGTGTGGCCGAGAGGTCTAAGGCGCTGGATCCAGGTTCCAGTCTCGAAAGGGGCGTGGGTTCGCATCCCACCACTGCCATTTCTGCTGATCAACTCCAACGCTGCAGCTTGTTAAAATGCTGTTTCGGTGCCCACTGTATATTGATGTCGAAAACAAAAGTAAAATGGGTTTGCTTCCCAGGGAACTAACTGTGGTGTGGGATACTGCCAAATATTTCAAAATGTCTCTACTCTCATGATCGTGTTCGCCTCCCGCTCGGTAAATCGCAAACAGTTCTGCCGTCCCAGGCAAGTTGAGCTTTTTCTGAAACCGAATGGAGACTGTTATTTCATCGTTGTTGTGAAACGAAGTCCTACGGTGACTCTACTCGTTGTTATTTGGGTTTCTAGCTAATGGGAAAATCGTTCCAATGAATTTCGATGTCATACCTTGTTGAATTTCCTTCATTTCCGTCCTGGAAACATCGGAAGGGAAAGGTAATCTAATCGAGACTGTGCTTGGTGAAATTCACTTTTTACGGCCAATTCTTATTATGTTCTTTCTTCCTC
The DNA here is from genome assembly GCF_037043375.1 of Chiloscyllium plagiosum. Taxonomy (NCBI): domain Eukaryota; kingdom Metazoa; phylum Chordata; class Chondrichthyes; order Orectolobiformes; family Hemiscylliidae; genus Chiloscyllium; species Chiloscyllium plagiosum. Next base: position 99,113,622 of record NW_028270159.1, on the reverse strand, counting down.
TCTTTTCAGCATTGTCTGGAAAGTCATGGTTCAGTAAGGCTGCAGTATGTTTGAAAGAGTCGTTTGGAAATGCCCTGTTGTTAGTTGTGAGATTACCTTATGACTCATGCCCTCGGATTGTATCACATTTAGCATTCAAGCATCTCTGTGTCTGAAAATGCATGAGGTATGCCAGTTTTGTTTGTGTTCCGTGTTAAATGCTTTCTGTTTTGCGATTCGCTCAATACATTTCGATTTAACAGGGTTTCTGAGGTAACTTCCAGCAGCAAAAATCCTCAGCTGAGGATCTGGGAAAATTTCACAGAGTATGGTCAGTCGGAGCTAAAGTAAGGAAGTCGTTCGTTTCTGCAGTGTTTCACAATACTACCTTTCCCGTGAGCAGTCGAACAGACGAAATGATTGTACCACAGACTGCGATGGCAAACTCCGCTAAAAAGTAATCCTTTAAAGCCGGTGGAAGCAACGTGACGTTATTGGGGTACACCGTGGAAAAAGATACTTCGGTGGACCTCGTCCATGCTCACCACATAGCCAAAGTTAAACAAGTCCCGTTCCCCAACCTTTAGGCCCCAATCCCTCTGAACGCATCCTATCCAGAAACTCAACCGATTACCTTTGCAATTTTCTGAGTGTAATAGCCTCCTCCACTTCCTCTGGTAGATCACTCCAAACACGCACAACCTTCTTTATGGGAAATGTGCCTCAGGTCCTTTGTCACTTTCAGCCCACTCACATTAAAGCTATGCTGTCGAGTTTTCAACTCACACCAACTTAGGTAAAACACGTAAATACTCAGTTTACCACCCTTCCATAAGGTCATGTCGCAGCTGTTACGCTGCAGAGAAAGTCGTCCCAGCCTATTCCACCTCGCCCTACGGTACAAACATCGACGACATCTTTGTCTATATTTTGTCATCAATTTAACGTGTCTTTTTTTTTTACGTTTTCAAGATGTCGATTACGCTGGACAACAACGAGCTATTGGGAACGGACAGCGCGTTGTAAAAAGAAGAACGGATTCAACTTTCAGTGCTGGACGCAACTGTGCCGCAGCACGGCCGGCTGCGGCTTGTTTCTGTAGTGTAGTGGTCATCACGTTCGCCTAACACGCGAAAGGTCCCCAGTTCGAAACTGGGCAGAAACTGTTTTGTTCTTCAACTGCATGGACAAGAGCTGAGCTTTCTTGCACGCTTTCCCATCTGCAAACCTGCCTTTGAATTTGCTTGATCAAATCTGCTCTGGGAGTGAAATGTAATGCAATTCCATTTAATTACAGTGCAAAGCGTTGTTAAGTTTTTCTCCAACCTGGTTCTGATCATATGCCATTCTGTTGGAGAGTGTAGTTACCGCCTTCTGATCCTTCCACGAAAAGCAGTAAAGCATTTGCCTTCCTTGCGCAGGCGGCTCGGTTCAAAGACAGGAAAGAAGCAGATGCTCTGGTGTCACAGCGCACCACGAATTCCTGAACTTGTCTGCCTGTCAAATGTACCCCAAAGCCGTCTCAGAAAGACCTCATTTGGAAGCTGTCAATCGTTATTCAATGTGCGAGAATTGGCACCAGATATCCTGAATCATGTTTTGGAGCAATTCGCACGTTAGTGGCTCATTCAATCAGCAACAGCAATGAAAGAAATTGCACTCTCAGAGGAACCTTTCGACTTGCGCATTCATAGCGTCGCTCGTATTAAGATCCGCCCCGAGATCTAAGTCATGTTGGAACTGAAACGGAGGAATCGACAGAGAGGCTACAGAATGACATCGCATCCGTTTGGTTTTCATTAAATCACTGACCAGCAGGAAAATGTAAACGGGGAGGACGAGTGGAGAAGTGAAGCAGTTGCAGCTCTGGTGAAATTCCTTCTTTGTGAGTCACTCAGCAACCAGAGACGTGAAGGTGACTCAGGCGTGAAAGCTCTTCACATTGAGAACAAAAAGCACTCAAGGGCAGTTAGCACCTCTTCTGGAGTGGGGGTGGGGTGAGGTAATTACCTTTTGACTTCTGTTACTATGTTCAGAAACTGGCTTTTAGATTGAGGTGAACAGAAACTGCGTTTCTAAAAAGCACCACGGAATTTAGCAAAATTTCTTGAGTCGCTTCTCCTCGATTCCCACACAGGTTTCCAACTCAGTTGGTATCCATGTGGCTCATGTCCAGGAGTGAACATCTCAGCAGCAAATTGCACGTTTAAGGTAAAAGGCAAGGAAAGTGGCATCTCGAACTGGCTCCGAGGTCAGAGCATTCTCACAATGTGATCTGTCGTTCTCGGATTGTAATGCTACCTCCGGTTTTAGGGTGGAGAACATTCTTTGGGGCTCTTATTCTGAAAAAAAAAAACAGACACAGTGACTGAAACTATGCTGCACGGTATGATGTGGATCACGGCCTGCTCAGGTTTGTGCATTTTCCCTGTAGTCCGGTGTGTTTCGTGTTCCGTGTAAACGTGAAAGTCGTCCTGTTTCGAGCAATGGGTGAAATCATTTAGCAAAGCAAGAATGGAAATTCCAGTAATGTCAAGCTGCTCATGGTTGTTTGACCAAATCATAAGCGAACCCTTATTCTCACGCACTCACAGACACATTTGTAGCTGAAAAGAGTCTGAGAAGATAGACTGAGCTTACCATTGATTTTTGTCTGGATTGATGGGCTATCAATATCTGCTGCGAAATTGACATTGTAGCCGGCCACATCCCAGCAGCTGTGCGAGTCCGAGAGGAATCATTGAACCCATTTCATGTGACTTTGCATCTGTTGTTATGCAGGAGCACAATTGGAAATAGAAGAAAATGAGGCGGCGCGGCCGCTGGTAGAGTGGCCGAGAGGGCTAAGGCGCTGGATCCAGGTTCCAGTCTCGAAAGGGGCGTGGGTTCGCATCCCACCACTGCCATTTCTGCTGATCAACTCCAACGCTGCAGCTTGTTAAAATGCTGTTTCGGTGCCCACTGTATATTGATGTCGAAAACAAAAGTAAAATGGGTTTGCTTCCCAGGGAACTAACTGTGGTGTGGGATACTGCCAAATATTGCAAAATGTCTCTACTCTCATGATCGTGTTCGCCTCCCGCTCGGTAAATCGCAAACAGTTCTGCCGTCCCAGGCAAGTTGAGCTTTTTCTGAAACCGAATGGAGACTGTTATTTCATCGTTGTTGTGAAACGAAGTCCTACGGTGACTCTACTCGTTGTTATTTGGGTTTCTAGCTAATGGGAAAATCGTTCCAATGAATTTCGATGTCATACCTTGTTGAATTTCCTTCATTTCCGTCCTGGAAACATCGGAAGGGAAAGGTAATCTAATCGAGACTGTGCTTGGTGAAATTCACTTTTTACGGCCAATTCTTATTATGTTCTTTCTTCCTCTCTTTTCAGCATTGTCTGGAAAGTCATGGTTCAGTAAGGCTGCAGTATGTTTGAAAGAGTCGTTTGGAAATGCCCTGTTGTTAGTTGTGAGATTACCTTATGACTCATGCCCTCGGATTGTATCACATTTAGCATTCAAGCATCTCTGTGTCTGAAAATGCATGAGGTATGCCAGTTTTGTTTGTGTTCCGTGTTAAATGCTTTCTGTTTTGCGATTCGCTCAATACATTTCGATTTAACAGGGTTTCTGAGGTAACTTCCAGCAGCAAAAATCCTCAGCTGAGGATCTGGGAAAATTTCACAGAGTATGGTCAGTCGGAGCTAAAGTAAGGAAGTCGTTCGTTTCTGCAGTGTTTCACAATACTACCTTTCCCGTGAGCAGTCGAACAGACGAAATGATTGTACCACAGACTGCGATGGCAAACTCCGCTAAAAAGTAATCCTTTAAAGCCGGTGGAAGCAACGTGACGTTATTGGGGTACACCGTGGAAAAAGATACTTCGGTGGACCTCGTCCATGCTCACCACATAGCCAAAGTTAAACAAGTCCCGTTCCCCAACCTTTAGGCCCCAATCCCTCTGAACGCATCCTATCCAGAAACTCAACCGATTACCTTTGCAATTTTCTGAGTGTAATAGCCTCCTCCACTTCCTCTGGTAGATCACTCCAAACACGCACAACCTTCTTTATGGGAAATGTGCCTCAGGTCCTTTGTCACTTTCAGCCCACTCACATTAAAGCTATGCTGTCGAGTTTTCAACTCACACCAACTTAGGTAAAACACGTAAATACTCAGTTTACCACCCTTCCATAAGGTCATGTCGCAGCTGTTACGCTGCAGGGAAAGTCGTCCCAGCCTATTCCACCTCGCCCTACGGTACAAACATCGACGACATCTTTGTCTATATTTTGTCATCAATTTAACGTGTCTTTTTTTTTACGTTTTCAAGATGTCGATTACGCTGGACAACAACGAGCTATTGGGAACGGACAGCGCGTTGTAAAAAGAAGAACGGATTCAACTTTCAGTGCTGGACGCAACTGTGCCGCAGCACGGCCGGCTGCGGCTTGTTTCTGTAGTGTAGTGGTCATCACGTTCGCCTAACACGCGAAAGGTCCCCAGTTCGAAACTGGGCAGAAACTGTTTTGTTCTTCAACTGCATGGACAAGAGCTGAGCTTTCTTGCACGCTTTCCCATCTGCAAACCTGCCTTTGAATTTGCTTGATCAAATCTGCTCTGGGAGTGAAATGTAATGCAATTCCATTTAATTACAGTGCAAAGCGTTGTTAAGTTTTTCTCCAACCTGGTTCTGATCATATGCCATTCTGTTGGAGAGTGCAGTTACCGCCTTCTGATCCTTCCACGAAAAGCAGTAGCGCATTTGCCTTCCTTGCGCAGGCGGCTCGGTTCAAAGACGGGAAAGAAGCAGATGCTCTGGTGTCACAGCGCACCACGAATTTCTGAACTTGTCTGCCTGTCAAATGTACCCCAAAGCCGTCTCAGAAAGACCTCATTTGGAAGCTGTCAATCGTTATTCAATGTGCGAGAATTGGCACCAGATATCCTGAATCATGTTTTGGAGCAATTCGCACGTTAGTGGCTCATTCAATCAGCAACAGCAATGAAAGAAATTGCACTCTCAGAGGAACCTTTCGACTTGCGCATTCATAGCGTCGCTAGTATTAAGATCCGCCCCGAGATCTAAGTCATGTTGGAACTGAAACGGAGGAATCGACAGAGAGGCTACAGAATGACATCGCATCCATTTGGTTTTCTTTAAATCACTGACCATCAGGAAAATGTAAACGGGGAGGGCGAGTGGAGAAGTGAAGCAGTTGCAGCTCTGGTGAAATTCCTTCTTTGTGAGTCACTCAGCAACCAGAGACGTGAAGGTGACTCAGGCGTGAAAGCTCTTCACATTGAGAACAAAAAGCATTCAAGGGCAGTTAGCACCTCTTCTGGAGTGGGGGTGGGGTGAGGTAATTACCTTTTGACTTCTGTTACTATGTTCAGAAACTGGCTTTTAGATTGAGGTGAACAGAAACTGCGTTTCTAAAAAGCACCACGGAATTTAGCAAAATTTCTTGAGTCGCTTCTCCTCGATTCCCACACAGGTTTCCAACTCAGTTGGTATCCATGTGGCTCATGTCCAGGAGTGAACATCTCAGCAGCAAATTGCACGGTTAAGGTAAAAGGCAAGGAAAGTGGCATCTCGAACTGGCTCCGAGGTCAGAGCATTCTCACAATGTGATCTGTCGTTCTCGGATTGTAATGCTACCTCCGGTTTTAGGGTGGAGAACATTCTTTGGGGCTCTTATTCTGAAAAAAAAAACAGACACAGTGACTGAAACTATGCTGCACGGTATGATGTGGATCACGGCCTGCTCAGGTTTGTGCATTTTCCCTGTAGTCCGGTGTGTTTCGTGTTCCGTGTAAACGTGAAAGTCGTCCTGTTTCGAGCAATGGGTGAAATCATTTAGCAAAGCAAGAATGGAAATTCCAGTAATGTCAAGCTGCTCATGGTTGTTTGACCAAATCATAAGCGAACCCTTATTCTCACGCACTCACAGACACATTTGTAGCTGAAAAGAGTCTGAGAAGATAGACTGAGCTTACCATTGATTTTTGTCTGGATTGATGGGCTATCAATATCTGCTGCGAAATTGACATTGTAGCCGGCCACATCCCAGCAGCTGTGCGAGTCCGAGAGGAATCATTGAACCCATTTCATGTGACTTTGCATCTGTTGTTATGCAGGAGCACAATTGGAAATAGAAGAAAATGAGGCGGCGCGGCCGCTGGTAGTGTGGCCGAGAGGTCTAAGGCGCTGGATCCAGGTTCCAGTCTCGAAAGGGGCGTGGGTTCGCATCCCACCACTGCCATTTCTGCTGATCAACTCCAACGCTGCAGCTTGTTAAAATGCTGTTTCGGTGCCCACTGTATATTGATGTCGAAAACAAAAGTAAAATGGGTTTGCTTCCCAGGGAACTAACTGTGGTGTGGGATACTGCCAAATATTTCAAAATGTCTCTACTCTCATGATCGTGTTCGCCTCCCGCTCGGTAAATCGCAAACAGTTCTGCCGTCCCAGGCAAGTTGAGCTTTTTCTGAAACCGAATGGAGACTGTTATTTCATCGTTGTTGTGAAACGAAGTCCTACGGTGACTCTACTCGTTGTTATTTGGGTTTCTAGCTAATGGGAAAATCGTTCCAATGAATTTCGATGTCATACCTTGTTGAATTTCCTTCATTTCCGTCCTGGAAACATCGGAAGGGAAAGGTAATCTAATCGAGACTGTGCTTGGTGAAATTCACTTTTTACGGCCAATTCTTATTATGTTCTTTCTTCCTCTCTTTTCAGCATTGTCTGGAAAGTCATGGTTCAGTAAGGCTGCAGTATGTTTGAAAGAGTCGTTTGGAAATGCCCTGTTGTTAGTTGTGAGATTACCTTATGACTCATGCCCTCGGATTGTATCACATTTAGCATTCAAGCATCTCTGTGTCTGAAAATGCATGAGGTATGCCAGTTTTGTTTGTGTTCCGTGTTAAATGCTTTCTGTTTTGCGATTCGC